>NC_089493.1:298212348-298513209 GCF_036850765.1 Saccopteryx bilineata | reverse complement strand
GAAACTAATTAGAAAACTCTTACTTTTTTTTTTTTTTTTTGTATTTTTCTGAAGCTGGAAACGGGGAGAGACAGTCAGACAGACTCCCGCATGCGCCCGACTGGGATCCACCCGGCACGCCCACCAGGGGCGACGCTCTGCCCCTCCTGGGCGTTGCTCTGCCGCAACCAGAGCCACTCTAGTGCCTGGGGCAGAGGCCAAGGAGCCATCCCCAGCGCCCGGGCCATCTTTGCTCCAATGGAGCCCTGGCTGTGGGAGGGGAAGAGAGAGACAGAGAGGAAGGAGGGGGGTGGTGGAGAAGCAAATGGGCGCCTCTCCTATGTGCCCTGGCCGGGAATCAAACCCGGGTCCCCCGCACGCCAGGCCGACCTCTACTGCTGAGCCAACCAGCCAGGGCCAAAAAATAGATTTTAATAAAAATAATTGACAATTGTTAGGAAATTGCTATATATGGTTCTTTCCAGGTTTAGCTTGCCCATTCTAGTATTGGACCTGCATTTGTGTCTACAGTCTCAAAGCTAGTAGGAAAGGAACCCAATATTAATTAGAAACTAATTAGAAGTTACATTGTGCCCACAGGTACCCAAAGGTTCAGGAAAAATAAAATGCATGAATCAAATTGTAAAAGAAATGTAATCACCCCTTCCCTAAGTACTTGCAGGATTTACAGGTTACTCAGCAAACAGTTCTAAGACTGTCCAAGAGGCACTTCCAGCATTACCAGGAGATCAAGTACAACACCCAAGGACTGACTCCCATGAGGACTGGTCCACACACTGTGATCCTGACCACTCCCACTGCTGCTAAGGTAGAAAGATGGCGTGCTTGCCTGATCTGTGGTGGCGCAGTGAATAAAGCATCGACCTGGAAATGCTGAGGATACCGGTTCGAAACCCTGGGCTTGCCTGGTCAAGGCACATATGGGAGTTGATGCTTCCAGCTCCTCCCCCACTTCTCTCTCTCTGTCTCTCCTCCCTCTCTCTCTCTCTCTCACTCTCTCTCTCTGTCTCTCCCTCTCCTCTCTAAAATGAATAAATAAAAAAAATTTAAAAAAATTAAAAAAAAGAAAAATGGCATGCCCTACTCCAACCACAAACCAGAAGCTGGTTGGTTTATGTATGGTGAGTGCATGAAGAAACTTACTAAGGACTTCCTTTTAATCAGACTTTGGGAAAAGGGAAACTAGGGTAAAAAGAAAGTCAACTTAATTATCACTAAAGGTTAAAAAGTTCTGACTAAAAGTAAATTGTTATAAAACCCAATTAATTTTATGTAAGTTGCAAAGGTTTGTACAATTGGTAGGAAATCAATCAGCAATATTATTTCTTTAGTGAACTGTATTGCTATTAATGCTGTTTGTTAAATATCTATTACATGTTATAAGTTAACATCTTCTACACAACAGCTTCATGCTCTTCAGTAAATTAAGTCAAGGATTTGACTTAGGAAATAAAACCAGTAGGGATTGCTGTAAGGTACCAAAAGCTACAGAATTAATATTAATATTGTAGGAAGCTTAAAGAACATTTTATTAATTTGGACTAGGTGTGCAGAGAGATTTTGTAAATAATCTTTGTACTTGTGTGATTAGCATCATACCAGGATGGCCGATAGCATTGTGTTGTAAATGCAGAGGGGAGAAGATCTGGATTCTCTGACCTCCCCCCACACCTATAAGGAAGCGAGTGAATAGCTAGCCAGGTGTAGAAAGAGAAAAATTAAAATAAACCTTTTCTTATATTAATGGGCCATTTACAGGCATTTGTTCTCATGGAAATTACCTCTCCACTGTCTTTGGACAAAGGAATAACAAATGAACAGTAGAAAATATAGGAATGTCTGTCCTAGTCGGTTTGCTCAGTGGTAGAGTGTCAGCCTGGCATGCAGGAGTCCCGGGTTTGATTCCTGGCCAGGGCACACAGAAGTGCCTATCTGCTTCTCCACCTCTCCTTTCTCCCCCTCTCCTTCCTCTCTATCTCTCTCTTCCCCTCCCACAGCCAAGGCTCCATTGGAGCAAAGTTGGCCCAGGCACTGAGGATGGCTCCATGGCCTCTGCCTCAGGCACTAGAATGGCTCTGGTCACAACAGAGTAACACCCCAAATGGGCAGAGCATTTCCCCCTGGTGGGCATGCCAGGTGGATCCCGGTCGGGTGCATGTGAGAGTCTGTCTGACTGCCTTCCCATTTCCAACTTCAGGGAAAAAAATCCAAAAAAAAGTGTGTGTGTGTGTGTGTGTGTATATATATATATATATATATATATATATATATATATATATATATATATGTGTGTGTGTGTGTGTGTGTGTGTGTGTGTGAATGTCTTTTAATATGTAAAGTGACATTTTTACCGTTGTGTTGCCTTGTAAGTTTTAATGTGTAGAAGCATCTTTTTATGAATCCTATAGACAGATGTTATAAACTTGCTAATGAATTGTGTCCCATCCCCCCTTCATCTTTTTCCCAAACCTGTATAGGAGAAAACAAAGGTTATGAGCTCATGCCGTGATGTCAGGCTTTTTCAAAGCTCATGTATAACTAAGGGTATATAACCGGCCACTAGAATATTATAGACCTGTGATGGTGAACCTTTTTATAAAAGCTGCCCACTATTGCAGTGCTCGTCAACCTGGTCCCTCCTGCCTATTAATGGGCATTCCAGCTTTCATGGTGGGTGGTAGCAGAGCAACCAAACAGCACTGTGATTGGCCCACCATGAAAACAGGAATGCCCACTAGTGGGCAGGAGGGGCCAGGTTGACCAACACTGCAAAAGTGGGTGGGTTTTTTTCTTTCTTTCTTTTTTTTTTTTTTTGTATTTTTCTGAAGCTGGAGACGGGGAGAGACAGTCAGACAGACTCCCGCATGCGCCCGACCAGGATCCACCCGGCACGCCCACCAGGCTCTGCCCACCAGGGGGCGATGCTCTGCCCCTCCGGGGCGTCGCTCTGCCGCGACCAGAGCCACTCTAGCGCCTGGGGCAGAGGCCAAGGAGCCATCCCCAGCGCCCGGCCCATCTTTGCTCCAATGGAGTCTAGGCTGCGGGAGGGGAAGAGAGAGACAGAGAGGAAGGAGGGGGGTGGGGGGTGGAGAATCAAATGGGCGCTTCTCCTATGTGCCCTGGCCGGGAATCGAACCCGGGTCCCCTGCACGCCAGGCCGACGCTCTACTGTTGAGCCAACCGGCCAGGGCCAAAAGTGGGTGGTTTTTATAAAAACATTCACCATCACGGTTATAGACGCACACGATTTCGGATTGGTGCCCCGTGTAAGCTATATGCGGCCAACATATTTAATAAATTTCCTCCTTTAATAAAACTCTTCAAAATTTATCTGGACTTGGTGTCTCTATGAAAACCCGCAGAATTGTGGATTGGGTACTTTACAACAAAAAAAGTTAACCGAGGTGAAAATGAACTATTCCTCCTGGATCCAACAACTAATTGAAATCAGAGGAAAAACCAATGTCTCAAAAATTGTATAGACATTCGAATATAAAAAATAAGAGCATATCAGAGCAGCAGCCTGTTGCTGCAGCCAATATCAGACTTTATTTAAGAACTCTCCAGTGGGTCCGAGATGGTGGCACATGTGGACACTGAGCTTGCACCCTCCCAAAATCCTATCTAATGTACCCCTTTACTTAGAGCAATTCCTCCTGAAAGACAACTGAGAAAAAATTAAATAGCTTCTGCTTAACAAGCGAGTGAGAGATAGAGAGAAAGAGAGAGAGAGAGAGTGGGGGAGCATATAGAAGGCTGAAGAACCATGAGAGCTCTGCAGGAGGTGAAGAAACAATTCAAGACCAAAGAGACCAGTGAGTACCACTGTTTACACCTCCTGGGCAAGTGGATAGAAGACAGGAGCTCCATCCAGGCTCTATGGCCACCCACAGGGCACTGCAACACGCCCCCAGCCACCCCTCCTGTGCAGTAAGGTACCCAAAAGCTGCAATATTAATATTAATGTTTTAGGAGGAAAGGTCAGGCTTTCCTGTCCTGTCCTTCCTTTGAGGAAGGGAGGGGGAGGAAATATGAAAGTTTCCTGGCCTGCAGAAACATACTGTGTAGGAAACTCCCTTCTACTAAGAAGCTTAAAGGGCATTTTAATAATTTGGGCTAGGCATACAGAGACATTTTGTAAAAATAATTTTTATACTTGTGTGATTTACACCAACTCAGGATGGCCAATAGCATTGTATTGTAAATAAAGAGGGGAAGGAGATTTGGATTCCCTCCCTTCCCCCCACCTCTAAGCAAACAGGTAAATAGTTAGCCAGGTGCAGGAAGAGAGGGATTAAGAAAACATTTTCCTATTTGATGAGCCATTTGCAGGCATTAATCACCTGGCAGCAGGAAAACTACTCCTCCCCTCCTGAAAATGTATAATTAATGTATATATCTCAAAACAAAACAAAAAATGGCAAATGGGCCCTGGCCAGTTGGCTCAGTGGTTGAGTGTCAGCCTGGCGTGCGGAAGTCCTGAGTTTGATTCCCAGCCAGGGAACACAGGAGAAGTACCCATCTGCTTCTTCACCCCTCCCCGTCTCCTTCCTGTCTCTCTCTTCCCCTCCTGCAGCCAAGGCTCCATTGGAGCAAAGATGGCCCAGGCGCTGAGGATGGCTCCATGGCCTCTGCCTCAGGCGCTAGAATGGCTCTGGTTGCAACAGAGCATCTCCCCCTGGTGGGCGTGCTGGGTGGATCCTAGTCAGGCGCATGCGGGAGTCTGTCTCTGCCTCCCCGTTTCCAGCTTCAGAAAAATACAAAAAAAAAAAATTGGCAAATGACCACTAGAAAATTTAGGAATATCTTTTAATATTTAGAATAACATTTTTGCTATTGTGTTACCTTATAAGTTTTGATATATAGAAATGTTTTTATAAATCCTATAGACAAATGTTGTAACCTTGCTAATGAATTGTGTCCCATCCTCCTCCTCTTTTTCCTGCCAACCTGTGTGTGTGTGTGAGCAAAGGTATATAACCTGCAGCAAGGGTTGTGCCTGCATGCACGATTTGGGTCTGCAAATGCCCCGTATCAGTCATATGCAGCCGGCATATTTAATAAATCTCCATTAATAAAAGTCCTTAAAATTCATCTGGACTTGGTGTCTCTATGTGAACCCATGGAACTGAGGTACAGATACTTTACAACACCTGGAGCTAAATACAACAGAATCATGAGGGCAGCGTAGCTTGTATAAAGAGAGCTCCTCTTCCCGGATATCGACCCAGCAGGTAGGTATGGCAAGGCCACACTTTGCCCACTGAGCTGCATGTGCATGTGGGGCTCCCCCACCTAGAGAGAGTGCAGAGCTAGCAAACACTCTGATACCGGCTGCAGGACTATTTGACCCAGAGAAAGTGCAGAGATAGTGGGTCACTACTGGCATTACTCCTCCTGGAAAATGGGGAGCCAGCAAATGGGTTATAGTCTGCACACAGGACTCCCTGATCAGAGAAAGTGCAGAGATTAGGGGGCACTGCTGCTCACACTGGTCGGGCTGCTCTACCCAAAGAAAGCACAAACCTAGCAAAACCTTGCGGCCCAGTGTGGAGTGAGGGGGGCAATGTTGTGCATGTGCACAGGGCTGCCAAGCCCCGAGAAGGTGGAGAGTGAACAAATTAAGGCTGTGTGTGCACCAGGCTACCCCACCAGGACAAAGGGTGGATCTAATGGGGGGTGAGATACAAGAAAGCAATCAGGTAACCCAGCACAGACCGTGCTCTGACAACAGATAATTAAAACAGAACACAGCACACACCACGCAGTCCCTTTTACACCAGGCAGCCCTCCCAGATTAAAAGGACAAAAAGGCTCACACACCCCAGGCGGCCCATTCAGAACCCACTTTTTCAGGCCAGTGACAGGCACTGCATGCACCTCCCCCAACTACAATCCGCAGGCTGAAACTGTTCAACACACAATGTAACAAAGACAACATTTTCAAGACTGAGTGAAATGACTATTTCATTCTATTTAAAAGAACAAAAACAGACAGTCAAAGAAAATGGGGAGACAGAAGAATATACCCCCAATAAAGGAACAAGAAAAGAACTCCAGAGAAATATCGTAATGAAATGGAGATGAGTAATTGGACAGATAAAGAATTCAAAGCAAACAGTCATAATGATGTTCAATAAACTTGAGAGTAGAATCGAGGACTCAAGATGTTATAAAGTACTGCACCCCACATTCTGAAAGGCACTGTACCTCACTTCATCAAGTCCAGATAGAGACACCCAGTCCAGATGAATTTTGAAGAGTTTTCTTAAAGAAGGAAATTTTAAATATGCCGGCCGCATATGGCTGACATGGGGCATCAGGCCCAAAGCATGCAGCCCCCAAAACAGTTCAGCTGCTTATATACCCTTGATCACACACGGGTGGGAGAGAGCATGACATTATGGCACAATTATTAACAAGAGTATAACATTTGTCTGGGGATACACAGAAACATTAAGACTCTCAAGGTAACACAACCAAGGACATTTGCAAATCTTTCAGGGTTCCTCTTCCTTCACTAGCCTAGAGGTATTTTACTCTCAAGATTCCAGGAAAGGGAGGAACTACAATCAATGCAAGGTGGTATGAAAATTCAGCCTCCTATTGAAAGGGAAGTTTCTTAGTTAACCTTAATCCTTTCAGAGAACTTAAAACCAAATGACCCTAGTCATCCTTGTAAGTCAGGAGACTTTTAAGTTCCTTTCCTCCATTTTCCAAGGAAAGGACAGGAAAGCCTGATCTTTTCTTCCTAGAACATCAATATTAATTTGCAGCTTCTTGGTACCTTACAACAAAGAGAGCACTTGAACAACAAGAAAATGTAATAAGCTCATCACGCTTGAGCGCGGACGGACTAGCTTGAGAACGGGATAATAAGACATGACCCCATGGTCGCTGGTTGAGCCCAAAGGTCGCTGGTTTAAAGCCCAGCTCTGGCTTGAGCACGGGGGTCACTGACTTGACTTCAGTCCCAGGCCTGGCCCGTCCTTGTGTCCCTGGGGCTGGCCCCACGTGTCCCACCCCGAGCGCGCGCCCGACTGCGCTCCCGTGGGCCAAGCAGTCAGCCTCAGCGCCGTCTCCCGCGCAGGCAGGTCGGAGCTGGGCGAGCAGGGCGGCCGGAGCACGGACGCGGAAGGGGGCCCGCGGGGCGGTGGCGGGAGCGGCGAGCAGGGCGTGAGCCTCGCTGCAGGTGAGCACAGGCCGGCGGGCTGGGGGCAGCCCGGCAAAGTGAGGGGCGGTTCCGCCGGCTGCAACACGGGTCACGTGGCCGCGTCTCCCCCCAGACCCCGGCGCCTTCAGGGACATCCGCGCCTACTTCTCCCGGGAGGGGTGGCCGCCATGGGCGACAGGGAGAAGGCGCGCTGCCGCAACGTGGAGAGGAACCAGGACGCGCTGCTGCGCACAGGTGACGGGGCGCGGGAACCGCGGGCCGCACACGGACCGGCCTGTGTCGGGGCTGCTCCTACAACCGCTTCGCTTTCGGGACCACGATTTTGTTTCTCCCCAGGCCTCAGAGCCCCTCGGACCGCTCTCATGGTTAAACGCCGTCAGGCCACCGGACCCCCGGCGGAGGAAACTGAGAACTCGCATGAAGAATGGACTCGGAGGCAGCGAGGTAGGGGCCACAGACAGGGTGCTGCCCTTTAGAAACCCACCTGGGGTCAGGTCCCCGCCTCTCAGCGGCTAACGAGGGACAGAACTTGCATTTAGCAAACCGGCGATTTGCTATACTGCTTCCATGTGTAAATGATTACACATATTTATAGATGTGTTAATGAGCAGGAACGGTATAAAAGTATAAAAGCACGTAAAAATAACTCATTCAGAACACTTGTCATCACAAGAGGAGGAGGAAGGTCTGGCCGGTGAGTAGTGCTCCAGGACAGGGCTCCCTGGGCAGCGCCGGCCACATTGCAGACGAGAAGGGATTAATCATGGTGCTTAAGGCAGCTGGGGTGTGGGACAGGGTAGGGACCATTGTATCAGGCCTTGTGTCAGCCATCTCTTCAGTGTGTCTGGTTTCATGAGGGTGTGGTCAGTAAGGTCCTTCTGCGTTCATGGGTCTAGCACTGAAACACAGCTGCAGTCCAGGTGTGATCTCTAACTTGACCCAAATGGTTTCTGTGGTCCACAGACCTGAGGCTCTGTTCCCAAGACTGTTTGGAGCACAGCAGACTCTGATGATTAAGGAAGGGCAAGGACGGCCAAATGTGTAAAGGTCAAGGGATAAGAAGGAAAAGAGGCAAGGTGGTCACTTTACCATTAGACTGGACAAGGCCACTCTGAAACAAGAAGACAGAAAGGAGCCCTGGCCAAGTTGCTTAATTTATTAGAGAGTCGTCCCCATACACCAAGGTTGTGGGTTTGATGTCCAGTCAGGGCCCATATAAGAATCAGCCATTGAAGCCTGACCAGGTGGTAGCACAGAGGATAGAGCATCAACCTGGGACAATGAGGACCCAGGTTCCAAACCCCAAGGTTGCGGGCTTGAGGATGGGTTCACCGGCTTGAGTGCAGGGTCGCTGCCTTGAGTGTGGGATCGTGGATGTAACCCCATGGTCACTGGCTTGAAGCCCAAGGTTGCTGGCTTGAGCACAGGTTGCAGGATTGAGCAAGGGGTCACGGGCTCAGCTAGAGTCCCCTGGTCAAGGAACATATGAGAAAGCAATCAATGAAAAACTAAGGTACCACAGCTATAAGCTAATGTTTCTCATCCCTCTCCCTTCCTGTCTCTCTAGCTAACAAAAAGAAAAGAAAAAAGAAAGAATAATCAACCACTAAATGCATAAATGAGTGGAACAACAAATCAATGTTTCTCTCTCACTCTCTTCCCTCCTCTCTCTCTTAAATCAATAAAAAGAATTTTATTGATTTTATAGAGAGGCGTGAGAAAGAAGGGGGAGGCAAACAGGAACAGGAAGCATCAATTGTTGTAGTTGCTTCTTGTTTGTGTCTTGACCAGCCAAGCCTTGGGTTATGAATTGTTTACCTAATTATTCCAGGTTAAAGCTTTATCCACTGTGCCACCATAGGTCTGGCAATTAAAAAAAATTTTTTTAAAGACAGAAAGGAGGAAGTGTTATGTTAAAGAAATGGACTTTTTGTCCAGTTAAGTGACGTTTATTATATTTTTTGACAAGAATGGCCAATTTTTTTTCTTTTTTCTTTTCTTTTAGTGAGAGATAGAGAGGGAGGGACAGACAGGGACAGACTGGCTAAAAGGGAGAGATGAGAAGAATCCTTTACTGTAGCTCCTTAGTTGTTCATTGATTGCTTTCTCATATGTGCCTTGACTGGGGGGCTACAGCACAGTTAGTGACCCCTTGCTCAAGCTAGCTATCTTGGACTTGAGCCAGTAACCATGGGGTCATGACTATGATCACACGCTCAAGCTGGTGAGCCTGCACTCAACCCGGATTAGCCCCTACTGAAGCCGGCAGCTGGGGGTTTCAAACCTGGGTCCTCAGCATCACAGTCCATCCGGAAGAAGCAAGACCCTCTGGACAACTCTCTAGATGAAAATTGGGTAAGAGAGAATCATTAGTGGATTTCAGTTCCTCTGAGTCCTCTAGAAAGGATAATAAGTATAGCCTAGGAATGTGGGGTGGACTTTGAATAGGCCTGGATTTAAGCTCTACTAAACTGAGAGTGAATTTAGCACTGGAGATTTGGGCAAATCTTACAAATTCTCTGAGCTCTTCAATGCTAATTTGTACATGTATTCTTTGACAGTATTTAATTCAATGTATTTATTTGTGTATATATATACTTATTTTTTAGGTAAGATGAAGGGAGATAGTGAGGCTGACTCCCATATGCACCCTTACCAGGATCTACCTGGCAACCCCAATTCTCGAGTACTGAGCTGTTTTTTAGCACCTCAGGATGATGTACTCCAGCTAACCGAATCATCCTCAGCACCCAGGGCCAATGCTTGAACCAATTGAGCCACTGGCTGCAGGAAAGAAAGAAAGAGAGAAGGGGGAGAGAAAGGGATATAGAAGGGGAAGAGGGAGGGGTGGAGAAGGAGATGGTTGCATCTCCTATGTACCCTGACTGGAATCAAACCCGGGACATACACTGAGCTGATACTCTATCCACTGAGCTACTGGCTAGGGCTTAAAAGAACTGACACACACACGTTCAATAAATACATCTCTGGCCTGACCTGTGGTGGCACAGTGGATAAAGCGTCATCCTGGAAACACTGAGGTTGCCGGTTCAAAACCCTGGCTTGCCTGGTCAAGGCACATATGGGAGTTGATGCTTCCTGCTCCTCCCCTTTCTCTCTCTCTCTCTCTCTCTCTCTCTCTCTCTCTCTCTCTCTCTCCTCCCCTCTCTAAAGTGAATAAATAAAAAAAAATACATCTCTGATAATAGCGACCATACGCTGTTGGTGTTGTATACCAGGCCTTTCCTCAATACCTTACATATACTGTGCCCTTAATAAATATTTTATGAATAACTAAAAGTTGGGAAGTTAAAACTCATAATGGGAAGATCTAGAAACAAAGACTGAATTGTCCATCTGTAGTCAGTGTAGAGGCTTACTGTTATAAAGGCTCTCTGAGCCGAGAGTTAACAAAGGAAAATACCAGAGTATATAGAAGGACAGGTGATAATTTGATGGGAGGAGGTTGTGTGTTTTCTGACAAAATAGGGACTTACACTCTAAACTCTACCAAACTCACTCTTCTCCAACTTAGAACTCAGGAGAAAGGAGACCAAAGTAAAGATGTATAGCCTACAAGAAAGAAAAGGCCATGTGTACCAAGAGGTCAGCGAGCCCCAGGATGATGACTACCTCTGTAAGTGACCCTCACAAAGCATGTTATGTCTTCATAGAATAATTTCATCTGGTCATTTGGCCCTTAGAGCATTCCGTTCCCCTAAGGACCTGCACTACAGAATTGAGGCTCAGTGATGTGAGTTCCTGGGCTCTCTCTGAGGCTCTGTATGTCCAGAAACATGCACTACACCTTCCCTAATCCCTGTTGCTCTCACCCCCAGATTGTGAGAAGTGTCAGAACTTCTTCATTGACAGTTGTGACGTGCATGGGCCTCCTACATTTGTAAAAGACTGTGCAGTGGATAAGGGGCATCCGAACCACGCAGCCCTCACTCTGCCCCCTGGGTTGAGAATCAGAGCATCGGGCATCCCTGAGGCTGGGCTTGGAGTGTGGAATGAGGCATCTGCTCTGCCAGTGGGTCTGCACTTTGGCCCTTATGAGGGCCAGATCACAGAAGATGAAGAGGCAGGCAACAACAGATACTCCTGGCTGGTGAGAAGTATTTACCTCTTCCCCTATCTTGTGGCTTCCCACATCCCTCCCATGGCTTGATGGGACCTGTCTTTCTACATGCTAGGACATGGATGGAGACAATATGTTTAGTTATGAGTATTGAGTGGAGTTTGCACACTATGGAACTCCTGATAAGTATCACAGGTTAAGTGGGAGCAAAGTGGTACAGACACAAAGAAATGCCTCCTGCCAGCCCTGAGTTGACAGGTCAACTCAGATGTGATGAGTAAGAAAAATATCATGTGGTCACGAGTGGCAATGCATGCAAGCTGAAAAGGCTTTGTTGACAGTAGGGTAAAATAATTCTTCTATTACCTCCTCACCTGAAAAAAGGCCTTTATTTTTTCTTCCTGAAATGCAGATCACCAAAGGGAGAAATTGCCATGAGTATGTGGATGGGAAGGATGAATCCTGGGCCAACTGGATGAGGTAAGGCCAACAAGTTTCTGGGAGTCACGAGAACACTCATCCCTCTCAGGCCCATAAATCTTTCCTTCTCATCATGCCTCCCTCAGTGGTCTCCCTCAATCCTGTGTTCCTCTTTTATCTTATCTCCATTTGGTGCTCTCTCAAAGCAAGAGGTATTTAGAGGAAAAAAGAGATATAATATAGCATATGTCCTCAAAATATACATCTCTATGCCAGACAAAATTTAGGCACTGGAAAAAAATTTTGAGGTCCTGGATTATTATTTAATTGATCTAATGAACATTTAAGCAAACTCTTACTGTATTCCAGTTAGGAGGAAGGTATTCATTACTTAAAGAAATCATATAACCCAGGTGTCCCCAAATTACAGCCCGTGGGCCGCATGCGGCCCCCTGAGGCCATTTATCCAGCCCCCGCTGCACTTCCAGAAGGGACACCTCTTTCATTGGTGGTCAGTGAGAGGAGCACATTGACCATCTCATTAGCCAAAAGCAGGCCCATAGTTCCCATTGAAATACTGGTCAGTTTGTTGATTTAAATGTACTTGTTCTTTATTTTAAATACTGTATTTATTCCTGTTTTTTTTTACTTTAAAATAAGATATGTGCAGTGTGCATAGGGATTTGTTCATAATTTTTTTATATTCCGGCCCTCCAACAGTCTGAGGGACAGTGAACTGGCCCCATGTATAAAAAGTTTGGGGACCCCTGATATAACCCATCTTCTTATGGACGATTAATTGCAGACAGATTGAAACAATTGATTTTAGAAATGTTTAACTATAATTTTTCTATTTTTTGAGAAGTGCACAGTGCCAGAATACCTAAACCAAGAATAGCCTAAACCTGTGAGGGCAGCCAATTATCCCAGCCTCACTTCTAACTAGAACTGAGTTCTGAAGCCTGCAGAGCAATGATCATGGGCCACTTCCCTGAGGGGCTCTTTTATCAGGGTCTACAGAATGTGAATAAGCTATTATTCTTTATGATTTTGCAAAGACAAAGAGACCTTGAAGTCCTGGTCAGTTGGCTCAGCGGTGGAGCATCAGCTCGACTGGAAGTCCAGGTTTTGATTCCTGGCCAGAGCACAGAGAAGCGCTCACCTGCTTCTCTACCCCTCCTCCTCTCCTTTCTCTCTCTCTCTCTCTCTTTCTCTTTCTCTCCCACAGCCAAGGCTCCATTGGAGCAAAGTTGGCCCCAGTGCTGAGGATGGCCCCATGGCCTCCGCCTCCACCTCAGGCGCTAGAATGGCTCTGGTTACTGTGGAGCAACAGCCCACTTGGGCTGAGCATCCCCCCCTAGTGGGCATGCCAGGTGGATCCTGGTCAGGCACATGCGGGAGTCTGTCTGTCTGTCTCCCAGATTCTCACTTCGGTGTAGGGGTGGAGACCACCAGATTTTTTTTGGAATCCTGGGTGAGGCATTAAATGCTACCTAAATAAAATGTGAGGAGAATGGAGAAAGGCCTCTCAAGAAAAGATGGACTTGGGCTGAGTATTGAATAATGTGAACTAATCTAGACACAGAGTCCAACATCAAGTAGCAAGTTCTGTGATATAAAACAGGAACTGAGTTAATTTAGAGAAGCTAGAGGTCACTGGGTTTTATGGCCAATCAGGGTGGAGGTTACATCTGGAACTGTCTTTGGAAAATGGTATTAGGCAGGATGAGCACAGTAAGCAGGACTTGAAGATAGGAAGTTGTATGACATTGAGAGAGGCTCAGACATTGAACAGAAGGTTCTCTGGGAGCACTGTGGGAGTGGGTGACATCAGAGCCCAAGTGTCAGGTGCAGAGCTAGACATGACTCTGAGAGGTAATAGGAACTCATCGCCTGTGGATTTTTCTTTCACCTGCCTCAATCCCAGGTATGTGAACTGTGCCCAGGATGATGAAGAGCAGAACCTGGTGGCCTTTCAGTATCGCAGGCAGATTTTCTACCGAACCTGCCGGGTCATCAGGCCAGACTCTGAGCTGCTGGTCGGGTACAGTGACAAGTATGGCCAGAAGCTGGGCATCAAGTGTGGCAGCAAGAAGAAGAGAGAGCTCTCAGCAGCTAGAGGTGGGCACAACTGTTCTTCAAAATGGAAAGAAGAGAGAACTCACCTTAGAAATTTTCATGGTACACTCTAAAGTCTGTAAGATTTCTAATCAGATGCTTCAGAAATTAAGGATTCATTTCATATGCCTTTGATTCTTAGGAAAAATCTTTATATTTTTTACTTTTGATTTAATTTTTTTAAGTGAGAGGAGGGGAGATAGACCTGGGACGTCCACATGCCGGGCCAACACTATCCACTGGGAAAACTGGCCAGGTCTTGTTTTCTGAGGGTCACTCCTGTCTAGCATACAGGGTAAGAGCAGAGGTTGGATAGATGCCCAGCAGCCAGGAAATGCAGTGCTGTGATCTTCATGTGCCCCTACCAGGATCCACCCAGCAACCCAAGTCTGCGGTCCATGCTCAGACTAGCCAAGCAATCCTCAGTGACTGAGGTCAACACTTGAACCATCTGAGCTTTGAAGCTGATGCTCGAACCAATCGAGCCTCTGGCTGTGGGAGGGGAAGAGAGAGGGGGGTGGCGAGGGAGGGGAAGAGAAGCAGATAGTCGCTTTTTATATGTGCCCTGACCGGGGATCAAACCTGGGACATCCACATGCCGGGCCAACACTGGGAAAACTGGCCAGGGTCTCTTTTCTGAGGACCACTCCTGTCTAGCATACAGGGTAAGAGCAGAGGTTGGATAGATGCCCAGCAGCCAGGAAATGCAGTGCTGTGATCCCAGCTGAGACACTGGGGACCTTCCTGAGTGAGGTGGGACGATGGTGCTGTTCTTGGCTACTGGGTGGCTTGTTCTCTCGGATTGGCTTTGTTAATTTTTGGTAAAAACCACTTCAGTGGGAAATCCTCTCAGAGATTACTTCATCTCCAAGTGAGAGAGGATGGTGGATTAGCTGGAGAGAGATAGGAGTCAAGCATGTAAGAAGTATGGTTGGGGGCCCTGGCTGGTTAGCTCAGTCGGTTACAGCACCATCCTGTAATACCAAGGTTGATGCCAGGTCAGGGCACATACGAGAAATGACCAATAACTGCAGGTCTAGGTAGAACAATGAATAAATGCCCCTCCCTCTCTCTCTCTTTTTTTTATTTTCTTTCTTTCCTTCTTCTTCTTTTTCTTCTTTCTTCTTCTTTTTCCTCCTTCTGCTCCTCCTCTTTGTCTCTCTAAAATCAATCAATTTTTAAAAAGTATGGTTGGGGAAATATTTTGAAACAGGACTTCCCATTGTATATGAAATAGGGTGACACTGAATGAAATCAAGTATGAATATTTGATGTGAGGTTTGAGGAAGGTCATATTTTCAGTCTATCTGTGGGAAACTATGAGGGAAGCAATTACTAGTTGGGGCCAGTGGTCTTTTTAAATAACTGTGTTAAAAGCTACATGTATATAGGAAAGGTCAGCATTGCTCCACCCATACGAGGGGTGAAACAGCCCCTGATGTTACTTGACAGTCCCTTGTCTGGCAATGCATATAAAGCACCCTTGATATGGGCTTTCTGTATTTCTAAAGAAGATATAGTACATAAAAATGAAGGAGAAAAGGGACTGTAAAGAAACACTTTGTGAGAGACAGAGATTACACTGTCAACCTCGTAAGAATGACTTCTTAACAAAACATATGACCCAGGCAGCCTTGTCAACATCTGTCCTGACCAAAATTTTCTCTTTCAGCAGAACCACAGCCAGAGAAAGACATATGTCCCTCATGTTCTCTGGCCTTATCCAGTCAGAAATTCCTCAGCCAACATGTTGGACGCAATCAACTCTCTGATATTCTCCCAGGAACATCTACAAGAAAACAGCTCCAATCAGAGGATCCCTGCCCAGAGGATCCAAATCAGCAGCAGCAACATTCTGATACACACAACATGGATGACAAAGCTGAAGGTCAAAAAGTCAAAGAAAAATGGAAACAACTGCTTAAAAGGGCCAGGCCAAGGAGGATTTCAAGGGCCTTTTTCAAACCTCCCAAAGGACACCTGGGAAGCCCTAGTGAGCAAGAGAGAATGATGCAGGAAGTGCCCAGCAGAGGCCAGAAAGTAAATTTAGTGGACACAGAAAAACTGTCTATGAGAGTAGGAATGTCAAGAATTGTAGCTGTCAAGTATGGAGAGTGTGGGCAAGGAATTGATGATGGGTCACATCTCAGACTCCAGAGGACACACTTAGGGAAGAAGTCCTATGTTTGCAGGGAGTGTGAACGAAGTTTTACAAAGAAGTCATCTCTCCTCAGACACCAGAGGACACACTCAGGAGAGAAGCCCTATGTTTGCAGGGAGTGTGAGCGAGACTTTTCACAGAAATCAAATCTCCTCACACACCAGAGAACACACTCCGGGGAGAAGCCCTATGTTTGCAGGGAGTGTGAGCGAGCCTTTTCACTGAAGTCACATCTCCTCACACACCAGAGGACACACTCAGGAGAGAAGCCCTACGTTTGCACAGAGTGTGAGCGAGGCTTTTCACAGATGTCAACTCTCCTCACACACCAGAGGACACACTCAGGGGAGAAGCCTTATGTTTGCAGGGAGTGTGAGCGAGGCTTTTCACAGAAGTCACATCTCATCACACACCAGAGGACACACTCAGGGGAAAAGCCCTATATTTGCAGGGAGTGTCAGCAAGGCTTTACACAGAAGTCAGATCTCAGACACCAGAGTACACACTCAGGGGAGAAGCCCTATGTTTGCAGGGAGTGTGAGTGTGGCTTTACACGGAAGTCACATCTCCTCACACACCAGAGAACACATTCAGGGGAGAAGCCCTATGTTTGCAGGGAGTGTGACCGAGGCTTTTCACAGAAGTCACATCTCCGCACACACCAGAGGACACACTCAGGGGAGAAGCCCTCTGTTTGCAAGAAGGGTGAGTGAGTCATTAGCATTAAATCGCATATTTACAGCTATAGCTGTGACACAGGTCATACCCCAGCTCTGAAAGGACTTCAGAACAAGTCTACTGACCCCTTACCCTCCCAAGACTATAATTAGTACAGAAGTAACTGGTTAAACAAGTTTTTCACTTTTATGACAAGACATGAGCTAGAGAAACAGTTTCTTAAGTTCTATGGTAATGTCAACACCAATCTCCTCCATGTTCTCTTGGCCTCCTGTTCTAATAAATCTTATCTTCATAAAACTATGAAGCCCACATACCTCATTCTCCCCTCCCCATCACTGAAAGCAAAGAGTTCCCAGAGGGCCACAGAAAACTCACACTGTCAGGCACAGAAACTCAACCCCTGGAAACATGGAAGTCTGGAGTCAATCTACTTAGGTTACTGCCCAGGGAGATTGTTTTGAGACCGACTCACCAGGGAAAGGGATTTCCTTGACTGCCAGGGAGTGGAGCCTTCTCTCCTAGTAGGCTCACCACCCACCTCCCTTGGCTTCTCTTGGCTCCTGTCCTGGTTTCCTCTGAATCAGAGGTGAAAGCCAGGGAGGAATATGTGTGTGTGCATGTCTGTGTGCCTGGGTCAGTCTGGGTACCTGGTCTCCCTCACTCTGTCACTGCCCTTTCAGGGCGAGAATCTTATGGTGTACACCACATGGACTCCAGATAATTCCACAGTGGGTTTGAATCTCAGTTCTGCCATCACCAGCTGTGCGACCTAAGGCAATATTCTCAATTTCTCTGTGCCTTTTTAATCTATAAAATGAGAATGATGCCTGACCAGGTGGTGGCGCAGTGGATAGAGCATCGGACTGGGATGCGGAAGGACCCAGGTTCGAGAACCCGAGGTCGCCAGCTTGAGCGCGGGCTCATCTGGCTTGAGCAAAAAGGTCACTGGCTCCAACAAGGGGTTGCTCGGTCTGCTGAAGGCCCGCGGTCAAGGCACATATGAGAAAGCAATCAATGAACAACTAAGAAGTCACAACGCGCAATGAAAAACTAATGATTGATGCTTCTCATCTCTCTGTTCCTGTTTGTCCCTGTCTATCTCTGCCTCTGTAATAAATAAATAAATAAATAAATAAATAAATAAATAAATAAAGGGAATGGTGCCTGACCAGGCAGTGGTGCAGTGCATAGTACATTGGACTGGGATGCAGAGGAACCAGGTTCAAAACCCCAAGGTCGCTGGCTTGAGCACAGGCTCACCAGCTTGAGTGCGGGGTTGCAGGCAAGAACATGGGATCATAGACATGACTCCATGGTCACTGGCTTGAAGCCCAAGGTTGGTGGCTTTAGCAAGGGGTTACTCTGCTGTACCCTCCTGGTCAAGGCACATATGAGAGAGCAATTAATGAACAGCTAAGGTACCCCAACAAAGAATTGATGCTTCTCATCTCTCTCCCTTCCTGTCTGTAACTATGTGTCCCTCTCTCTGTCTCAGGCACACACAAAAAAATTGCTTCTCTCCACACTCTAAATTGAATTAAAGAAATAAAAATACTGGACTCTCCTGATAAAGGCATATATGGAAGGTGATGCTTTCTGTTCCTCCCCTTCTCTCTTTCTTCACTCTCTAAAATTCATTTTTTAAATGAATTTTAAAAAGTAAATAAAATCGAAATTGCTACACTGTCAGTCTGCAGGATTGGAGATCTTCAGTCCAAACGTTTGGAGTCACTTTGGCTCAGATACACTCCTTAAAACTCCCCAGTTTTCATGGTTCTTATTTCGACAAGACCAAGTACCTAACTTTGTAAAAATAAGCTCTGTTAGGAAATGGCAAATTCAGACTACTATAGTATGGCACTCATACTGGTTAGAACTGCTAAACTCCAAATATGACACTACCAATGTTCTCTTGCATTCATTGTTTAATTCTTAGATGTCCCCTGACTGAGGATTGAGCCTATGACCTTGGTGTATCAGAATGATGTTCTAACTAACTAAGCTACCTGGCCAGGGCATAACCATGGGTTTCATCCAACTCTCTTTTAGCGATAGAAAATACTTCTTTTAAAACCAACAGATTACCACAAAAAAAGAAAATCAGTACAGAGATAGAAAACTTACTCAACATAAGTAGGTAAGTGGATCAACTGAGGAAAGGGGCATGCTCCCTCTTCCCTGAGGAAGAAAAAAGCAGAATGCATGGGAAGGGAGCCAGCAGGGGTAACTGAGTCAGCCAGTTCTAGATGAACTACTTCCTACAGTTCTCTGAAAGGGTGCTTGGGGCCTCTTGCTACACAGAGCAAAGAAGATAGGACTCATCTGAAAACACCTTCCCCTTGTCTTTTCTTAAAAGATTTTTTTTGTTTTGTTTTTATATTTTTATACAGAGACAGACTGAGAGTCAGAGAGATGGATAGATAGGAACAGACAGACAGGAACGCAAAGAGATGAGATGCATCAATCATCAGTTTTTATTTGTAGCACTTTAGTTGTTCATTCATTGCATTCTCATACGTGCCTTGACCGTGGGGCTACAGCAGACCAAGTAACCCCTTGCTCAAGCCAGAGACCTTGGGTCTAAGCTGGTGAGCTTTGCTCAAACCAGATGATCCCGCGCTCAAGCTGACGACCTCAGGGTCTCAAACCTTGGTCTGCCGCATCCCAGTCAGACGTTATATCCACTGCGCCACCACCTGGTCAGGCTCTTCTCAAAAGCTTTTAAGAAACAATGTTTACATACCTTAATTAAAAATGCCAACACTCATCCTCTGATTCCACCTAAACTCACCCTCCCATCCTGGAGTCCTGGGAGTGACATGTACCTCTAGACAAAGGGATCACGAGCTCCTTGCATGAAAACCTGTATTCTATTAAAACCTGTATATCTAACTTTGGGGAGGACGTCTTTGGTTGCCTCATTGGAGGTCACGCTGCTCCACCAGCTAAATAAATCCTACTTTCTTCATCAAGTTGTCTGGACGTTTTTGTCCTTTGATTTCTGCAATACAACCACTGACAGAGAATACACTGCACCCACCCCTGTTCCTCCTGACCACCACCAGGGTGTTGTTCCCAAGATGTACATGACCAAAAAGCTGAGACACAGACTGAGGACACATTTAAAAGGGACCACATTGCACTATAAAAGCACGTGACAACAAACTTCAAAGATTTGAAATTACATAACCCATTTCCTCCTCTCATGACAGTTGACCTTGAAATCATTAGTAACAGATAAACCAGGAAGTCTATACACTTACACTTATAAAATACAATTTTAAATAACCTGTAACATACATTGCAATTGGAATTCTAAAATAATTTTAACTGAAATATAATAATTTTTAAAAACCTATGGTGCCCTGACCAGATGGCTCAGTGCATGGAGTGTCCTCCCTGTGTGCCAAGGTTGAGGGTTTTGTCACAGGTCTCAGCACCTAAGAGAAGTGACCAAGGAGTTCACAACTAAATGGAACAACTATTTGAAAAAATAAGTTCATGCTTCTCTTTCTCTATGGCTGTCTGTCTCTCTCTCTCATCAATGTGAAAAATGTAAAATCCAATGGAAAAGTTGTGATAGACCTACAACATGCCTAGTGCATTTCTCTTAATAGAAAGGCAAAAACAGGAAAAAGAAAAAAGAAAAAAACTCAGATTTATCTTCGGATCATTTTTCTATTTTTCACCTAGGAAGGACTACCTTTTTTTTACCATCAACAATATCAATTCTGCACCTCACAGTGTTTTTTGTTCATTTCTGACTCCCATGGTTCTTCTCCTACAATGGAATCATTTCCCTCTCACTTCCCCAAAACACATGACCAGGAGTGCCTTGGGGAAACTCCTCCCAAGCCTAAACCAGAGGGCTGAGGGGACAATGGACATCTCAGAACAAAATGAATTTCTCTAATGTACAATCAAGCCTATGAATACTGGAGCCTTCTATCAGATTAGACTAATGGAACCTTGAGACATCTCCCTGGAACAGACATTTTGAGTTTATAGAATAGAACCTCCCATTCACTTTGCTCTCTTTCCCCATCCATATCTAGCTTTCTGCCAACATGAACACAACAACTACTACTGAACAGACACCAGAGACCTTAGGCTTAGACAGAATCAGGGCCCTGTGGACCCTAGACAACTTAAGATGAGCACTGGATAAACACTCAAACCAAAAAGAAGACATGGAACCGAACACCAAACACTGGTCTACAGACCCAGCTGAGACTAGGAAACACCAATGCCAGAGACTGACATGGCACCTTAGACACCAGAGTCCATACGTCATGCCCTAGAACTGGAGCTGCTCATGGGCCCCACACTGGAAACTGGGACATGAGGCTACATGCAAAGGGACCCCAGGTGCACAGCAGAATACAGATTCAATGACAAACCCTGGAGACAGGCTCCTGATATGTAACCAAGACTCCATAACCAAACTTCAGACATGGAGCCAAACAACAGACCCCACTTGCTGCATGACAGATGCAGGAGCTGAACCTGATACTCACAATGCAAACACAGCCAGGACTCCATAAAGGACATCTCATGACTCCCTAAGTCCAAGCAGCGAGCATCAAAATATATTTAATATATCTCACTACCAATGTAAATGTAGAAGAAACATCACTAGCAGTCATACCACATTCTACCAACCCCCACAAAAATAAACCAAGTGTAACTGACAGGGGGAACAGAAATAATGGTTATCCTTAGCCGACACACGTCCATGATCTCAGCTGCAGAACTCGCCAGGACTTAGTGTCCCAACCTTTCATGTCACATGCCTGGCTCATTGACACTGGAATGAAATTTAAAAAAAATGTCCTTATACTTTGAAAGTCTGGCAGCTGGGCTAATAATCAAGTGAGATAACAAGGGATATTCATTGTATAGTAAATGCTCAAGGAGAACTGATATTCCCAAGAATACAAGACAATGAGATCATACTGGATGTATAGAACATTTCATAAAACTGAATTACAGAATCTAAGATTTTTTGAAGAAATTGATTTTAGAGAAAAAACAGAAGAGACAGAGAAAGAGAGAAGTGAAAACATCACCTCAGAGGAGTTGCCTCTCATATATGCCTTGACCCAGCAAGCCTCGAGTTTCAAACCAGCAACCTCAGCATTCCAAATCAATGCTCCATCCACTGCATCACCACAGGTCAGACCAGAATCTTAGATGCATAAAGGTGACACGGATAACATGCAGCTAATTTGAGAACATGTAACACATCTGACATTATTTTTGTTGGGAAACCCCAAAATCTATTGGACACAAGAAATAAGGTAAGGGAGTGAACAAGCTGCTCCTTGCAGTCTTCATGCCTGACACTAAGGTGATTGTACTTAAGTTCTCTTCTGAAACTGGCATGTGCACAAGGTGACAGAGAAGCATATTCACACATATTTAAAGGGACCACAAAGCAACAGAAAGCAACCTTCAACAAGCTTCATGGTTTGAAAGAACATAAAGTGTGTGTCTTGCTGTCATGGCCATAAACCTAAAAAATATTAATAAGAGGGATCTATGAGCTCCTTATGGTTTAAGGTATAAATGACATTTTCTAAATAACCCCCCAAATGCATCACAATTGGAAATATAAAATAACTTCAATTAACTGATAACACTGGGGAAAAACATTTTTGTTGCATCCACAAAAACACTTGTTCTAACCTAATTCGAGGGTGCTGATCTCAAATCTGACATTAGTTTTTCTCTGTAAGCTATAGTTTTTTGCAATTCAAGATTTTATGTTTTCATCTTATTGTAAATTTTCAACATTTAGTTTAACATAATGAAGTAGACTTTTTTCTTGGGTATCATCTTTGTGAAAATATAATTTATATAATGCAGTAAATACACTAATACACTAAAAGATATGATTGCATCAGAATTTGTCTACAATTTTGAAATAGAACATATTAAAAGTTATTTTAATCATAAAATTTGCGCAAAACTTATTTAAATTCTATTCAGGCAAAATTTGCATTTGTAGCTCTTGTGTTTGTGTACTTGTTGAGGACAATCTCGTTTGATGCTCCAGCAGTAGTCTGCTCATCATTAACAGCTCCAAGATTTTCAGAAAACTTATCAAGGTGACTGTCCAGGAAGTGAATCTTAATGTTCATGTTACATCCAATGTTGCGGAAAGCCAACAGCATCCTTTGAACCAGAAGTTCATAGTTTTTTGCTTTTCTGTTCCCAAGAAGTTCTTTGTAACTGCCACAAAAGACTGCCATGCTGCTTTCTCCTTTTGATTCATCTTCCTTGCAAATTCTTCATCGCATGTGAGGGTTCAAATTTGAGGTCCATCAAACCAATACACCTGCTTTTATCTTCTCGAAAGACAAGGCAGAAAAAAGCAGAAATAATATGTTGAAAGCATTCACTTTCTCTATTCAAAGCCTGAACAAACTGCTTCATTAAGCCAATTTTGATGTGAAGTGGGGGAAAAATGATCCTGTCTCCATTAACTACAGATTCATTCACAATATTTTGCATCCCTACTTCCAGAGCTTCACGTTTCGACCACTCCTTCTGTGTCCAGTGTTTTTCCTCAGCTCGGCTGTCCCACAAACACAGAAAGCAAGGATTCTTCGTGAAACCCCTCTGTTGTCCTAGCAGGAAATTTACCATTTTAAGATCCACACAAATGATCCAGTTATGCTCCTCATAATTCAGAAAGTTGAGGACAATTTATATGTCATTATAATATTCTCACAGATGAGTTAAATAACCAATTGGAACCGCTGCATAAACATTACCGTTGTGTAGGAGAACACATTTCAGACTCTGTTTAGAGCTGTCAGGAAATATTGTATAAGCAACAACAACACAACTTTCAGTACAGCGCCATTGCTCTGCCGTCCCCTTAATGACTGACATTCTTTCTGCCTCACTTTCTCCTCTCTACAGCGTTCACACACATTCCGTGCCTGTACAGATGCCTCCTGGGAGGCTGCTCAGGTGCACTGCGCTGCCTCGGCAACTGGGGACGGGACTGTCTGAAGCAGCGAGCAGTGTCTGGCAAATGACCTGACTAGACACTACTGTCCTGGGCATTCCCTGACTGCTGACAGCAGGATTGCCCTGTGGGTCAGATGGGCAGATCCAAAAACCCCTGCCTGCTGGGGGAACAGCATATCTGACACCGCACCCCACTGAAACCTCTGTAGACAGCTGTCCTTGCCTTATAACTCAATCTTTCCTACTGGTGCTGAAAGGTAACTAATCATCAACAGTCTTAATCTTTTACTTTCCAAAATCCATCTGCAGACCCGCTTCTTAACATGGGGAACAAGTGCCTGAAAGAAAATCACTCAGATGACCCTAGGGGACACGATATCACTTACAGATTTTCTCATTCTCAGGACACCGTGCCTCCAGACATGAACTCACTAAAAATATTAAAAAATCAGTTAGTGGCCCTGGCCGGTTGGCTCAGCGGTAGAGCGTCGGCCTGGCGTGCAGGGGACCCGGGTTCGATTCCCGGCCAGGGCACACAGGAGAAGCACTCATTTGCTTCTCCACCCCCTGCCCCCCTCCTTCTTCTCTGTCTCTCTCTTCCCCTCCCGCAGCCAAGGCTCCATTGGAGCAAAGATGGCCCGGGCGCTGGGGATGGCTCCTTGGCCTCTGCCCCAGGTGCTAGAGTGGCTCTGGTCGCGGCAGAGCGATGCCCCGGAGGGGCAGAGCGTCGCCCCTGGTGGGCGTGCCGGGTGGATCCCGGTTGGGTGCATGCGGGAGTCTGTCTGACTGTCTCTCCCCGTTTCCAGCTTCAGAAAAATACAGGAAAAAAAAAATCAGTTAGTAAATAATTTTTAAATCAACCGAAGACTCATAAAAATAGTTTTACAAAGAATGAAGTCAATTTCCCCAAGATGTGTATAAATTTCTTAGGATATAAAATAAAACATCAACAACATGCTCTATTTGTACAAAGGCAAGAGCAAGCATTTATGAAAACGGTGCTTGCAACCAAGAAACTCACTACAGGAATAATTAAAAAGCCTATTGCAGCATACTCCAATGTACACTATGAAGGGGTTACAGCCCAACAAAGTAGGGATCAAAGACATGACCTTCAAACGCCTCGATATTTGGAAAGAGCAAAATGAGAGGAAGTCTTGTGGTAACGTAACTTATAGCAGAAAAACCAAGAGCTGTTGGGCACATTTTACCCAGAAAAGACACGTTGAACTGGGGAAGAAGGGCTCCATAGCACCCAGCACAGAACAGTGATAAAACACCTTGACTTCCACACTCAAGGAAAGCTGGGAGAAACAGACACCTAGAATCAAGACACTCAGCAGCTGGAACCCTAAAGTCAGCAACAAAACTCTATTCCGAATGCTGTATCACCACCTTCTCTGATCGATAGCAAGGTAGAAAGAACACATGCAGTGAAGCACTATCTGCTCATCCCGGGCAAAGAAATAACATCCAACAATGCAAACAGAGGCTGATACACACATTTTAAACATGGTTATGGGACCTCAAACCCACACCCTCATACTAAGGGAACCCACCTCAATGACCAAGACAAGTTAGGCACAGGTGGAATAAATGGACAAACATCGCACCCCAGAAATCTTAGGCAGGAACGGAACTACAGAAAATATGAAAGAGTCCTCAATCACCAGAGAGTAAACATTTAAGCAAACAAGCAAACAGTAAGACAAAGGAAAAATCTGACAAGTGAAGCCAAGACCGTAACTGCAAACAGCCACCTTGGTAACAACCTTTCTGAACTCCAGGTGAAAAAACAACATGAAAAGAGAACTCTGAAAGCCTCACGTCTCCAACTAACCCAACACCAATAGAGTGAAAAAAAAACAAAAAACACGCTAATGAGCCTGACCAGGCGGTAGCACAGTGGATAGAGCATCGGACTGGGATGCAGAAGACTCTGGTTCAAGACCCCGAGCTCGTCAGCTTGAGCGTGGGCTCATCTGCTTTGAGCAAAGCTGACCAGCTTGGACCCAAGGTCGCTGGCTCGAGCAAGGGGTCACTCGGTCTGCTGAAGTCCCCTGGTCAAGGCACATATGAGAAAGCAATCAATGAACAACTAAGGTTTCACAACGAAAAACTGATGATTGATGCTTCTCATCGCTCTCCATTCCTGTCTGTCTGTCCCTATCTATCCTTCTCTCTGACTCTCTGTCTCTGTTAAAACAAAAAAATCCCAACACCAACAAATCGCAATATAGGTTCCCCGACAGCAGTGCTATCCCCAATTGGCATACTGTGGGGCACCCCTTTTCTGTTCCCCCAGATGGCCTCTACTGAAAAGTTCTTTCAAAGGTACACACATCATGACGGGAAGCATCTCCGTATCACATTGATCACACCAGTACCATAAAGTGAGACCTGTGACAGCAGCTCTGGGTCCTATGAAACGATGAACAAGCTGTGACACACAACCAACACCAGGGCCAATGTGAGCAAGCCACACGCACACCCTCAGCCAGAGGTCATCAGCATCCAACCCCAAACAGGTGCCCAGACACGAACCCTAAAGTGAAGATAGAACATGGCAGAGACATACATCAAGCCCTTCTTAGCAGGTTACATCCATCAGAACTGAGTTCTACACCATCCATGGACCACACTCTGAACCACGGGACCCAAAGGCAATAGCAAAGCAACCTAGGACATCCAACACCCATACTGAGCATGCACAGATGACCTTACATCACAGTCCCCAGCAGGAAAAACCCACTGCTGTCAACAATGCAGCAGAGGCAAAGCAGACAGCCTGCCCAGGTGCTCTGGCAGGGGTCTTCAAACTTTTTATAAAAACCGCCCACTTTTGCAGTGCTGGTCAACCTGGTCCCTACCGCACAACCAAACAGCGCTGCGATTGGCCCACCATGAAAGCTGGACCGCCCACTAGTGGGCGGTAGGGACCAGGTTGACCAGCACTGCAAAAGTGGGCGGTTTTTATAAAAAGTTTGACGACCCCTGGAGGGGAACACTCATATCCTCCTGCTGTACACAGACCCATGGTTCAGTGAACAGCACATAAATAAATAAATAAATAAATAAAGACATAGGGGAGGCAGTGACCCCACGTCCAGTTGGAAACATACAGCAACAGTTATTGATAGTATGTCAAAGACATTCTGTGAACATGGAAGTGATTGAGCCTCGACATTCCCTCTCAGCCTGCACCTTGACACAGACAAGACCAGCAGACTGAACACAGAGATCGCTTTCCCTAACGAAGTGGAACCCCTTCACGTCCTCCCACCTACAGCACCTTCAGAACACAGAAGCGTGACAGCCCTCCATCTCCCACAACCATCTCCTCTGAGCACACAGGGAATAAAGGAGAGCCAATTAAATAAAAAGGAATTAGGGGTCCAAGCCAAATCCAGCCCCTCCCCCTTGAGGAAGGTGGCCAAAGGGGCCAGCAACCCACACCCATCCCAAGATACTAAGTAACTACTGAAGTAACTGGTTAATAGATGAGAACAGAATGTGTCACCTGGCCCCTGGGATTGTATCCTGCGGGAGGACCTAAGTGGAGGTGGCCTGGGGCTGTGTGCACTGGAGGGGTGTGGACAGCCCAGGAGACATGGGTGTGAGCAGAGCAGGCAGTGAGGGCAGCCTGATCTGGCAGGGGGCCACAGAGCGATGGGCCAGAGGACTCCCTGAGGGTGAGGCCCTTCCAGGGCCTTGAAGTCTGACCTCAGGCTCGGCGGTCTCCAGGCTGGCCTATTGCAGCACAGGCAGCCCCTGGACCTGGGATAGCCTGTGCAGCCAGTCTTAGAGGAGGATTCATTGCCCATTTTCCTGATAAGCAAATCGAGCCCCAGAATCCACAGCCAGGTGGGCCAGAGCCACTTGGCTGGGGCAGCCAACCCTTGAGCAGGTGATACCCTCTCTGGCTCCTGTAGGTCCCCCATCCTCCTGGGTTTGCCTGAAAATGGGAGAAGGGTCCTCTTCCTTGTGCAGGTGGGCACAGAAGCCACGGTCACATTGGGTCATTCCCAGGTGGCACACCTCAGCACTGACCGGCTCCCCTGGTGGTCCTTACTCAGAGCTCTAGGGTTGGGTTACATCCATCAGAACCGAGTTCTACACCAACCACTGCTCTCCATTCTGATGCAGGGAAAGCACCCAGTCTCCAAACTTATGTCATCTGGAGGAAGGGAGTAATGACCCCCTGGCAGGGAACTCAGGCAGCTTAGCTACACGTGTGCCACAGTCGCTTAGTAAATGCAGCAGTGAACGTCTGGGGTGCAGTGCTCTCGCATATCAGCCCCAGGCAAACAGGCAGAGCTGTCCTTCATCCCAGGCCTTTGCACACGGCACCCCACATGCCGCGCTCCTGCACTCCGGCACCTGAGGATTGGCTGCTCACTCCTCAGGATTCAGCTTGCGTAGCTCCTTGTCTTTGAAGCATCTCAGACGTGCTTCACCCACAGAGACACCCCTGAGCCCCTGACCAGCAGCTAAGAGGTAACCTGGACTGCACTCTGTGCAAATAGAGGACTGCACTGGCCTCCCTGTGTGCCCAGCAGGGTGATTCGAGACCTCACTGCTGTGAACCAGCACAGCTAGTAATTCCAGGTTCTGAGTGAGAATGATGTGGAATGAAGAAAATAGACTTGAAGAGGAAAAGGATGGGATCGGGAGGCCACTGCAATGCCTTTAGCTAGCCAGAGCAAAAGAGTTCTCGATTTTTTTTTATTATATAGCCATATGCAAATAAGGAAGTCTCTGATACTGAAATATAGAAAAGAAAGGCACCTAGCATAAATAACTGAGCAGAACTTATGTCTCTAAAACGAAGAAACTTTTGGCAGGACTTACTTTTCTAAAAAGACTCCCTATTCTTGGCCTGGAGGCTGGTTTCCCAGACTGTGGCCTTGGGCTAGCTTTGCAAGGTTGCAGGTGTTCTCAGAATGTTTCTCCCTGAATTACCCCTATAGATAAACATTGTAAGAAAGCTTGTTTCACTGCATTGTTTTACTGCTATGCTTCCTCTCCTCCCCATTCCTCAGACAGTATGTAATTCTCCCTTTAAAAGCTAGACCCAAACTGCTCCCACTGAATTGATTTGAACAACTTAGGTCTCCATGCAGTCCATGCAGCCGGTTAATTAAAGACTCCCTAATTTGGCTAATTGATTGTGTGGCAAGACGTTTGTTTCTCACTGTTCTGATACAACATATTAATGGAGGCCCCAGCGAGGTAAGAGTCCTTTGGACTCATTTGTCTTTTTGTCTTTGCAACACAAGCGGGGCAGCTGACCTCCTTGGCCTGACTTCCCAAAGCAGAAACCCAGCAGGGGAGATGCCACCTGAGACGTTCCAGGGCCCCGCTGGTCTTTTCTGTCTGGCCGACCATCAGCCACGGACAATCAGCTTGCCCATCTATCCACTTGGAGTCATCAGGAAAGCCTCTGGAAGTAAGCAGAGCAGAGTTGCAATCTGCTCAATCTGTGGTTTGTTTGTGGCTAGCCATCTGTACCATTGTGATCGAGGATAGGACACCATCAAACTCACACAACAGGCTCTCCAGGGCCAAGAAGTTGGCAGAGAGTTATCTGGAAGAGGGATCTGTGTGCTCTTGGGAGGACAGTTGCTGGGACTGAGTCCAACCTCAAACTTTCCAGAGCACGTTTGGAGTTGCTTTCATACGTTTGCCCTCGGCTTGTTTTGCCGCTTCTGTTTATTTTTACAGGACATCCTAAGAGACATCTCCTGGTTTGGTCCCTCATTGGGATCTCCTTACGGCATCCTTCTCTGGGTAGAGGACCTTTGTTTTCAAGGCTGCTTCTCTGATTTTACTCCTGCCGAGATCTCGTTCTTCACTTCTGTTTTGTTATTGTCTCTGTGTTGAAAACCCCTGAGTGACTGTGTGAATAAGGAGCTCAGGTACCTGAGCCTGAGTTTCCAGTGTGTGGCTCTTCACAGGCACCCCCTTCCCTTTTGTCTGAAAGTTCTCTGTCCTTTGGTTCTCTAGGATATGATCCAACAGGGGACATTTTAGAAAACTGGCACAAACCTCGGTTCTTGCTCCCTTTTGTGATCTTGGGAAGTTCGTTTGTTCTCATACTGTTTGTAACAATAGGGGAAGGGCAAAGTAAGAGTCAAACTTCTCTTGAGTGTATGCTTAAGAATTTTAAAATTGGATTTTCTGATGATTATGGCATAAAACTAAGCAAGGGGAGACTTCGAACTCTTTGTGAACTAGAATGGACATCCTTTAGGGTAAAGTGGCCAAAACAAGGCTCATTAGATCCTAGAGATGTCAGAGCTGTATGGAATGTAATAGCTAAGCCACTGGGCCACCCAGACTAGTTTCTATACATAGATCAGTGAGGGCTCTAGTAGAGAATTCCCCTTCCCGGCTGAAAGGCTGTGCTATCAGAGCCGGTCATCATGTTTTGTTAGCAACAGCCCCAAAATCAGACAAGAAGGTCCCTGTTTTACAAGCTATTCAGGGAGATTCAGGGTTGTCCCCTCCATATCTTCCTCCTCCATTGGCTCCATCCGCCTTAGAGAAGCCTCGGGCTCTAACAGGGCTGTTGGAATCTGTGCTGTATACACACCGCCCCACCTGGGACAATGGCCAGCAGCTTTTAGTTACTCCGTTTACTACTGAAGAGAAAGACAGAATCAAGTCAGAGGCTAGAAAAGCTGTCATGCTGCAGAGAAATGGCTCTGAGGAGGACAATCGGGACCACCTTGAGGTGTTCCCCACTGTCCAGCCTAAATGGGACCCTAACACTAATGTGGGATGGAAAGCTCTGAACACTTTTCACCAGTTTCTGTTAGCCTGGATCAGGGGAGATGCTAAGAAACCCATGAAAGGTGTTGGGGGTTATCCAGGGCCCCCAGGAAACTCCCTCAGCTTTCTTAGAGAGACTGCACGAAGCTTACAGGGTTTGCACACCTCTAGACCCTGAGGCACCAGAGAATGCTAGGGCAGCTAACTTAGCTTTTGTGTCCCAGTCGCTCCAGATATCAGGAAGAAGCTACAAAAATTAGAAGGCTTTCTGGGGATGGTAATTTCCCAATTGTTAGAAGCATCTCAGAAAATTCATAATAACAGAGACACTCTCAAGAAGAAACAGACTAAGAAAATAACACAGGTAGTTGTAGCTGTTTTAGAACGCCAGAAGAAAAAGAAAAGGAAGCCTAAGTTGAGCAGAAATCAGTGTGCTTATTGTAAAGAAGGACATTAGAAGAAAGACTGTCCAAAGCTGAAAGGAAAATCACAGCAGACGCCAAGACTTCTTAATCCAAAGGAGGACTGTCGGGGCCAGGGCTCCACACCTGTGAGCCTTTACAAGCAGGAGGCTGCCCGGTAGATTTCCTCACTAGCACTAGAGCTTCTCATTTTGTTCTCACTGCCCTCCTCGGACTGCTCTCAGGGGAGCAAGTACTCATAGTAAAAGACTGTTAGAAGCCTGACCTGTGGTGGTGCAGTGGATAAATCGTCGACCTGGAATACTGAAGTCGCCGGTTCAAAACCCTGGGCTTGCCTGGTCAAGGCACATATGGGAGTTGAAGCTTCCAGCTCCTCTCCCCCTTCTCTTTCTCTGTCTCTCTTCTCTCTCTCTCTAATAAAAAAAATGAATAAATAAAATTAAAAAAAAAAACCCCACACAAAAAAAGACTGTTAGAAGCTGGTATTCTTGTTCCTTGCCAATCCCAATGGAATACTCCCTTACTGCCTGTCCAGAAGCCAGGCACCAAAGACTATCGTCCAGTCCAGGACTTACGGGAGGTAAATGGGTTGAGACAATGCAACCCAACTGTGCCTAACCCCTACACACTTTTAAACCTGTTGTCACCGGACTTGAAATTTTAGTCTTAGATTTGAAAAAGGCTTTCTTCGGTATTCCCCTAACCCCTATAAGTCAACCCATCTTTGCCTTCGAGTAGAATGACCCAGAGGCAGGCATTTCAGGACAACTCACCTGGACCAGATTACCACAGGGCTTCAAGAATTCACCGACCCTGTTTGATGAGGCACTACATCAGGACCTGCTTGCCTTCCACCAGGAACATCCGGGGTGCACGCTGCTGCAGTACGTAGATGATTTGCTTCTAGCTGCGGAAACGGAGGTAAGCTGCTGCACAGCCACTGAGGGACTTTTCCAAAAACACTGCAGACTCTGGGATACCGAGTGTCAGCTAAGAAAACACAACTCTGCACCTCTAAGGTGACCTATCCAGGCTACCACATTGAGGCAGGAAAGCGTACACTCTCCTCCAGTCAAATAGAGGCAATCCTCCGGATCCCAACCCCCACTAGCAAGAGAGAAGTTCGAGAAATTCTCAGGGCAGTTGGATATTGCTGGTTGTGGATCCCTAGGTTTGCAGAGATAGCCAAGCCTTTATACTCCTGTACAGCAGGAACCCAAGAGTTAATTTGAACAGTTAAGGAACAAAAAGCTTTTGAAACCCTCAAGAAGGCCCTCACTGAGGCCCCTGCCCTGGTTTTGCCAGACATTACAAAGGCTTTCCAGCTCTTTGTTCATGAAAGCAAGGGAATAATAGCAAAAGGGGTTTTGACCCAAACCTTAGGGCCATAGCGTAGGCCTATTGTTTATTTCTCTAAGCAGCTAGACCCTGTTGCATCTAGATGGCCAAACTGTCTCCGAGCCATCACAGCCACTGCCATACTAGTGAAGGAGACAGATATACTAACCATGGGGCAAGGACTGTTCTTGACAGCCCCACAGGCAGTAGAGACTTTACTTAGGTAGATATCTAATGCTAGGATCATGCAGTATCAAGCCCTGCTCATAGATCAGCCTCACATTCAGTTTGTCCAGATGCAGGCTATACCCAGCAAGCCTGATGCCTGACGAAGAACCAAGCATCCCCTTGCATGGCTGCTCTGAAGTGTTAGACTCTGTTCAAACTTACTGATGTACCTCTATTTAATGCGGAAGTATATCTATTCACTGATGGCAGCAGTTTTGTCCTAGATGGGGTTCGATATGCTGGGGTGGCTGTATTAACTCCTGATGAGACCATATGGGCCCAAGCCTTGCCCATGGGACCTCGACTCAGCGGGCAGAACTTATCGCTCTCACCCAGGCCTTGAGGTGGGCCAAAAGAAAGAAAGTCAACATTTACACGGACAGTAGGCACGCTTTTGCTACTGCTCATGTTCATGCAGCAATCTATAAGAGAGAGGATTCCTGATATCTGCTTGTAAGGACATCAAAAACAAAGAAGAGATTTTAGCTTTACTAGAAGCCATTTACTAGTTGCCAGAAACTGTAGCCCTTATTCATTAGCCAGGACACCAGAAGGGGACTTAATAGAGGCAAAAGGAAATCAGGCAGCAGATAAGGCAGCCAAAGAAGTCACTTTAAAACCAGTAGGGCCTTTAGAAATCTTAGTGACTTGGCCAGATCGCTTGTTGCCGGAGGTGCCTCTTTATAACTAACAAGAGGAGCTTTCCCAGATGAACATAAGGAGATAGATTTTACTGAGATAAAGCCGCTAACACATGGATATAAGTATCTATTAGTTTTTATTGACACCTGTTCAGGATGGGTAGAGGCTTTCTCTGCTAGAAATAAGACCGCAGTAACAGTCATTAAGAAATTGCTGTATGAAATTATTCCCAGATTTGGTTTGCCCATTAATATTGGGTCTGATAATGGGCCTGTGTTTATTATCTAAGGTCTCACAGCTAGTAGGAAAGACACTCAACATTAATTAGAAGTTGCATTGTGCTTACAGGCCTCAGAGCTCGGGACAAGTTAAACAAATAAAACAAATTCTGAAAGAAGTCCTAACTAAATTCATTCTAGAAACTGGTGAAAACTAGGCTGACTTGCTCCCCCTAGTTTTGCTAGAAGCTACATATACCCCATACTGGGAAAAATTTACCCCACATAGAATTGTATTAGGCAGTGCAACACCCCTTCTTCCTAAGCTCCCTTGAAGACCCCCTAGGAGTGCTAACAGATCCCACCAACCCCTATAAGTTGACCCTAAGAAGGACAACACGCCCTGCTCCAGCCACAAACCGGAAGCTGGTTGGTCTACATAGAACGGAAGCCTGAGGAACCTCACCACAGGACTCTTTTATAATTAAACTTTGGGAAATGGGGAGTTCAGGTCAGGGGAAGGCCAGAGCGAGTCATCTTAAATTTTAACATATGTACCACCGTAGGTGATGTAGAAAGGGGGTATAAGTCCCTTCGCTAAGAGAGAAGCTACAAGATAAATAAAAAATATATATGTACTCATAGCTACCCTGTAAAGTGACCTATGAATATTAATCATGTGTCCGACAAGCTACTTAGAGGAAGGACATCTCCAAAAAAAAAAAAGAATATTTTAAAAGAAAATTGCTTATTGCTAACTTGTTACTAAAGGTTTAAGATCTTTAAAAATTAAGAGGTCTGATTAAAAAGGGGATTGGATAGTTTTTTTTTGTTTTTTTTTTTTTTCTGAAGCTGGAAACAGGTAGAGACAGTCAGACAGACTCCTGCATGCGCCCGACCAGGATCCACCTGGCACGCCCACCATGGGGCATGCTCTGCCCACCAGGGGGCGATGCTCTGCCCATCCTGGGCGTCGCCATATTGCGACCAGAGCCACTCTAGCGCCTGAGGCAGAGGCCACAGAGCCATCCCCAGCGCCTGGGCCATCTTTGCTCCAATGGAGCCTCAGCTGCGGGAGGGGAAGAGAGAGACAGAGAGGAAAGCGCGGCGGAGGGGTGGAGAAGCAAATGGGCGCTTCTCCTGTGTGCCCTGGCCGGGAATCGAACCCAGGTCCTCCGCACGCTAGGCCGACGCTCTACCGCTGAGCCAACCGGCCAGGGCAGGATTGGATAGTTTTAATAATAGGAGGTGCAAGGTATAAATGTACTTTTAAGAAAAAAAAGGAAAAAATAAGTTGTTATGAAAGCTAGTCATTTCTGAATGGATGAGAAAGTTCATGAAAGCTAAGGGTTTATGTAAGTTGCAGATGGTTTGTGCAGGTTGTAAGCGGTTCGTACAAAAAAGAAGACAAAAACAGGTTTAGGGAACAGAAAAAGCCTCTATTATATATTCTAGCAAATGTTATGTCTCAGGTTTATTTGTATAGAGGAATTAGTTTTACAAAATAGAAGAGGCTGAGATTTACTTTTCCTTCAACAAGGTAGCTTATGTACAGCATTAAGGGAAATTTGTTGTTTCTATGCTAATAATTCTAGTGTAATTAAATAAAGCCTATCTTTAGTTAGGGAGAACATAGAAAAGAGAAAAAAAGAATTGGAACAATCAGAGAATTAGCTCCAAAGAATGTTTAATTAGTCACCATAGCTCACTACCCTTTTGTCTGCAGCAATTGGTCCTCTTACTTTAATTTTAACTTGACTGATAGTAGGACCATGTTTAATTAAATAACAAAGTTTGTTTGGGAGAGGATAAACTCTATTAAATTAATAGTAATCAGAAATCAATACACAATACAAGAGGATAGCAATGAAAATAAAACAATGACTTGATTAAAATTTAATTAAAACCTGTAGGGAATGAAGTGTAGAAAAGAAAGGCTCTTAACATGAATAATTTTTGGCAAACTTACTTTCTCTAAAACAAAGAGACTTTTAGCAGAACTTACTTTTCCTGAAAAGATTCCCTATTCCTGGCCTGGAGGCTGGTTTCCCAGACTGTGGCCTTGGGCTAGCTTTGCAAGGTTGCAGGTGATCTCAGAATGTTTCTCCCTGAATTACCCCTATAGATAAACATTGTAAGAAAGCTTGTTTCACTGCTTTGTTTTACTGCTATGCTTCCTCTCCTCCCCATCCTCACTCAGTATGTAATTCTCCCTTTAAAAGTTAGACCTGAACAGTGTTCCTGCTGCATTGATTTGAACGACTTAGGTCTCCATGGGGACCCTGCAGCCCTTTAATTAAAGACTCCCTAATTTGTCTAATTGCTTGTGTGGCAAGAATTTGTTTCTTGCTGTTCTGATACAACAGCTTCTTCATTGTATAGCAGGACATCTATTTTTCGCTGTTCCATTACAACAGATACAAAGTCACACATCTCCAAGGCAACCCAAGAATTCTCCCAGGCGCAGAAATCCTCCACCCTGCATAACTGAAATCAACCAACATTAGAACAAAGGAGGGGTAAGAGGAAGGGCTTGTGAATTGCTCCTAGCAACTTAAGCAAACCAGTGAAGTGGGATGGGATGAGTGCAACTACTCGCTTTATAGCTAATGTGGAGGTGATGGAGGGGAGAGGGAGAACTTACCCCTTAGCTAACTAAGCCTGGAAATGCAAAGGGCTTTGCCACCTGCAATCTCCCACACCTCACCTGGGCACCTTTGGCTCCCACGCCCTCCGAGACCGCGGGGCGCCCCCTGCCCGCCCCCTCTAATGCCCTGGGCGGGCTGGGAATAGCCTAGCAAAGGCCGGGCCTCGTGACCACCAGGACTCAGTGCGTGGTGGCGGAGGTGGCAGTGACGCGGGCAGCTGGCGCCGCGTGGTCCTATTCGGCCCGCGCACCTATGCACTTGCTAACCTAAGGCTGGAGGAACGGAGCGCAGGGGCAGGGCCGGTGGGCAGCGAGGGGAAGAAAGGGCAACGCGCAAGTAGTAGGGCACCGTTGGTCTCCAGGTCGGTGCGCAGGGGCTGGGCGGGCACGGGAGGTGGGCACGGGAGGGGGTTGGAGGGGCTGGGGCGCAGGACCCGGCCACCGCGGAATCCATGCCTGCGCGCCCGGCCGGTCTGGTAATGAGCTGCCCACCTCCGGTAGACTCCCGAGCGGCGCCCTCCGCCCGCAGGTGCCAGAGCCGGACCATGGGGGGCAGCATGCCGGCGCGCACCGCCTGAGGGCGCCGTAGCCCCCACCTCCACGATGGGCGCCCCCGCTTGGGCTCTAGCTTTCTGCGTGGCCTTGGCGGTTGTGACCCGCGCCGCGTCCGGCCCCCGGGCGCAGAGCAGCGAGTCGTGCGGAGAATGACAGGTAAGGAATGACTCGATGGGTACAGGGGAGGGGCGTGGGGCCTCAGGAGGCAGGAGCATCGCGGCCCGGGAATGGGCGCCTGGGTGGGTGGGGGACGACGATGTACGTGGGTCCGAGGGCGCGCCGTGGACTGGCACCGCGGGGACAGTGTTTGGGTTTCTGTCACCCACCTTCCCCAGGGATCGTGGCCAGAGCTGGCACGGCAGTTTGTGGGACACCTGGAGGCGCAGGGCTACCACTCAAGTGCGAGGCTGCCGCGGGAGCTGGGCACTGTTGTGGCGCCCGCAGCCCCCGCCCCTGCGCTTCCCCAGGGGGGTTCAGTCCGTCCCTGACGCAGTCGGGAGGGCGCGGGAGCTGCGTTTCCACCATCCCTATTGTTGTTCTGTACTGACGGAAAGTTTCTACTGTTGGTGCTGCTCCCACAACCCCCCTTCGGGTTCATGGCCAGCTTCGGCCAAAGCGAGTGACCGGACGTTGGAGGGGGTGTCAGGGCGCGTCAGCCTTGCTCCTCAGTGGTCTTTATGACGCGGCAGTACCTTCTGGTGCCTCCGTCCGCCCACCTTGCTTTTATGCCCAGTGGACAAGGTGTCTGTCCCCGAGAAATACGCTCCGAACACCAGGCCGGGACGCGCGGAGGTGAAAGGGCGATATCCGAGGGACGTGGAGCCGCGTACTCTGGCTGGTGGTCAAGGTCCGACAGAATGTCGAGGGTCTCGAAGTGCAGCTCGCGGCTCGGCGCTCCGAGTGCCGCCGCCCCGCACGCGCGCTGCCAGGCTCCGGGCGGCAGGGCAGGGACGCGTGGCCGGCCGGAGGTCACGGGGAACCCAACCCTTGGGGACAGCCAACTCCGGGGCAAGAGCGAGGGGGCTGCGTGCACCCTGCCCCCAGCCCGGCGGCCGCGCGCGCGGAGGGAGGCCTTCGCCCACTGAACTCACGCCCCACCCGGGAGGACCGAACAGCCTCTCCTTTGTCACTTGGCGCTGTCACAGACGCACATGGCTGGCGGGGAGGTGTGAGCGCAGCGGTTGTGGGCGCGCAGTGCCAGCGAGGCGGCGGCCGCGTGCAGGACGCAGGCAGATGGCGGCCCTCCCTTCCCTGCGGCCCAGAGCCCCTTTCTCTGGAGGCGGCTGCAGCCTCCCTGAAAAGTGTCATTTTTCTTATGAATGAAAGTGGGCCCGGCGCTTGAATGTGCGTGTCATTCAGCGGCGTGACAGAGGCCGTCGGGAGGTCAGCGCGGCTTTCAGCGCCTGCTCGGGCAGCTCCCTTTTCCAGTGGCGCCGAATAAGCGGCAGCGCGGGAGCCCCGCATTAGCATTTGTATTGGCATTCAGATCAAGATATCAGTCCCAACAGCCCGGCCCGGGGAATGTCAACCTGCCCCGGAGGAGGGGCTCTGGACCCTCTCCTGGACCCCCTGCGGCAGGCGGGTGGGTAGTGGCCTCCTTCATCTCCTTCCTTCCAGGAACTGGCAGATTGCTTTTCATATGTGCCTTGTGGAGGTGGGTGGGGCTTCAGCTGAGCCAGTGATCTCTTGCTTAAGCCAGCAACTTTTGGGCCCAAGCTGGTGACCTCAGGGTTTCAAACCCAGGACCTCAGCGTCCTAGGTCGATATTCTCTCCATGGGCAAGAGAATTGTACTTTGAAAGGTCTTTTTTTTGTAATTGATTTTTAGGGAAACAGAGGAAGCATCCATTTCTTGTTCCATTCTAGTTGTACATACGTTAGTTGCTTCCCATAAGTGCCCTGACCAGAGACAGAACCTTGGTGGTTTGGGACGCTGCTCTCACCGACTGAGCTAAGTGGTTGGCAAACTCATTAGTCAACACAGTCAAATATCAACAGTACAACGATTGGAATTTTTTTTGAGAGCCAAATTTTTAAAACTTAACTATATAGGTAGGTACATACCTTATCGAGGTACCGCCTGCACGGTTTGCTGACCAGGGCTTAGTTAACATTTACAGCACATAGAGATGGCATGCGGCAACAACATAACCGGGTGGTCCCCTGGATGTGCCTTCGAGGGGCCTGGAAAAGAATATCACTGTGATATTTCAAAGGTATATTATCTTAGATGCACAGAGGTTAAGGCTGAGCTTTGTCAAGGAAGCTACAGGCCTAGGACATGACTATCCGTCAGGACCTGTTTTTTGTTAGGAATTATTACATTCAGACCACCACCCTGTGTGGTTCCTTTTGTCCCTGACTGAGCCTGTCCTCCCCGTGAAATGTAGAAAGACCATATCCCTGACCAGAGAGCGAGTTTTGCAAGATTTGCAGATGAGTAAATGAAAAGAGTTCTGTAAAGGCCAGAAATGTTCTCTAATGCCTAGATTCCAGAAAGCCCTTAGGATGCTGCCTTAACCACCTCGGTAAAAGGCCAAGATAACCGAGCACATTCTTTTGCTTTTTGTAAAATGCTTCGCCGAGCACTCTCTCCCTAGATTGTTCCAACAATAACCGAAAACCTGTTTCACTTCTGTAAAACTGCTTTGGATAGGTGCTCACCCCCCTCCCTTCACTTCTTTTTACCTTTAAAAGCAAACCCTTGAGTTCATTCAGGGCCACGAGTTCTTTAGGATGTGAATTCTCTCATGGTCTCCGGCATTAAATTAAATACTCCTCGATTTGGCTAAATTGTGTGGCAAAATGTTTGTTTCCTCGCTGTCCAAATATAAAACCTGGAGCTTGTGAGGTTTAGTATGTGGCTTTTTTTTTTTTTCGTCTATGTATTCCATTTTACAGTTGAACCTAGAGAAGAAAGAGGGACCTCCTTGTGGAAGTGCGACCAGTCTGCCTGGACATGGGTTTGGGGAGGTGTCTCCCATCAGACCACACAGGACTGAGTGATTTACAAGTAGATGAGCTGTAAATGGAGGCTCTTCTGGCTGGGAAGGGAGGGGGCTCCCAGGCCTGCTTGAGGTCTCGGCTGCCAGCTGCCCATCTGCTGTGGGTGCCTTCCTGGAGCCTTGATTTCCTTACCTGTTCAAGAAGACTGATAATGGAAGGGTTGTTGGGAGGCTTAGGTCCTTGCTGGACCAGATCGAAGCGAATACTTGTGCTGATGGCTTGACCTGCCTCCCTGCTCAGACCAAACCAGAACCAACTGGTATTGCCCTTGGGCTGGGGCCTGGGGCTCAGGCTGCCGCACCAGCCTGCTTTCAACCTTCTGGTGGACGGCCTCCGTCAGCTCCTGGCCTTGGGTGGTCCCCACAGGACACAGTGGCCAGGACTGGGGGGCTGGTCAAGCCAGGTACCCTCAGACTGTGGGATTCTGAGACACACAGACTCTGGACACTTCGGACATCCTTCTAGTGGGCACAGGGCTTCTGAGGACACCTGAGGTGGGTGGGCAGAATTGGGCCTGTCTGGGGAGCCAGGGATCAGTATGGCCCGAGAGGCAGCTGGGCCTTCGAATCTAGGCCACGTGTCCGCAGAATGACAAGTAACAGAGCTGCCGACCCAGCTGGGTGGGAAAGGAGACCTGTGCAGTGGGACCACCCAGCCCTGTCCTGGGCCCTAAGCCTGGGCTGCCTGCCTGTGTTGGGCATTGTCTGTTCCTGGCAGAGTGGACAGGGGATGGTGGTCAGCCTGTCCAGTGGTGTATCCCTGGGTCTCAGGCCTTCTTGGCCTCCTGGGAACTGGGCTGCCACTGGTGTGATGGGGTGGGCTCTGAGGTCTGACTCTGGGGGCCTCTCCTCGGACATCTCCACCCCCCACCCCAGCCTGTGCTGTCATTGTGAAATGGGGTTCCCAGGTCACTTCACCCCAAGTGAAGAATGGGTTTTATGTATCTAAATAGTTTTATGTATCTGAACCCCAAGCATGAAGACTTATGATATTCAGAGATTGAATTTTTAGTATCTATCAGTCAAGTTTTGGGGCAAAGCCACACCTGATCGTTATGTATTAGATTTGTAAGTGCTACAACGACAGAGTTGTCCCTGGGGCAAGGTGGAAAACACTGCCCCAGCCCTTTACAGGGCGGTTTGCAGGACCCCAGACTCTGGGTACAAATCCTTCCATCAGCCAGACTCACCCTGGACCCCTGCCCAGCCCCCTGCTCCAGGTATCCTCCCCACAGCCCGCATGGGCGTGTCTGTGAACCTCGAGGTGCTATCGTGTTTCCTGCCGTTTTGAACACCCAGTGTTCTTGGTTTGGGGGCACTGGCCTCATGGTCGTCTGTCTTGCCCACGGCGGTCCCGGGACCTGAGCCCAGCCAGCAGGAGCAGCTGGTCTTTGGCAGTGGGGACACCGTGGAGCTGAGCTGCCACTCACCTGCAGGTGGTCCCACAGGACCCACTGTCTGGGTTAAGGACGTGGCAGGGCTGGCACCCTTGGACGGAGTCCAAGGTTAACGCCTTGGACTTAATGCTTAACGCCTCCCACGAGGACTCCGGGGCCTACAGCTGCCGGCAGAGGCTCACGCAGCATACTTTGTGCCACTTCACCATGCGCATGACAGGTGGCTGCCTGCATCCTGGGGGGCTGGGGCTAGGGCAGAGCATCTGAGTGGTCACTTAAGTCTAAGTGGAGAGGAGGGCACCTCCCAGTGACACTGTGTGTGGGACAATTCCCCCCATCCTGGGCCTCCTAGGCAGGCCAGAGACAAACAGGAAAGGAGGAGCTGACCGTGCTTGGACGTGGGTGCTGGACATGGGTCCTCCTCCACGTTCCCACTTGTATGGGTGCTGAGCATGGCCCCTCTTCCATACACCCCCTTTGTGGGTGCCAGGAGGGGGCTCTCCTCCATGTCCCCTCTTTCCAGCCCTGCAGATGCCCTGTCCTTGGGAGAGGACAAAGATGGGGAGGACAAGGCAGAAGACACAGGTGAGACCAGATTCCAGGCTCATGGGGGTGGCCGGGGTCCGGGACCTGCTTCTCTGCTGACAGGCCCCGCCGTCCTCAGGTCTGAGGCACTTGCTTCTCGGGCAGATGAGAGACAAGGCCTGTAGACCACCTCTTGGTCATGGTTGAAGAGTCCCCTCCGTGTGAGTTGGCACTGGGTGCCTGTTTCTGAGCCTCGGGGTGGCAGGTTGGTCGTGGGGGGCGCGCAGTGTTGCATACAAGGAGACTGAGGCTTGTGAGTGGGGGGGTGCACCCCAGGTGTTAGTACACCAGGGCAGGGTGTCAGGGGCTGCTGTGAGGCCAAGGGACCGAGGGCTTCAGGGCAGTGGGAGACAGCCCGACTGGGAGAGGACGGTGGCCTAAGGGCATCGGGGATTCCAGATCTGGAAACATTTACTATAAAGGGGGTGCTGCCCGTGTTCCTGGTGACAGGGGTGTGAGTCCAGTTGGGGTGACAGCACCTGGATACTTTGGCTTGGAACAATGGCAGGTGGACTTTGCCCAACCGTGGAGGGGTTGCATAGGGGGCGTGGATGCCTGATTTTGGAGATGAGTTTGAAATACCCTGCCCCGCGCCATCCGCTCCGCCCTGCGCTGTCCCATCCCCTCGCCGTCCCTTTCCGCGCCCCTTTGTGCCCCGCCCTGTCCCGCCCCGTCCCCGCCCCTCGCTGTCCCTGCCTGTCCCTGCCTCTCCCCGCGCTCCGCTGCACATCGCAGAAAGTCTGCCGTAAGAAACTCTCGGCTCAGTCTGCAATCCCTATTCCCTCTCCTTTACCTTGTGTCCGCGCGCCTCGCTGGCCCCGCCCTGCCCCCGCCCCGCCCCACGTCGTCCCCGCTCCTCCCCGCGCCTCGCTGTCCCTCCCCGCGCCGTAATCACCCCGCCCGCCCCTCCCCGTGTCGTCCTCGTGCCGTCTCCGCCCCGCTCCTTCCGCTCCGCCCCGCGCCGTCCCCGCCCTTCGCCGGCCCCGCCCCTCGCTGTCGTTCCCCTTGCCGTCCCCGCCCCGCGTCATTCGCTCCGCCCCGTGTCGTCCCCGTCCCGCTCCTTCCGCCCCGCCCAGTCCGCCCCGCCTCACGTCATTCGCTCCGCCCCGCGCCGTTCCCGCCCTTCGCCGGCCCCGCCCCGCGTCATTCGCTCCGTCCTGTCCGCCCCGTCTCGCGTCATTCCCTCCGCCCCGCCCCGCGCCTTTTCGTGCCCGCCCTGTGCCCGCCCCGCCCCGCCCCGCCCGGTAGCCGTCATGGCGGCTGCGGAAGCCGCCGCCCGGGCTCTGCGGGCGCTCCTCGGCCCTCCCAGGGCGGGCGGCCGGGGCGGGGTCTAGTGGGCGGAAAGGACCCAGCGCCTCAGCGGGCATGTGACTGCGAAGATGGCCGGATTTCCCTGGTGAGCCGCGCGCCGCTCTCGGGCTTGGGGAGGGTTTGTCGCTGCCTGTCTTGTCGCCGCCTCCGTGTGCGTTTCTGCGAGTGCGAGTGTGTGTGTGTGTGTGTGTGCGCGTGTTTGCGCGCGTGCACTGCTCCTCTGTTGGGTGCTGCCGGTCTCTCCGCCCACCTCCACGCTATCTTGGCCCAGAGGCGCCCCTGAGGCCGCGCCCGCGGAATCTGGGTTCCCGCCATCGTTTCCGAACCTTGGAGGAAACTCAGCCTCCGCTCTCCGCTTTCCCAGCCGAGTTGGTGCAGGTCCCAGGGGCGCTGGATGCAAAGAACGACGGACCCAGCTCCGGGTCCGCACAACCGGGGAGAACTGTTTGTTCCTGAGCTCCTCAGTCCATCTGGAGGGAGCTTGCTTTTTGTCATCTGTGAAAACGCTGCCGTTCGGCCTACCCTGTGCAGGACCCCGCGCTGAGTGCTGGGGATGCAGAACCCGCAGACTCCTAAGGGAACTGACAGTTTAAATGGAGAACATTCACAGAATAGAAGAATATCTAAAGAAGGCATTTTGATGGGGTACAGCCCCTCCTACGGGCACAGGGAAGACTTCAGAGAGGCAGAGCCTAAAAGTGGGCTTTGAGGCATGTATAGGAGTTCATCAAGTAGGAGGGAAGGGCTCCTGCGAAGGTTGCCAAGCTTTTGTGGCTGTAGTGATTGGAACTTCAGGCCCTAGCGGGTGCTGAGTACACAAAAAAGGCGAGTTGTGATGGTGATAGTGGAATTATTTGGGGGTTGAGCTCTCCCTTATGCCTCAGAAAGGAAGATTACTTTCTGATCTTTCTTTCCAAATGATGTGATGTGGTTACATTTAAATGAGTGAATGAACAAGGGCAAGGATATATAGCCCCAGACCTTAGAAATAATCAGAGGCAAACCTTGGATAGTTTGCTGGTTTGGTTCCAGACCAACCATGCAATAGAGTGAGCCGTAATCAAAATTTACTAGTGGAGGGTTTTGCTTTCTTTTTTAAAAGAAAGAAAAAAGAAATAAGGCAACATCTATGAAGCACAGTGAAGCCACACACAATAGAATGAGGTCTGCCTATACAACCTTCTGGTTTTCTGCTTCACAGCTGTCTTCCCTGTATTCCCTTTATTTCTGTGTCTTCCTTCCAAAGCTTGGACATACTGAAGCAAAAGTGGATGCCGATGAGCTCTTCTAGACCCAAGTTTTCTTTTACTTGGTCGTGTGAACCAGCTTTTATGGAATCATTAAAGCTTAAGCACAAAAACAGGAGAAACACTTGGCCTCAATTATCTAGAATGTTGTCATCAGAAAATTCAGGAAGATGCTACTTTCATCTTTGTCTCCTACTGTTTTTACCATTGCTGTTTTCACTTTAAATTACAAACAGGCTGTGGCCTTGGCTGGTTGGCTCAGCGGTAGAGCGTCAGCCCGGTGTGTGGAAGTCCCGGGTTTGATTCCCAGCCAGGGCACACAGGAGAAGCGCCCATCTGCTTCTCCACCCTTCCCCCTCTCCTTTCTCTCTGTCTCTCCCTTCCCTTCCTGCAGCCAAGGCTCCATTGGAGCAAAGTTGGCCCCGGGCGTTGAGGACGGCTCCATGGCTTCCGCCTCAGGCACTAGAATGGCTCTGGTTGCAACAGAGCAACGCCCCAGATGGGCAGAGCATTGCCCCCTGGTGGGCATGCCGGGTGGATCCCGGGCGGGTGCATGTGTGGAGTCTGACTGCCTTCTCGCTTCTAACTTTGGGGGAAAAATAGTAATAAATAAATTACGAACAGGTGGTATTAGCCTTTTAGCATGATCTGGGGTCTCCAGAGTTCCTCATCTCACTGTGCTGCTCTAGACGTTTTTCTCTGTTGTAGCACCTAGTCATTATTTGGCTTCTCCACCTGACTTGTTGCTTTTAAGCAAAAGGGACTGAGTTTTAATTATCACTGCATCCCCAGTGCCTAGCATGGAGCTTAGCAGATAGTAGGTGCTTAGTAATATTTATAGAATGAATGAGGAAACTGAGGCCCACAGAGAACACATATTTCCGCCATGGTTTTTGACACTTGTCAAGCCTTTATTTTGTGCCAGGCACTATGCTAAGTGCTTAACATGTAGCATCTCATTTAACTCTCATATAACCGTGCTTTTCAGCTGAGGACATAAAAGCATGGATGAGGCAGTCCACTTAGTCATAGAGCCTGCAAGGAGTGCTGAGGTTTTCAGCCCAGTGGTTGGGACCTTACTCAATTGTTGTCAGCTGGACCTTCCATCCTGGATTGAGGTTTCTGGGGTGTGTGCTCGTCAGGACCCACTGTGTTGTCATAGGTCTCCTCAGACTCCCTCCTTTCACAAACTTTTTTATCTCTGATATACTGTGGCCTAGCCTAGTGTGTGAAATATAAATATATAGTACACTGTGCATCATATTTTCTGTTTCATGTAACAGCACCCCCAAAACTGCCACCCTTTGGAATCAGAATTTCTACATTTAAAAATTTTACTGGTGGAAGCAGAAGTTTGGGATTATGGGAGATCAAACTATGTGGTCTGATTGTCACTAATAACTTAAAAAGTCACAGACGAGTTAAAACAGCTGACAAAAAGCATTTAGTGGATTTTGGCTTTCCAGCATGAGGAGTTAAATTTGGTAACTGGTAATAGAATTTCTACATATTCATATTCTCAGATATAAATAATTAAAAAATAGGGACTTGTCAACATCTAGTGCAAATAACCTGGGATTTTGCTAAAAAGCAGATTCTCATTCTGTAAGTCTGGGATACTACAACACTCCCTTTGCTAGAGATTAAGGAACCGTACATGGAGTAGCCTGGGACTAGATGCAGCCAGGAGTGGAGGTGTGAGTTGTGCGCATTTTTTCTATGGCAACTGCCAAGGAACCAGAGAGGAATCTCTGGGGACTGGGATTTTGGGGTGGGGGTTTGTTGACCAGTTCTGTTAGCAGGAAAAAGAAAAGGATTTTTTTTTTTTTTTGTATTTTTCTGAAGCTGGAAACGGGGAGAAACAGACAGACTCCAGCATGCGCCTGACCGGGATCCACCCGGCACGCCCACCAGGGGCGATGCTCTGCCCACCAGGGGGCGATGCTCTGCCCCTCCGGGGCGTCGCTCTGTTGTAACCAGAGCCACTCTAGCGCCTGGGGCAGAGGCCAAGGAACCATCCCCAGCGCCCGGGCCATCTTTGCTCCAATGGAGCCTCGGCTGCGGGAGGGGAAGAGAGAGACAGAGAGGAAGGAGAGGGGGAGGGGTGGAGAAGCAGATGGGCGCTTCTCCTGTGTGCCCTGGCTGGGAATCGAACCCGGGACTTCTGCACGCCAGGCCGATGCTCTACCACCGAGCCAACCGGCCAGGGCCAAGAAAAGGATTTTTGTGAAACTGAGACTAGAGGTCTCTGTTCGCTTTACCAAATATGCAGGCACTGAAAAAAATGCTGTAGTATCTCGGACTGCAGGAAACACCAAGGAGCAGAAAGTAAATTGGAGAAGATAATAGAAAAAGTGATAGAAAAAAATCAAAATATAATGGTTTGACATGACTTCAGGGTGAGTATTTTCCCTTTTTTTTTTTTTTTTTTTTTTAGAAAGAGAGGGACAAACAGGCTGGGAGAGATTAGAAGCATCAATTCTTCATTGCGGCATCTTATCAACTGTTCATTGACTGCTTTCTCATATGTGTCTTGACGGGGCTGGGGGTTCTAGCAGAGCGAGTGACCCCTTGCTCAAGCCAGCAACCTTGGGTTTCAAGCCAGTGACCTTTGGGCTCAAGCCAGCAACCATGGAGTCATGATCTATGATCTCACGCTCAAGCCAGCGACCACACGCTCAATCTGGTGACCCTGTACTCAAGCCAGATGAGCCCACGCTCAAGCTAGCGACCTTGGGGATTTCAACCTGGGTCCTCTGTGTCCCAGTCCGACGCTCAATCTACTGTGCCACCCCCTGGTCAGACTCTCGATGCTTATTTTATTGAGTGTTTTAATTATAAATGGATGTTATATCTTATCAAATACTTTTTTTAAAAGAGAGAGACAGACAGACAGGGAAAGACAGAAGACAGACAGGGAGAGGGATGAGAAGTATCAATCCTGGCAGTTATTTTCTTTTTAAAGGTATCAGTTCATTTGTCACCTGGCTCCCATTGATGTGCTGATATACCAATCTTGTTGTCCTTTGAAAAGAATGTATTTTTTTTTCTTTTAAGAAACCTTGTTTCTTTAGTTTTTAGCTATTTTACTCTGAAGACTCTAGGTATGGTTGTACTGTTTTGTTTTTGAGGCTCACTTGGGGCACAGGTGTTTCTTGAATCTGTAGCTGAATGTCTTTCTTTAGTCTGAGAGAAACTTCAGCCTCTTCTGTAAAAGCTGCTCTGCCCACTCGCTTTCTCTGTTGCGTTCCAACTGTATGATGTAGACCTTCACTTCATACCCGTGTTCTACACTCTTCCGTCTTCCCGTTTTTGTTCTCTTTCTGCTTCAATGTGGAGACAGTCTCCCCTTTATTGTTTATCTCACTAATGTCCTCACTTGTCAACCCTCACAAGACTGATGAAAAGTCTGCTCTTCACATTCTTTCTGGCTGGCTTCTTTATCTTGCTGCATAGCTTAACTGACAAACACTTTGTGGGGAAACCAGGTCTGATTTCTCCCTTCTCTGCACTTTCTTCTTTTCGAAAGCTCTTCCTTCAAGCCCTGGCTAGAGTCTTGATAGCTCTGAGCCCTCGTTTCTCTCTCCAGTCCTGTAAGATTCCTTCAAGCCCGTTCCTTGTGGCTGCTCTGCATCCTAGCAGCTGCCCTCTGCCTGGCTCCACTTGTCCATGTCAAGAATACACAAGTGCCCTGTGGGGGGAAGCTGGTTTCACATCAGGGAACTTCCCTTGGTTCTGGTATCTGACATCACAGGTTTTGTATGTCTTGAGCAGCTCCTTATACCTTCAAATTGATTTATAAAATTTTTTTTATTATTTAGCATTTCTGGTTGGTCTTAGTAGAATTACTGTTCATCTGTAAACTCTTCCATCGTTGAGGAAGTCTCAACAACGAGGTTTTAGAATGTAAGGTATTTCTATCACCTAATTGGTTTTTGGGTTTTACTGTTTACCAGGCACTCCATGAATAGGAACTACAAGGCTGAATTTGCAACATGCCGGCTGGAGGCTGTGCCACTGGAATTTGGAGACTACCACCCACTGAAACCCATAACCGTAAGTTTGGTCAAAGGCCTCTCTAAATGATATCCCTGGTTCATAAAATTACAGGCAGTATTCCTTGGTCTTTTCCATTTTGCCAGCAGTAGCTTCTTTTGCATATTTAAACCAATCAGTTTGTTCCCTGCCCTATTTTTTCTTTTTATGGTATTTGCCTCATCATTTTATTTATTTTTTTATTTTATTTATTTTAATTTTTTTTCATTTTTCTGAAACTGGAAACAGGGAGAGACAGTCAGACAGACTCCCGCATGCGCCCGACCGGGATCCACCCGGCACGCCCACCATGGGGCAATGCTCTGCCCACCAGGGGGCGATGCTCTGCCCATCCTGGGCGTCGCCATGTTGCGACCAGAGCCACTCTAGCGCCTGGGGCAGAGGCCACAGAGCCATCCCCAGCGCCCGGGCCATCTTTGCTCCAATGGAGCCTTGGCTGCAGGAGGGGAAGAGAGAGACAGAGAGGAAAGCGCGGCGGAGGGGTGGAGAAGCAAATGGGCGCTTCTCCTGTGTGCCCTGGCCGGGAATCGAACCCGGGTCCTCCGCACGCTAGGCCGACGCTCTACCGCTGAGCCAACCGGCCAGGGCTCATCATCATTTTAATTCTTTCTTTTCTCATATCAGTGAGGTTGTCATGAGTATGGGATACTTTGTTCCTGAGATGGAGGCGTAAGCAGAATATATCTTGCTTTTTTTAAAAAACTTTTTATTTTATTTTATTTTATTTATTTTTTACAGAGACAGAGAGTGAGTCAGAGAGAGGAATAGACAGGGACAGACAGGAACGCAGAGAGATGAGAAGCATCAATCATTAGTTTTTCATTGCGTTTTGCAACATCTTAGTTGTTCATTGATTGCTTTCTCATATGTGCCTTGACCGTGGGCCTTTAGCAGACTGAGTAACCCCCTTGCTGGAGCCAGCGACCTTGGGTCCAAGCTGGTGAGCTTTTTGCTCAAACCAGATGAACCCGCGCTCAAGCTGGCAAGCTCAAGGTCTCGAACCTGGGTCTTCCGCATCCCAGTCCAATGCTCTATCCACTGCGCCACCGCCTGGTCAGGCTATATCTTGCTCTTTAATTGCCTGTTTGGAATATTAAGATCACTCTGCCTGACCAGGCAGTAGTGCTGTGCATAGAGTGTCAGACTGGGACGTGGAGGACCCAGGTTCAAAACCCCAAGGTTGCCAGCTTGAGTGTGGGCTCATCTGGTTTGAGCAAGGCTCACCAGCTTGAGCCCAGGGTCACTGGCTTGAGCAAGGGGCCATTCGGTCTGCTGTAGCCCCCCGGTCAAGGTACATATGAGAAAGCAATCAAATGAGAAACTAAGGTGCCACAATGAAGAATTGATGCTTCTCATTCTTTCCCTTCTGATCTGTCTGTCCCTCTCTCCGTCTCTCTCTGTCTCTGTCACAAAAAAAAAAAAAAAAAAAGTCACTCTACTTACCAGTATAGGGTGTTGTCCTGAATAACATCGTAGTCTATCCGTGAATTTGTTTTAAAACAAAACAAAAAGTAGGCAAGAGATGTAAGTGACGCCTCTCTTCTGGGTTAGCACTTTTATTGGCAGGTGATTGAAGCTATGCGGTCGTCATCGTGGGTGAGGATGATGATGAGAAACAGATGCCAGTGGACACCAAGGACATACAGTTTCTTCCAGTGGAGGACCTGAGAACACAGAGATGGTCACATTAAGCAGAATGTCACAAGATGACCTTTGGCCTCCTATGGCCCCTCAAATCCACACGGGCTTGGGCAGCTGACCCACCAGAGAGTGGGTTCTGTTCTCAGGAACTCGCCCCACGTGGTGACAGAGTCCCTGCGTCAGCCCCAAGCTTATATCTGGCTTAACCATGCAGCAGCGGGGGCATCTCTTCTCCAGCAGGTTTTGTTTACCCTGTTGGGTTATCTGTTCTTCCTGAACCAACCCTCCTGAGCAGGATATGGAATATGCTAATTGATGGGGTTGGGACTAGTGCCTACCCTGGGAACCAGGGAGCAGAGCCCACCCCACCAGGCCTGTGGGAGCTGAGAGCTGGTGGGGGAGGGCTGCTCTCACAAAGAAAATTCGGACTGTTGAGCCTGGGAGAGGGAGGACTAGATGTCCAGCAGACAAGATAACAAATGTGAACCAGTGACAAGCACTTGGCCCCATCACCCAGGTTAGTGTCGGTCCCACTGGTTAGGAGGAAGGTCTTTAATGAGGCTGCTCTCACATCAGACACCAGCCACAAACTTGGGGGACCCCTAAGTCATCTGTACTTCTGACCAACTGGCTACAAACCCAAGGTTTCTCTGAGACTCGCCCCCCCTTTTGATAATTTGCTAGAACAACTCACAAAACTCAGAAATATGCTACACTTACACTTGAAAGATACAAATGAGGACGAGCCAAATTAAGAGACACACACACAGGATAAGGTTGGGGGGTTTCCTAAACGCAGAGCTGCTCTGCCCTCTGCCGGTGGAATCAGTTCATCACCTCCCAGCACATCATGTGTCCACCAACTAGGAAGCTCCACTGAGTTTTGGTGTCCAAAATATTTACTGGAGTTTCACTATGTAGACATAATTCACTGATTCCTTGGGCAGGTGATTGAACGTTATCTCTGTCTCCCACCACCTACCCCCACCTTGAACTCAGGCTGATGTCACCTGGCTCAAGGCCCCAACCCTCTAAATACAGTGGTTGGTTTTTTCTCGTGACCAACCCCCATCCCGTATCATTGTTTTTGTTGGTTTTTTTTTTTTTTTTTGTATTTTCTGAAGCTGGAAACGGGGAAGAAACAGTCAGACAGACTCCCGCATGCGCCTGACCGGGATCCACCCGGCATGCCCACCAGGGGCAACGCTCTGCCCACCAGGGGGCGATGCTCTGCCCCTCCGGGGCGTCGCTCTGCCGCAACCAGAGCCACTCTAGCACCTGGGGCAGAGGCCAAGGAGCCATCCCCAGCGCTCAGGCCATCTTTGCTCCAGTGGAGCCTTGGCTGCAGGAGGGGAAGACAGAGACAGAGAGGAAGGAGGGGGAGGGGGTGGAGAAGCAAATGGGCGCTTCTCCTATGTGCCCTGGCCAGGAATCGAACCTGGGTCCCCCGCACGCCAGGCCAACGCTCTACCGCTGAGCCAACCGGCCAGGGCCTGTTTTTGTTGGGTTTTTTTGGAGAGAGAGAAAGGGAGGCAGGAACATGGAGCTGCCCCTGTTTGTGCCCTGATCAGAGAATTGAACCAGCAACCTCCACACTCTGGGATGACACTCCATCCAACCAACAAACCAGACCAGGGATTTTTTTTTAAAGACTGAGACAGGAAGGGAGAGAGAGGGGCGAGGAAGAAAGAGAGAGGGGAGGGGGAAGGGAAGCATCATTTTTGGTTCCACTCAGTCATATACTCACTGGTTGTTTCCTGGTGTGCCCTGACCCAGATCAAACCTGCAACCTTGTTTGTTTCAGGACAACAATCTTAACTGACTGAGCTAACTGGCCAGGCCCCCTATCATCTTATCAGCATAAACTCAGGTGTGATCGGGGTGGGGGGGCTCACGAATGACAGCCCCTCCAAGGACTTAAGAGTCTCTTTTCCAGGAACCAGGGACAAAGGTCAGTCAGAGTCTCTTTCATCCTACACAACTGCCTCTGTTCTGTTACCTGCCATCTTTCTCACTCTCTTGAAGGCTGGTTTTCTCTGCTTCCCTGTGGATATGTGTCCAAAGTGCTCATCACTGTCCCTTAGCCGCTGGCCCCTGGGTCCTCACAGCTTCCTCATTTGAAGAAGAGCAGAGCCTCACTGGCCCTTCTGGATGTCGCTCTCTGTTCTCAGCAGAGACTGGTTGGATCCTTTTGGCTCAGAGGGTTACCCCTGGTCCAGAGGCCAGTAGGAACAAAAACATGGCTTCATACCCCAACACCGTCCTCTGTCCTCTGTCCTTACTCCAGGCCGCGGCACTGGGAGACGTTCTCCTAAAAGGAAGGAGATGGCATTCACTGCTCCGCAGTGGTGAGGTGGCTGTGCTGAGCTGCTGACACTGTCCTCAGAGTATGATGACCCCGGGAGCTTATGTGTCCTGGTTCATTACCTACCGAGACCATTGCTGTGAGGTGCAAATTCTGATGTAGACGGTCTGGTGGGCCTGAGGTTCTACACCTTTTAAATTTTTTTTTTTTTAAATTAAGGAGTGTACATTATACTGTTAATGGTGGTTATCTTTATTTTTTAATAATGGTTATCTTTATTTATTTATTTTTACAGAGACAGAGAGTCAGAGAGAGGGATAGACAGGGACAGACAGACAGGAATAGAGAGATGAGAAGCATCAATCATTAGTTTTTCGTTGCGCATTGGGACACCTTAGTTGTTCATTGATTGCTTTCTCATATGTGCCTTGACCGCGGGCCTTCAGCAGACCGAGGTACCCCTTGCTCGAACCAGTGACCTTGGGTCCAAGCTGGTGAGATTTGCACAAACCAGATGAGCCCGAGCTCTAGCTGGCAACCTCAGGGTCTCGAACCTGGGTCCTCCGCATCCCAGTCCTACGCTCTATCCACTGCGCCACCACCTGGTCAGGCGAGGTTCTGCACCTTTTAGAAGCTTCCCGGTGAGGTGGCTGCTGCTTGTTCAGAGACAGCACTCTGACTAAGAGGGCCCCACAGGAGTGTATTAATTACATCACCCCTTCTAACCATAATGGCCTTGTCTCTTCCTTCCTTTTTTTTTTTTTTTTGTATTTTTCTGAAGCTGGAAACGGGGAGAGACAGACAGACTCCTGCATGTGCCTGACCGGGATCCACCCGGCACGCCCACCAGGGGCGACGCTCTGCCCACCAGGGGGCGATGCTCTGCCCCTCCGGGGCATCGCTCTGCCGCGACCAGAGCCACTCTAGCGCCTGGGGCAGAGGTCAAGGAGCCATCCCCAGCGCCTGGGCCATCTTTGCTTTAATGGAGCCTTGGCTGCAGGAGGGGAAGAGAGAGATAGAGAGAAAGGAGGGGATGGGGGTGGAGAAGCAAATGGGCGCTTCTCCTATGTGCCCTGGCCGGGAATCGAACCCGGGTCCCCCACACGCCAGGCCGACGCTCTACCACTGAGCCAAGCGGCCAGGGCCTCTCTTCCTTCTTGACCCTAACTTCCCCCTTTCCTTCCTTGACCCCTGGGATTCTTAGTCATGTCAATTTTTCACAAAATAAGAGCCCCTGTCTCAAAGAAATAGTTAACTCACAGAACAAGGGAAAACCTCTTCAAGTGTCTCACTGGAAAGAGTCAGAGGAGACTTCCATTTACCTCCGTGGATGTTCCCACAGGTCATGGAGTCAAAGACGAAGAAAGTGAGCCGGAAAGGAAGCACCTCTTCCACGTCCTCCTCGTCCTCCAGCTCCGTGGTGGACCCGCTGAGCAGTGTGCTGGACGGGACCGACCCCCTCTCGATGTTCTCCGCCACTGCTGACCCTGTGGCCACGGCCGCTGTCACGGTAACACATCCTGCTGGCACTGTCCGGCTGGGGGTTGGTTCTGTGAGCGCTGGGACGGGGTTTTCATCTTTCTGTTTTTAAACAACATGGGTGCATTCTGGTCGTAACAGTTCACATAACCAAGGTGTCCACGAGGTACGACTGTGGTGACACTGCTGGTGAAGGGCGGTGCATCCTGGAAGATCTGTCTTTTCCTTTGTAAAGCATTTAAAAAATGTATTTTTTTCATTATACTCTTTTTATAATTATTTTTGGATAATTCAATTAATTTTTTATAGAAAAAGTCAAATACTACAGATGAAGTTGACCAACTGCCCCCATTCTGCTCACCACCGTGGAGGTCATCCATGACACTGTGTCATGTGTCTTCTTCTATAACTTTTCTTTAGTATTTCAATAGCTATTTATGACAGTAATTTCTGACCATTTGCATACATCGTACTCATACATAAACAACAACAACAATAATAGTCTCACCTTGCTGCGAGGCCAGCCTTTTCTAAGTGCATTCTTTTTTTTTGTTTGTTTGTTTTTGTTTGTTTTTTTACAGAGACAGAGAGAGAGTCAGAGAGAGGGATAGACAGGGACAGACAGACAGGAACAGAGAGATGAGAAGCATCAATCATTAGTTTTTCGTCGCGCATTGCGACACCTTAGTTGTTCATGGATTGCTTTCTCATATGTGCCTTGACCGCGGGCCTTAAGCAGACCGAGTAACCCCTTGCTCGAGCCAGCAACCTTGGGTCCAAGCTGTGAGCTTTTACTCAAACCAGATAAGCCCGCGCTCAAGCTGGCGACCTCGGGGTCTCGAACCTGGGTCCTCTGCATCCCAGTCCGATGCTCTATCCACTGCGCCACTGCCTGGTCAGGCTCTAAGTGCATTCTAAGTTTAGTTCTCATACCACCTTGTGACAGAGGTATTATAATCCTTATTTAAAGAAGCCCACGTGGAGAAGATTACCTGGCAGGGGAGACACCATGATCACAAAGGTGGTTTTCCCAGGGTGAGACTTATCCATTGCACTCCAGATGTGCTGACCCCTGTGATTTCTCCACATGCAGGAAACTCGACTGCATAACTTGTGGTAGTGGGGAACTGCATCTGTACTCTCCCCCGTAATAAAAGATAGATAGATAGATACATAGATAGATAGATACATAGATAAATAGATACACAGATAGATAAATAGATAGATACATAGATAGATGATAGATACATAGATATATAGATAGATAGATAAATAGATAAATAGATAGATAGATGATAGATACATAGATAGATACATAGATAGATAGATAAATAGATAGATACATAGATAGATAGATAAATAGATAGATAGATGATAGATACATAGATATATAGATAGATAGATAAATAGATACATAGATAGATAGATACACAGATAGATAAATAGATAGATAGATACATAGATAGATGATAGATACATAGATATATAGATAGATAGATAAATAGATACATAGATAGATAGATACACAGATAGATAAACAGACTAGATAGGAGTCCACATGGAGGAGTAGAGATGTTAAGGCACATCTAAGCTGGAATTCCTTTTTTTCTCTCACAATTTTATTTATTCATTTTAGAGAGGAGGGAGGGAGGGAGGGAGAGAGAGAGAGAGAGAGAGAGAGAGAGAGAAGTGGGGGGAGGAGCAGGAAGCATCAACTCCCATGTGAACCCTGACCAGCCAAGCCTGGGGATTCGGACTGGTGACCTCAGCATTCCAGGTCAATGGTTTACCCACTGCGCCACCACAGGCCAGGCTCCTAAGCTGGAATTCCAGTCCAGCCAGTATGACTTCAGAATCCACATTCTCAACCATCATTCTATACTGCCATTGCATACATTTACCTTTTTTAAAAACATAATTTGATCTATACTTATACTTTATTTTTGATATGATATGTCTTAGATAACTTTGTTTTTTTTTGTTGTTGTTTTTTTCTTTCTATTTTGAAGCTGGAAACGGGGAGAGACAGACAGACTCCCGCATGCGCCCAACTGGGATCCACCTGGCACGCCCACCAGGGGCGACGCTCTGCCCACCAGGGGGCGATGCTCTGCCCCTCCGGGGCGTTGCTCTTTTGCGACGAGAGCCACTCTAGAGCCTGGGGCAGAGGCCAAGGAGCCATCCCCAGCGCCCGGGCCATCCCTGCTCCAATGGAGCCCTGGCTGTGGGAGGGGAAGAGAGAGACAGAGAGGAAGGGGAGGTGGAGAAGCAGATGAGTGCTTCTCCTATGTGCCCTGGCCGGGAATCGAACCCGGGTCCCCCGCATGCCAGGTCGATGCTTTACCGCTGAGCCAACCAGCCAGGGCCTAGATAACTTTGTTTTTTAACATGGCACTGTGTCTTGGAGAACTTTTCGTGTTAATACTTCTAGAATAACCTTATTGGCCCTGGCCTTTTGGCTCAGTGGTAGAGTGTCAGCCAGGCGTGCAGGAGTCCCGGGTTTGATTCCGGGCCAGGGCACACAGGAGAAGCACCCATCTGCTTCTCCACCCCTCCCCTTCTCCTTCCTCTCTGTCTCTCTCTTCCCCTCCCACAGCCGAGGCTCCATTGGAGCAGGGTTGGCCCGGGCGCTGAGGATGGCTCCATGGCCTCTGCCTCAGGCACTAGAATGGTTCTGGTCGCAACAGAGCAGCGTCCCAGATGGGCAGAGCATCGCCCCCTGGTGGGCATTCCGGGTGGATCCTGGTCGGGCGCATGCGGGAGTCTGTCTGACTGCCTTCCCGTTTCCAACTTCAGAAAAATACAAAAATAAGTAAATAAATAAAAATTAAAAAAATAGAATAACCTTATTTTGCATGGCTGCTTTACATTCTAAGAATGGGTACTATGTAGTTTAATTCTCTATTCCTTTTCTGATGAACAGAGACTGTTTTTGGTGTTTGCGAGTATAGACAGTGGTGCCTTTGTCCTTGAACATACATACATCTTGCTGCGTTCATGTACTGGTTTCTTCAGGATAGCTTCTTGGAAGCTGATTACTGAGTTAAGGAAATATGTAGTAAGGTTTGATGACTATTGCCAAATTGTTGCCCCAAAAAAGGCTTCACCTGTTTGTACTCCCACCAAGAATATTTCAGAGTGTCTGTCTCTTTGCCCCCTTTCCATGCAGGATAGTATTAGTCATAGTAACTCTGACATTCTGATTGTTGAAAAATGGTCTTATTCAGTTTGCCTTTCCTTGATTCTTAATGAGTTTTAGCATCATTTGATATGTTTATTGGCCATTTGTGGTGAATTGGCCTAAAATTTTTTTTATCATAACAAACATTTAGATGGATCTATTTTATTTTATAGTGAGGTACTAGCTGCCTTCTGCTTATACTTTTTTTTTAAATGAGATAGACAGAGAGGCATAGAAGGAGATAGACAGGAAGAGAGAGAAATGAGAAACATCAACTCATAGTTGCATTACTTTAGCTGGTCTTTGATTGCTTCTTGTATGTGCTTTGATTGGGGGGCTCCAGCCGAGCCAGTGACCCCTTCCTCAAGCCAGTGACCATGGGATCATGTCTGTGACCCTGCGCTCAAGCTGGTGAGCCTGTGTTCAAGCCAGCGACCCCAGGGTTTCAAACCTGGTTCCTTAGCATCCCAGGTCGATGCTCTATCCACTGTGACACCACCGGTCAGGCTTCTTATACTTTTTCTTTTTTTAACTTTACTGAGGTATAATTAACAAATAAAATTGTAAGTTATTTAAGGTATACCATGTGATGATTTTCTATATGTATACATTGTGAAAATATTTCCACCCATCAGGTTATTTAACATCCATCACCTCATATATTTAACCTTTTTTTGTGAGAATGAGTTCTCTCTCAGCAAATTTCAATTATACAATACCATGCTACTGACTATATAGTTGTGTTTACATATATATATAAAGATTAAAATGGTAATGCTGCTCAACAGATTGTCTTGCTTCTCCTTAGGACAGTTCCAGAAGGAAACGTGACAGAGATGATACCTCCACTGTAGGATCAGACTTTGAGTCTTGGGCCAGCAAACGGGGAGAAATCCTTGCACGGTACACGACCACAGAAAAGCTTTCTATTGTGAGTGCCAGCAGACTTTTCTCCCGGAGTCTGCCTCAAATTTAGTCGTAATTTCCTTTTGTTATTATCTTCACCCAATTTCAGTGTGTGAGCTCCTCCCCCACACCAAGCAGTTCTGCCACCCCAGCTGGGTCCTGCCATTCAACTCAGTTCTGACAGTGTCGACCCAGAGATCGCATCAGATCCCTCATGTTAGGGGCGCAGTGTCATCTAATGTCCAAATTGTTAGGAGGAAAGTGAAAAGTAGGATGTACCTCTTCCATTTAGAGACTTCCTGCAGACCCCTGAACACATCCAGTTACATTTGTCTGCAATGTAGCCACAAGTTGTATCAGATGCAAGGGAGGCTGGGGAATGAGACAGTGTGTCCATCAGAAATCTGGGCTATGAACAGGGAGGAAAGAGAGGACCGGGAAGGCCCTGCCACAGCACCTGTCCTTTCCCCTTTCTCTCAGGGGAGGTTCTTACTGAGCAGAATGGCAGGTAGAAATGTTGGACTATTAAATTATTTTCCTTATTGTCTGACTGCATTCAGTTAATTTAGAGCACTGATTCACAACCAGGAGTAATTTTACTCCTCGTGTATGCTGCAGTGTCTGGAGACATTGATTGTCACAACCATGACGGTGCTACTGGCATCTTGTAGGTGGTGACCAGTGATGCCGCTAAACACCCTACAGTGCACAAGACAGCCCCACACCAGAGTTTTCCAGCCCGTCATGTCAACAGTGCTGAGGTTGTGAGTCCCGGATTTAGAGTAAGCTAGATGCTGCCACAAGGCTCCAGTGCCTTCAGAATTCTCTACTTGTCTTACTTTGAGAGTTCTGAATTGAGTAGAAATTTGAATCTCTGGTAGTGTTTACTTAGCTGTGTTTTCCTCCTTTGAATAAATATTTCTATTTTTCATTTTGATAAGTAAATGGCTTTGTTGGAAAATGATAAGTCACATTGTCTTAGTGCTTCTTGAATACTAATTTAAGTATCTTACAAGTTGTTTTTTGTCATAAAATCCAGTAAGTTTTAAAAATTTTCACTAAGTTTTTTTTGTCTCTGTAGAATCTGTTTGTGGGATCTGAAAAAGGTGAGTTTTTGTTGTAGTTACTATTTTGATAGAGAATTCTCTCATTACCTTTAACATAATTTCCGAAATAAAAGTTTTTATTGTTTAATTCTGATGATTAATTCAGTTGAGGCTATTATTTCCTAGATTATATATAGAATTAGTAGACTTGAAATACATATTTAGAGGATGAAAGGGAAATAAAAGACCAAAGAGTTACAGAGACTAAAATGGGGCCCTGGCCGGTTGACTCAGCGGTAGAGCGTCAGCCTGGCGTGTGGGGGACCTGGGTTCGATTCCCGGCCAGGGCACATAGAAGACTAAAATGGAAGCTCACTGCTTGATTTCAGGGTTCTAGAGCAAGAGTCTCTCCCTTGTAAGAATGCCCGTACGCTGGGGAGGGGAGTCCCACACTCAGACTGCCTGGCTGCTGGTCCCTGAACACAGCTCCTCTCGGTTTCCTCTGCTAAGGCACAAGATCAGAAGCTCTGGACAAGGGCTTCTCAAACTGGCTGTGCAGCAGGGTTACCTGAGAACCTTCTAGACCACTGTTTTCCAATTGCGAGTCCCCAGACTGGTCCACCAGAAATTGTGCGCTGTTTCGCAAGAAGAGTTAATCACTCTGATGTATGAAGATCATAGCATAGCCCCGGTGAGTTTAGTTGAATTGAGCTCACGCTCAGGGTGATTTCTGCTATAGCAGTCCCCAAAATAATTCTTATATTTTCACCAGTCCCCAGGTGTAAAAAGTTTGAAAGCCGCTGTTCTATACGAGTTCCGACCACTAGCCCTATTGGCCCTGTTGCACTAATCCTGAAGAATGAGGGAGAGATCTGTTTCTTGAAGCTCTCGGGTGATTCTGAAATGACTGATAGATCATGTACCGCTGGGGTGCAGATGAGGGCGGCCATGTTTTTTGTCTAAGTTGCTGGTGTGGCAGCTGTAACTCTCCCCTATTCTTTGCAGTTTGAGAGGATACACTGGAAATCAAGAGAGTGGAAGCACCTTTGTTAGGGGGCATAACTCTGATCAAAAAGAAGTGAATCATAGCATTGCATATCCACCAGTTTGGAAAAATAAAAAGATTGACAGTATCTCTCGAGCGAATGTAGAGCAGTGGGAACTCGCGTACATTGTTGGTGGGAGTGTAAAATAATACCCACTGTGTGGGGGGCTTCCACTGTATCTATTCAAATAATACCCACTGTGTGGGGGGGCTTCCACTGTATCTATTCAAATTGAGGGCGGCCGATTCCTTGACCCACAAGTTCTACTACTAGGATGTACCCTAGATCAGAAATCAGCACACTATGTCCTGCAGGCCAAACCTGCCCGCTGTTTGATTTTGTTAATAAAGTTTTATGGGAACACAGCCATTCCAATTTGTTTACATCTTGTCTATGGCTGCTTTTGTGCTACAATGGCAGAGTTGAGTAGTTGTGACAGAGACTGTATGACTTACAAAATTTTATATCTGGCTTTTTATAGAAAGTATTTTTCTAACTCTGCCCACTTCTGTGTTTCTTTTTTCTTTTTCTTTTTTTTTTTTGTGGCAGAGACAGAGTCAGAGAGAGGGACAGACAGACAGGAAGGGAGGGAGATGAGAAACATCAGTTCTTCCTTGTGGTTCCTTAGTTGGTCATTGATTGATTTCTCATATGTGCCATGACCGTGGGGGCTACAGCAGACCAAGTGACCCCCTGCTCGAGCCAGCGACCTTGGACTCAAGCTGGTGAGCTTTGCTCAAACCAGATGAGCCCACGCTCAAGCTGGCGACCTCAGGGTCTTGAACCTGGGTTCTCCACATCCCAGTCCGATGCTCTATCCACTGTGCCACCGCCTGGTCAGGCCACATCTGTGTTTCTGAAAGTGTGGTTCAGGGATCAGCAGGTGGCTGGGAGCTCATGGAAGTGCAGAGTCTCAGGCCTTGCCAGTCCTACTGAAAGTCAGAATCTGCGTGGTCACACATCTGAGTGATTCCTGTAAAGTTCAGGAAGCACTGCCCTGAAGAAATGCATGCATAGATGACCAGGAGGCACGCACAGAGATGACCGTGACAGCATGGTTCAGAGTGGCCCCATGCGGGAAATAGACATTCATCAACGTAGAGCAAGAAAAAATTGTGTTGTACTCACACCACAGTGTGAAAGTGAGTGAACTCCGTGGTCACAAAGGGTTAATGTCTGTTACAATATATGCATATTCTGTGTATATTTTAGAATGAAGGAAAAGTAGAAACAGGTAATAAGAGAAAGCTAATTATTTGGAAACTTCTTAACTTTACTAGTTGTTAGTGATTAGCTAATAGTACCATGTTCTCGGCTGATTTCAGACAGATCTGAGTTAACACCAGAGGGCAGAAGCTGGTGACTTAAAAGAATAAACTAGAGACCCTGGAGAGCCACAGCCATCTGGACTGGTCGCCTTGTCCTGGAGCTGGCTCAGGGCCGGATGTCTTTCCTTTGTCTCTCTCCGCCTGTCCCTGCTGGTGGGAGAACTGTGTTGACATGATGGACCGAGGCACAGAGCGTCCTCCCGAGGGCTTTGAGCTCGTGTTTCCTCCTCCGGGCAGACTGAGCTTGCTGTTTTGTTAGTGGAAGGGTAGAACCCTTCCACACTGAGTCAAGCCTGAGAGGTCCTCTTGTTCATGGAGAACAATCACATGATGGATTTTTGGCATCCTTATCTGGACTGCCTTTCTTTAGGAATAAGAAAATGATACAGTGCAAGTGTATAAACATCAAATACAGTAGAACCTTTCTGAGTTTGGCCCTGCGAGATCTGGGAGCAACTTCTTACCAGGAATGTTTCTGGTGGAACTGTGGTTACGGAAGAATGTTGCTTTTTAAATGTTAGACTGAAGTTTTTTCCTGGCTTCTTTATTAATGATGAAGTATAAAGTCAGAGCTGCCCTCCTCTGGGGTTCTGGTGGCAGAGGGAGGCCCCCTGTGTGACGTGAACCTGTCTGTCTAGGCAGAGCTGGGCCTGCCGCGTCTGCAATGTCGGAGAAGGTCCGGACCAGGCTGGAGGAGCTGGACGACTTCGAGGAGGTGAGCAGGTCGCTGGCTGAGCGCAAGGCCGGTGGTGCCTTTGTCTGTCCCGCGGTGAGATCCCCCTCGGGGCTGCGCTTTGGTTACCCCTTGAGCTGTGCGTGGTGTGTGGTCCTCGGGAGGCGCCGACTGACCAGGAGCGAAGCCAGTGGAGCATTGGCCAAGCTTGTGGAGCCTCCTCAGGCCCAGGCTGGTTTTCTTTTTTTTTTTTTTTTTTCATTTTTCTGAAGCTGGAAACAGGGAGAGACAGCCAGACAGACTCCTGCATGCGCCCCACCGTGATCCACCCGGCACGCCCACCAGGGGCCACGCTCTGCCCACCAGGGGGCGATGCTCTGCCCATCCTGGGCGTCGCCATGTTGCGACCAGAGCCACTCTAGCGCCTGGGGCAGAGGCCACAGAGCCATCCCCAGCGCCCGGGCCATCCTTGCTCCAACGGAGCCTTGGCTGCGGGAGGGGAAGAGAGAGACAGAGAGGGAAAGCGCGGTGGAGGGGTGGAGAAGCAAATGGGCGCTTCTCCTGTGTGCCCTGGCCGGAATCGAACCCGGGTCCTCCGCACGCTAGGCCGACGCTCTACCGCTGAGCCAACCGGCCAGGGCCCCAGGCTGGTTTTCTGATGGTGTCTTTTTTCACTGGGATGCCTAAGTGAACCCGGGCCGTCTGGGGACAGGATCTCACTCCCTGTACACGCCAGCTGGAGCCATCTCCCTGGGAAACGTAGGGTAAAGGTCTTGCCTTGTACAGAGGATGCAGATGGCTGCTCTGCTGGCTGATTATGGCCCACAGGACTCGTAACGGGTCTGCGTTGCTTTCAAAAACCATGACTCATTTGCCAGATCTTAAAAATTGATAGCCCTGGCCTGGTGTCTCGGTTGGGGCGTCATACCAATACACCAAGGGTGCAGGTTCGTCCCTGGTCAGGGCACAGACAAGAATCAGCCAGTGAATGCGTGGACAAGTGAAACAACAAACTGATGTGTCTCTCTCTCTTTCCCTCCCTCTCTCTCCCTCTCTCCCTCTCCTCCTCCTTCTCTACCCCTCTTTCTCCCTTCCTCACTCTCTCTCTAAAATCAATAAATAACAATATTTAAGAAAACGTTTAAACATTTGTAGATTTAACGTAAATCTAGATTTCTGTTTCTCTTGGATTCTGCTTACTTACTGTGGGCCATATTCTCGCGCTCAAGCAGGGCGTGCCCAGACAGTCCTTCCTGTCTCAGTGCACTTATGAGCCCTGGCCTCTAGAGACAGGTGAGTTGGCATACTCTGGAATATCACTGTTGGTAATTCTGTGGCTTTAGGCAAGTTGCTTAACAGCTCTGTGCCTCAGTTTACTTATCTGTGAAATGGGGGTGCTACATAGCACCTGCCTTTTAGAGTTGTTACAGGTATCAGATGAGTTCATGTATAAGAAGTGCTTAGACCAGCACACACTAGCTGCTGTCACCGTCATTATTCTGAGTCTAGAGGCCTTAGCTCTGCTGCTTATTAACAGGCCATTCACTTTTTCTGGACCCATTCTCCCGTCTGTTAGAATGAGAATGAAGGACCTGCTGTGTGAGTGGAGTCGGGGTGCCTTGAAACCCACCTCGGGCCATATGGCAGTTGCATTGCTCTGCCCTGTGCCCTGCCCCTTGGCTCAGAGTACTTGCAGCTGTGACACCGGAGTTTGGGGTTGTCAGCAGAATCTAATAGTCCATTATATCCCAATTCAGGCGGGACACACTTTGCGTTAGGATGCCCCAGAGCCTTAGTCTAGACATCCTCAGGCAACCTTGGCTGCTCAGAGGGAACTGCTGAGGGTTTTCTGTTTTTTTTGTGAGACAGGTAGGGACGACACTCCAACCAACCGGCCTATCCAGCCAGGGCTCAATTTTCATTGAGTTTTAGAGAAAAAGAAAGAAGAAGGGAGAGGGCGGGGAGGGGGAAGAGAAGCATCATTTGTTGTTGCATTCTTTGCTTGCTTCCTGTATGTGCCTTGACCGGGGATGAACCAGCAACCTCTGTCCTTAAGGACGATGTTCTAACCAACCAAGCTGTCCAGCAGGGGTCTAGCTGTATTCTTGAACAGAGTTCTTCCCTTTGGTTTCAAGGGGACACTCGTATAAAAACCTGTGGTCTGTGGTCTGCTCGCGTGGGTTAATCCTGTGAGCGTGGAGCAGCTGGCTCCACGACGGGCGGGATGAGTGGGCGTGTCCTGTGCGTCGGGGACTGTGCTGCCCTCCTGCGTCGTGATCTTGCTCTCTTCTGCCACAGGCGTTTGCCGTGGTCTTTCTGTCCTTAGTGCCCTTCTCAGGTGTGGGGTCCAGTGAACACCCCCCCGCAGCCTGCGTAGATCCTCAACGCCCCTGAGGGTGCCTCTCAAGCATCACTCCCTCCAGACACCGTTCCTGACCACCAGTCTGGAGTCCATTCTTTGTTTCCTTGTTTCTTCCATTCTTAGATAGATCTTTTCTCCAACATTTGGGCCGTGAAACTGGGCCATGCCTTTCATTTGCTACGTGTCAGTGATCAGCAGTTTTTTTCCCCTTAGTAATGCATGAAATAGTCGTGGTTCTCAGAATGGGCACCAGGCGTTCATGAGCTGCTATTTCCTTTCAGGGATCTATCTCAGTGTGTGTTAATGACTGTCTTGTCCTCTGTACCTTAAAATCCCTTAGTGCAGAAATACTCACTCGGTTGGTTAGACCTTTGTGCTGACGCACTGAGGCTTCGGTTTGCTCTCCCGTTGGGGTGCGTGCAGCAATCAACCAGGGAATGCAAGGATGGGTGGAGCAACCTCTCCCCTTCCCCCAAATCAATAAATAAAAATTAAGGAATAAAAGAAATAACGTCTTTTTGCTGATCTTTGTGTCTTGAGCATCTGGTGTACCGTGCCTAGTGCACAGTAGGCCCCGAGAACTATTTGTCATCCTTGTTGTCTCTGTTCACAGGTGAGGCTGGGAGGAAAGAGCTCACCCTGAGTCGTGTGGCAGTTAGTGGCTAAGCTGGGAGCTGGCCTAGGTCAGGCCTGCCTCCAAGGCCAGTCTCTCAGTCACTGTGCTCTGCCCATCTTTGCAGAAAATTCAGCCTCTTTGTTCACAAGACAGTTACCAACCCTGGTGGGCACATGAGGAAAACTTAGAGAGCAACGCTTAATCAAGACTGTTTATGGGATTAAAAGTCAAAGAGTGTTTACCTGTTGTGCTTACACTTTCCTGCTTCCTACCCACAGGGATCCCAGAAGGAGCTGCTGAATTTGACTCAGCAGGACTATGTGAACCGCATAGAGGAGCTTGACCAGTCGCTGAAGGACGCCTGGGCCTCAGACCAGAAAGTGAAGGCTCTAAAAATAGTCATCCAGGTCAGGTCCAGTGAATTTTTCTTCTATTGCAGAATTTACTACGTCAAACTCCCTGTGGATAGTCAGGGGTTTCTGAGGTCTGCCTTCAGGGTCTTACCCTACTTTTTTTGTCTGTTCTATTTTACATACTTCCTGTAAAGTGGTGTTTCGATGAGATGGCTCATCCCAGAGCCACCATGTGCAGGTACACAGGTCGTACACTGTACAATTCCAGGAAACACTCCCTACATATCCTTTTTTTTTTTTTTTTTTTGAGAGAGAGATTGAGAGGGAGGGAAGGAGGAGCAGACAGACAGTAAGGGAGAGAGATGAGAAGCATCAGTTCTTTGTTGTGGCACCTTAGTTGTTCATTGATCACTTTTTCATATGTGCTTTGACAGGGGGCTCCAGCAGAGCGAGTGACCCCTTGCTCAAGCCAGCAACCATGGGGTCATGTCTATGGTCCCACACTCAAGCCAGAGACCCCACAAAGCTGGTGAGCCCTGGCTGAAGCCAGATGAGCCTGGGCTCAAGCTGGCAACCTCGGGGTTTCAAACCTGGGTCCTCCGCATCCCAGTCCAACACTCTATCCACTGCGCCATCACCTTGTTAGGTCCTTTTGCTCATTTTTTATGTTACTTGTATCTTTCTTATTGAATCTTTTTGTCACATACTCTGGGGAGTAGCTGTCCTCTGGGGAATTGGTCTGTGTCCTTCCATGCATTCCCCCTTCGTAAGTGCTCAGCCCCAGGGGGTTGTCTTGCAGTTGATCCATTCGTTTTAGTTATTCCATTTTTTAAAAACCCCGAGTTAATTAGAAGCTGCTAGTATTCCTCTAGAATATTGTAATTGGAAATGAAAACACCCTTTTAATATTTTTCTAGCACGTTAATAATTTGATAGCAAGTATTTCAGGCACAGTAATTTATCGGTGGGTCCCTCAGAAAATGTTTATGACGGTGTTCTCAGCCTCAGCTGGATGTTAGAACCATGTGGGAGCTTTGCGAGATCCCGAGTCCACGCTGCATCCCCGAGTGGCCTTGTCAGGGTTTCTGGGAGTGGGACCAGGCACCACTGTTTCCGAAAGCTTCCCCAGATGATCCGAACACTGGACTGGAGGGCTCTCAGTCCGTCCAGAGTCCGCTGCACATTCTGGTGGCTCAGTGAAGCTAGATTCAGTGACGCTGTCACCTGCAGCCCTTGTTAATGGGCTGGTCTCCTGGTGCCTCCCTGGAGGACTTTCAGAGTAGGCTTGGCACGGAGCAGGGCATCTGCATTTTTAATATATATCCTGGGGTGCCTGATTATGAAACTGCACCAACGCTTTGAAAACCTGTGGAATCTTCAAATTTGTGATTTAAAAGGTAACTTCAATTCATAACGTTATTATAACTTTACCTTTGGATTAAAAAACTGCTTTCTGTTCTTATAAAATATATATTCTTTGACACCAGCTTAGGAGAAGAATCAGTGCAGAGTTGTTGGGAAGCCCCCGCTGGGTTTAATTTGAAGTCGTCTGTTTGAATTCTCTCTCCCCTCCCCAGTGGGCAGCAGTTCATCGGTGCGGGGCTCTGTGTAGGAGCCTGGGAGATGTGACATCCTAGGAACCAAGAACTGTGTATTGTAAACAGTCTCTAAGGTTCAGAGTTGTTTGCTTTTTCGAGCCCTGAAATCTCATGGGGTAATGGTTTGTTTAAGTTGGAACACTCATAAAGGGCGTATGGAAAACACAAAGCAAGGCAGAGGAAACAGTTCTGAGTACCTCCAAATGCCGCGTCTGGTGTCACACCATTGTTGCAACAGCTTGCATGTCCCTCCCTTTCCCTGCCCCTCCAGGAACATTTGGGTGGAATAAGGGGATGTTTTACAAATTGCACACGTTGTTTACTGTTAGGCATGTGGTGATGCTAAGGAGAAACTTGATGAGTCTAACAATTTAGATATTGGGTAGCAAAGTGAGAACAGATGATAACCTACTTAAAAGATATTTTCTGTTGTATTTACTGTGGTGATCTTGGTTAATGAAATTACACAGGTTCCAGGTGTACAGTTCTATACTGCATCCTCTGTATGGGGTGTTGTGTTCACCAGCCCCAGTCACGCTCCTTCATCACCATGTATCAGCCCTGACCCTGTCCTGCCTTCTCCTCCCCTGTCCCTTTGTGACCTACTTTATTTTATTTTATTTTTTTAGTGTATGTGAGAGGGAGAGGGACGGAGGAGGGAAGGAGGGAGGGAGGGAGCGTACGTGGGGAAGGGAGAGAGATGAGAAGCATCAATTCATAGTTGCATCTATTTAGTTGTTCATTGATTGCTCCTCATATGTGCCTTGACTGGGGGCTCCAGCCAAGCCGGTGACCCCTTGCTCAAGCCAGTGACCTTGGGTTTCAGGCTAGTGACCCCGTGCTCAAGCTGGCAACCTCAGGGCTTAAACCTGGGACCTTAGCATCCCAGCTCAACACTTTTATCCACTATACCACCACCAATCAGGCAATGTAACCTTCTTGATAGGAGGAATTTGTAACCCTTCTCTACAGGTTGGAAAGGCATATTAAATGCCCAAATATTTTTTAAATGATATTTTTCTGTCTGAGAGCCAACCAGTAGAATGATAAAATAGGGCATGGTTTTTTTAGTTTCTTATGCTGACTTGAATTTTTAAAGAATCTGGGACATTAAATAATTCTTCAAAATAGAAATCAATTTTTTTGTTTCTGATTATAAACAATGACATAATCTGGGTTATTTAAGGCCAAGGTGGCTGCAGTTTTCTGTGAAGAGTACAGAACATGTCCATGGCCCCTGGCTGGAGTGATAGCGTGGACATCGAGCAAGTCCTTGCGGGACCAAGACTCTTCCAACGTTGAAGATCATAGTTCCAGAGAAACATGTACTCTTTGAAACTTGTCCTGTTTTCTTTAGAGGGAAATTTGGGACTGAGTATAAGAGGCAGATGCTAGTTTTAAGAAACTGGAGATTTACTTGCGGGGTCATTTCACAGTAAAGACGACAGCCCCCCAGTCAAGGCACATATGAGAAAGCAATCAGTGAGCAACAAAGGAGAGTAAGGAGCCACACCGAAGAATTGATGCTTCTCTCCCTTCCTGTTCTCTCCCTTCTGTCCCTCTCTTTGTTTCTCTCTGTCTCTCTCTCTCTCTCACACACACACACACACACACACACACGAAGAATGTTTAAGAATTGAGACCATCCTGAAATAAACCAGAGCTGGCGGTGCTGAAAAGTAGTTTCAACCAAAACGGGAGTTACCTGCGAGGACAGTCACTGCGGGAGCCGTGTCACTGACTTCCCTTGGTGACCTTGAGCACTGACCGCAGTTCAGTGTGTGAGCAGACTCCGTGGTCCTCTGGATTACCTGGGAATGTGGTGGTGTCTTCCCTAACTGGCACTGTTGTGAGTGAGTCTCGCTCCCATTGTCTAAAGCACAGCAGTTTTGCTTATCATGATATATATTTTTAGTGGTTAGCAAGGGCTTGGCACGTGGTCAGCACCTGCACTTGTCTGTAGGAACTGTTAATTTTCCAGGCTTGTATTGTTCCAACCATGGACATGACAGAGTGAATTATTTTTCTTTTATCTTTTCTTAGTGTTCAAAGCTTCTTTCGGACACAAGTGTTATTCAGTTCTACCCAAGCAAATTTGTCCTTATCACTGACATACTTGATACATTTGGTAAGTACTAGTCATATTCATCTTTGAACTGGGAAGTACTTTTTATTTTTTAGAAGTTGGGTAGTGGAGTTGCTTCAAATTAGGTTCTGTTGTGGTTTAAGTAATTAGGCAAATCACGGGGGAGATCACCCCCCACCCACACACACACTCTCGCTTATTAACAAGGATGCTTTTTTCTTTTCTAAGTGAGAGGAGGGGAGATAGACACAAACTCCTGCTTGTGCCCCAACCGGAGCACATGCCCTGTGCTGGCCCCGGGAATGTGCATTTTCAGCAGGTGTCTTTCGGTGACTGTAGTGTAAAGTACTCCACACTGGAAGAGGTATCTGGATGGCTCCTCTTGGTTTGGCTGGCTTGTTGCCATAATCCTAGCATTGTGTCATTGCTTGATGGTGACATTTGATGTCATGTTCTTTGACCAGAAACGGTCTTTATAACTTTCCTGACTCTTTTTCTATGTATGGACAAGGTATGTGTGTCTTTTTTTTTTTTTTTAAAGAATTCTTTTTGTTCATTTTAGGAGGGTGGGGGAAAGAGAGAGTGAGAAGGGGGGAGGAGCTTTAAGAATTCTCTTTATTTATTTATCCATTTTAGAGGGGTGGGGGAGAAAGAGAGAGAGAGAAGGGGGAGGAGCAGGAAGCATCAACTCCCATATGTGCCTTGACCAGACAAGCCCGGGGTTTGGGTTTCGAACCAGTGACCTCAGCGTCCAGGTTGATGCTGGTCTCTGTTTCTTCACTGCCACGGATGATGGAGCCAGAGGGTGGAGGGGACACACGAGCACAGGGAATGAGCAGACCGTTTTGTGCTGGGTTAGGGGTCGGCCTGTAGACGAAGTCAGATCGCCCACCTGTTTTTGCAAATGAAGTTTTATTGGAATGCAAGCACATCCGTTGTTCACATACTCTCTGTGGCTGTTTTGAGCTACAGCCGCAGAGCTGAGTCTTTGCAGTTGTATGCCGGGGACCAGTCTGGGTACGGGGGACCTGTCAGTGTACAAGACAGACACGAGTCTCCGTCCTTGTAGAACTTGGAGTTGAGTCTCAAATTCCGATGCTCTGGGCACCGGGCAGATCACAGGTATGAGTGAAGCCAGCTGGTAATGAGAGACAGTAGGGAGTGGTGGAGATGGGCACACTGGATGGTCATGCCGTTCCAGAGCAGCTGCTAATCGATTCTAGCTGACTTTTATTCTATAGGGGTAGGGGCCTGTTTTCGGCACATTGTATGTATGTGAAGAAGCAGAAAATTTGGGTTTTCAGGTGAATTCTCCCAATTATTACATGTGGGCAACTAATTTTAAAAATGTTAAAACACTTTGTGGGCCATTATCCGGTGGGCTGGACAAAGTGGATCCCTGCTGGACTCAGTCTGTGGGCTGCCTGTTTGCAGTCTCGTCCAGAGTGGGGTGTAGACCAGGCTCTGTGGAGTGGATGGAGGTATCCCAGGCCGCTTTGACCCTGCGTTCCAGCTAAGACTCCAAGAGGAGAATGTGCTCTTAGGTCAGCGGTCGGCCAACCGCGGCTCCCGAGCCACACGCGGCTCTCTGGCCCTGGAGATACCACGTGCGGGCGCTACCTCGATAAGGAATGTATCTACCTATGTAGTTTAAGTTTAAAAAAATTGGCTCTCAAAAGAAATTTCAATCCTTGTACTGTTGATATCTGGCTCTGTTGGCTAATGAGTTTGCTGGCCACTGGCTAGGTGCCTCTCCCAGAAAGTAAAAGTCTCCTCTTTTATTAAAAACAAAACCTAAAAAACGTGGCTTACAACTTGTCCCCTAGGGGGCAGCATACTACCACAAATTAAAGTTTGTGCGATGTGTGTGTCCTCAATGAGCAAAGGTTTGTTCTGTTTACTTACGGCGAACCTGACGCTGTCTTTTCCCCCCAGGCAACCTGGTGTATGACCGCATCTTCTCCATGTGCACAGGTGACCATGGTGTCTTACCAGGTAATGTGGTTGTTATTCTGCCCTGAAGTCAGGACTAGGTTTATATGAGGTCAGAATTTATTGAGACCTGATATAAAGTTGTTTTTATTTTTTTGGAGTGTTAAAATAAATATCTTTATAGATTTTTTATCATCTAGCTTCTAATAGCATCAGATGGTTTTCCAGCAACCTGGCTAGGGATTTGGGCATGATTATTAGAATGGAAGAATGAAAAGGTGTTGCATTTATATTCAGCTGAAATTTCACGTCAACCTAAATTCCTCTGCTGCTTGACATTTTCATATTTTTCCTACATGTCTTTCCTAAGAACCAAATTGCTTAAAAAAACTTTACATACACATTAAAGAATAATGTCAAATAAATCAATAACAAATGTTTTGCCTCTTCAGTCTTTGCGCAAGTGATGTTTGCATTAAATTTATTGCCAAGCAATTTAAAATTCTCAGGAGGTTACAATGGGAGTAGATTATAAATTTATTTTGTCATATAAGTGGTGATGATGTGTCTGGCAACATGGTACTCACACCAGCAGCTTCCTCTTCCGTTTATCCCTCTTTTCAAGTTCCTGGTACTACTGTGAGTAAGCGTTCTTGTTCAGACAAGTTAGAACAGGGCTGCTTCCGCTTCACTTGACCTCCTTCTAACCAAATTCTGGCGTCAGCAGCAGTAGCTCACACTCGGACCTCTTCATTCATTCAATTCTTTCACCCATCTATGTATCTATCTGTATTTTTAAAACTGTCTAGTAAGTTGGTTTCTCAGGAGACAGAACCCTGCAGACCTTCAGAGCCGGCAGAGCTCTGAGTGGAGATGAGCAGACCCAGTGTGAAGGTGTCGGGAGGTCTGGCTGCCCCCTCGCTGAGCTGCTAGACCCACCCCGTTTGATTCGGCAGCCACCAGTCACGGGGCTCCTGAGCCGCTAGACCCACCCTGTCTGATACGGCAGCCACCAGTCACGGGGCTCCTGAGCACTTGAGAGCTGGTCAGCCCACACTGAGATGTGCTCTGAATATTAAAAAATACAGTGGATTTCAGGGACTGAATACAAATAAAAGACTCACTTTTTAAAAAAAAATTGCTTATATGTTGAAATGGTGTTTTGAATGAGTTGGGTTAGTGAAGTAGACATTTCGGGTATTTCGATAGCACTGTCTAGATCAGGGGTCCCCCAACTTTTTACACAGGGGGCCAGTTCACTGTCCCTCAGACTGTTGGAGGGCCGGACTATAAAAAAACTATGAACAAATCCCTAAGCACACTGCACATATCTTATTTTAAAGTAAAAAAAAAAACAAAACAGGAACAAATACAATATTTAAAATAAAGAACAGGTAAATTTTTTTTTTCTTCCCACCCCCCACCCCTGTTGCCATCACATTCTTGTTCATGTCTCTGAGTCTCATTTTTATGTCCCTTCTATGTATGGATTCATATAGTTCTTAGTTTTTTTTCTGATTTACTTATTTCACTCCGTATAATGTTGTCAAGGTCCATCCATGTTATTGTAAATGATCCGATGTCATCATTTCTTATGGCTGAGTAGTATTCCATAGTATATATATACCAAAGCTTTTTAATCCACTCGTCCTCTGACGGACACTTGGGCTGTTTCCAGATCTTCGCTATTGTGAACAATGCTGCCATAAACATGGGGGTGCATTTCTCCTTTTCGAGCCGTTCTATGGTGTCCTTGGGGTATATTCCTAAAAGTGGGATAGCTGAGTCAAAAGGCAGTTCGATTTTCAGTTTTTTGAGGAATCTCCATACTGTTTTCCACAGAGGCTGCACCAGTCTGCATTCCCACCAGCAGTGCAGGAGGGTTCCCTTTTCTCCACATCCTCGCCAGCACTTATTCTGTGTTGTTTTGTTGATGAGCGCCATTCTGACTGGTGTGAGGTGATATCTCATTGTGGTTTTAATTTGCATTTCTCTAATGATTAGTGATGTTGAGCATTTTTTCATATGCCTATTGGCCATCTGTATGTCCTCTTTGGAGAAGTGTCTATTCATCTCTTTTGTCCATTTTTGGATTGGATTGTTTGTCTTCCTGGTGTTGAGATTTATGAGTTCTTTATAAATTTTGGTTATTAACTCCTTATCAGACGTATTGTCAAATATGTTCTCCCATTGTGTAGTTTGTCTTTTTATTCTGCTCTTGTTGTCTTTAGCTGTGCAAAAGCTTTTTAGTTTGATATAGTCCCATTTGTTTATCCTGTCTTTTATTTCACTTCCCCATGGAGATAAATCGGCAAATATATTGCTCCAAGAGATGTCAGAGAGCTTACTGCCTATGTTTTCTTCTAAGATGCTTATGGTTTCACGGCCTACATTTAAGTCTTTTATCCATTTTGAGTTTATTTTTGTGAGTGGTGTAAGCTGGTGATCTAGTTTCATTTTTTTGCAGGTAGCTGTCCAATTTTCCCAACACCATTTGTTAAAGAGGCTGTCTTTACTCCATTGTATTTCCTTGCCTCCTTTGTCAAATATCAGTTGTCCATAGAACTGTGGGTTTATTTCTGGGTTCTCTGAGGAACAGGTTTTAAATCAACAAACTGACCAGTATTTCAATGGGAACTATGGGCCTGCTTTTGGCTAATGAGATGGTCAGTGTCTGGTTCCATATTTGTCAATGCTAGCTGTAACAAGTGATATGACGCGCTTCCGGAGCCCTGATGCGTGCGTCCCGCATCGCTGCGCTTTGTGGCGCCACCACATACAGCACACAGGATGCATCCTGTGCTCTCTCACTGACCACCAGTGAAAGAGGTGCCCCTTCCGGAAGTGCGGCGGGGGCCGGATAAATGGCCTCAGGGGGCCGCATGTGGCCCGCTGGCCGTAGTTTGGGGACCCCTGGTCTAGATTCTCCCGCCACAGCACACCCGTGAGGTTCTGACAGTGTCTCCCGCGTCCGAGGAGTCTCAGGATCAGGAGGCTGTGAGCCGGGGAAGGTAGGCAGGGGCCACCTGAGTGGAAAGGCCTTCACCGTCAGCTCAAAGATTTGGGGAATCCAGGAGCTTCTGTTTTACCTTGCCGACTTGTCCTCCACGCACGGTACCAGCAGCGGTAGACTCCAAGCCTGCAGGCGAAATTAAACGCAAATAGAAGTTTTCCCGGCTACAACAGTGGTTTTGAAATGTTTTCTTGATCCGCTGCTGTCACTGCAGACTCAAGCTCAGGGTCAGCTGCTGCCACAGCAGAAGTCAAGATTGTGAGGCAGGTGCTGTGACCTAGAGTCTGGGGGACTTCCGACTCCAAGATCAACTCCCCTTTCTCCTCCAGCCCGCGGTTCCTGTAGGGTTAGTGAGGGGAGGATCTTTCTCTGTCCAGTTGTCTTGCTAGCTTTTGGCATGCTCAGGTCCTGTCCATCTTTGTAGCTTTTGGTGCGCTTGGTGTAAGAACTCCCCTGCGCCGTCTTGGTCAGTAGGGGAGACTCCCTGGCGCCCCCTGACTGCCTGCAGTAACAGGACTTCCTCTTGTTGTACCGAATATATACGTGTTATTACCTGCTCGGCCCCTGACTGCCCGCAGTAACAGGACTTCCTCTTGTACTGAATATATACGTGTTATTACCTGCTGGGCCCCTGACTGCCCGCAGTAACAGGACTTCCTCTTGTTGTACCGAATATATACGTGTTATTACCTGCTGGGCCCCTGACTGCCTGCAGTAACAGGACTTCCTCTTGTTGTACTGAATATATACGTGTTATTACCTGCTTGGCCCCAGAGGACTTTGAGTTTGCACCTAGTGTAATAATTTTCTTTCCTCCCAATTTTTATAACTATACGAACAACATTTTAGAGCCAAGTAAGGAAAATCTACTAATAACTTACTCCCTACCTACATTATAAATGTTCAAGATACACGAGAATTTTCATGTTCACTTCTAGTCCTTGTCTAAAGTTACTAATTAGCGTTTTTACCACTAAAACTCTTCCTTCCTGAAAGACCTGTGTGTGTTTGTTTTTACCTGAAGCAGTGCAGCTTAGGCTTTTATTTTCTTGACAATAAATTCATTTTTTTTCCTTCTCAATTAAAATCTTCATCTGTGTGTATTCTCTGGTTCCAAGAACTTGGCAGGGAAAGGGCAGATCTTTCTCGCACATGTTAGTGATCTCTGGGATACGACCCTTAACAGTGCTTACGAAGAGAACTTTGGGAATCTATGCAGAATTCTGCCTAAAGAAATGAAGTGTAGAGAGAAACCTAGGGGTATGTGTGCTTGTTTTTCCTGTGTGAGTCGAGTTCTGACTGGGGAGCCTCCTCCTGAGCCCTAACCTTCAGGAGCTTCAATTACGGCCCTGCTCTTATGCCCTGTGGGTTCCTGGAAAGGAATGTCTGTTAATCTAGCATATATGTGAAGAGACTGCCTATTCTGTGATAAAGTTTTATTTTCATCTGGGGAAAAATAATTTAGGTTTATTGGGTGTGGCCCTTGTCATCAGCTGTGGGCATGCCCATCTTCAGTTTTTCCCGCGGCTGATGTGGGCGGCATCTGGGTAAGCAGGGCCCTTAGCTGACCCGGCCTTCCAGGCACCTGCTAAGGTGATGTTGCATTCCCATCAACACTATGATGTGAAAGACCTTTTACTGCTACTTTAGAAACTTGGCAAGTGACAGAGAACTAGACCCATTGGTCTCCTCCCTCCTCCTGAAATAGCCACAGAAGGTCAGGGTTAGAAAAAGAAGCACTGTAAGAAAAATAACTCAAAGGAAAAAAATCTCTGCTCTGTTACATCGAAGTCTCTTCTGAGTTAAATTTCATATTCTGAATTTATTTGCCGTCTAGTAGCCCAAGTGCCACAGTGTAAAGCATGTCAGGTCACCCCTCCACTCAGAGCTCCTCAGGAGGCTTTCGCAGCACTTGGAGAAACTCGAACTCTGCACCCACCAAGGCTGCAGCCCTGCGTGACCCAGCCTGGGATGCGGCTTCCCTCCTCTTCCTCGCCACATTGGCTTCCTTTCCTGTTCTTTGATCATGTCAGAAGTCGTAGTCACCTCAGGGCCTTTGCACGTAGTGGTTCTTTCTGCAAATGCAGTTCCTCCACATCTAAGCATGGCTGCCTCCTTTTTATCATCCGGAGCTCGGTTGAAATGCCACTTCTGCGTGAGCCTTCTTTGACCACTCTATCTAATGACGTCCCAACCCCTAATTCAGGTCTCCCTAACCTAATACCTAGTTTTATGTCTTTCGTCATGTTGATTCCCATTGGGTGTCTCTTCTTTGTTTGCTTGCTTATTCTTCCCCACTGGAACCGAAGCTGCATGAGGACAGGGTCTGTCTACGTGCTGTTGCCTCTCCAGAGCTTAGGGCGCTGCCTTTAGTTGGTTCTTAAAACATTTGCCTTGAGCAATAAAAGTAAAGGGCTGTAATATTTAATTTGCTCTAATATTTTAAAGTCTTGCGTAACATAAAACTTTTCCTAAATTTTTTCTTGAGCTGGTAATGCAAACTATTACCTTGCTTGTCATCAATATGTACACCCTTGGCTGAACCTTCGTTCTCATGAGTGGGGTTTCAAGTCACATGATTCAGTTCTATGAAAGGAAGTTAACCCCACCTCTCCAGTTGTTACAAGGCAACACTGACAAATGAATTTCGGAATAATCCCTGTATTTTCTTGTCTGGGTCTCTTGGAACTTGGAAAAATATTTAGTACACAGGTTTAGGCCATGATAGGGATAATGGTAATTTCCCTTCTCTTTGAAAATGGAAAATAATTTGGGAATGAATGAAGCATGTGAGAATATCCAAAAATAGGTTAATACTTAAAATTGCTGTTCTAAAATGTCAGCAGTTGTGTCAGTGACTGTTCTCTGCTAGTAAAGCACCTAGAGGTTTATCTTTTTGCTGATTCCCTAGGAATTTTGGTTACTTTAATTTTAACAGCAAGCAGAATTTGGGGCAGGAACTGACTCACTGCACAAGATGAAAACCAAGAAGCCAGCATTCATTTGCAATATTCTAAAGTAATTACCTTCTTCTTTTTTGATCGAATCCTAATGGTGTGAAGCACATCCAGTGGGGAGACCGGGCCCTAATCTGTACAGAAGTCACTTAGGAGGAGTCATTTCCCTGCCAGAGAGCAACAAAACCGCCGTGGTGTCAATGAGTTGTTCTTGTTGTTGGTACTTTTCCCCCCAGTTTTCTGTACTTTCTTCTATTTCTTATTAAGATGTATGTCAACATTAGGCTTGGTTCCAGTGCCCAAAAGCTTAAAATAACAACAAAGTCAGGGCTGGTGGGGCAGCTAGCCCATGGTGCCAGGGGTCCTGACTTCTCTCTTGTTGCTCTCCTGGTTCAAGATGGTTATGGAGTTCCAGCCATCGCACCAGCGTTCGAGCCAGCAGGAGGGAAGAAGGAGTGAAGAAGGTCTAGTCCCTTCTTTCACCCCCGGCCCCGAAGTGAAAAGGGGTGGTAGGGGCAGCAGACAGGCAGACTCCTGCATGTGCCTCACCAGGATCCACCCAGCATGCCCACTAGGGGGTGATGCTCAGCCCATCTGGGGCGTTGCTCCATTGTAACTGGAGCCATTCTAGCACCTGAGGTGGAGGCCATGGAGCCGTCCTCAGTACCTGGGCCAACTTTGCTCCAGTGGAGCCTTGGCTGCAGGAGGGGAAGAGAGAGACAGAGAGACAGGAGAGGGGAGGGGTGGAGAAGCAGATGGGCGCTTCTCCTGGGTGCCCTGACCGGAATTCGAACCCGGGACTTCCACACCCCGGGCCGACACTCTACCGCTGAGCCAACCAGCCAGGGCCTAGTCCAGGCACGCCAATAGTTTTTGCCCCTGGGCCAGATTAGAAAGAAAACTTTTCACAGGCCGGACAAAATATTAAAATTAAAAAATGTTAAATATCAAAATGATTCGTTTAAGTAAACAAAATTTTATTATGTAACTTGTTTATGAATAAACGTGAGTGAAAAAAATTTTAATATACAATATTATTTTAATAAGAATATATTTTAATAAAAATATAATTACATACTGCATAAATATCCAAACTATTGCAATCAATCAAAACAATATTTAATTAATAGAATGAGTTTGAAGGGGTTATATCGCAAATGAAACAATTATTTTGTTTTACAAACAGCCTGGACACATTTTCAGTTATCAACTGCAGCTGTTGTCTATGCTACAGTGCCACTTGGTTCAGCACACTTGACCACAAAAATAACGAATTGTTTGACCTTGGGTGCGCACTGGCAAACTCCGCCTAACTGAATGTGGGTTTCACATCGCCGCTAAACGTCAAAGAGTTCATATCGATTATAGACGAGTACAAAAGTTGTAAATCTTTATAATGGAATTTTTTAAAAAAATAAATAAGTATTGTGAATCCATTCAACCAATTATTGGAAGTTAACCCTAGATTAGTCACACGCAGAATTCTTTTCCGCGTATCACTATCTTCTTAAATATCTCGATTTCCAATAATCAAAGACGCTTCCTCTTCTGAGTAGTTGAGATTTTAAAATAGCGGAGAATATTAAAAATTTAATTGGCGGGCCGCATAAACTCATTACGCGGGCCGTACGTTGGCCATGCCTGGCCTAGTCCCTTCTTATAAAGCTAATTCCTAGAAGTTGTGCTCTGTTGATGTTCTGGGACCAGACCTTGGTCACATGGCCACACCTGCTTGCTAGGATAGCCTTTTGCTTAGCAGAAAAGCGAGAGTTCTATTAATTAAAAAGGAAGAGAACAGATAATGGGAGGAACTGGCACGAGGTGTGAGAGGTAGTATTGAGCTCACAGCCTAACCCAAACCCTAACCCTCAGCAGCTTTCTCACCTGAGCATCTTGGTTTACCTTCACGTCTGGCCCGGGTGCGATTTAGAGCAGAGGTGACAGTCGCATTTCATGTGACAGTCGCAGGCTCCTGAGGCCTGTGAAATTCTCAGCAGTGTTGCCACAGTTCCTGGTGGGTAATACCAGGAGTTACATTGGAGCAGTGGCTGTGGAGCCAGACTGCCTGAGTAAAATCCCAGCTCTTAAATTTGCTTGCTCTATGCCTTTGACAAGTTGCAGAATTTTTCTGTCACCTCGGAGAAGATGATAATGAGGTATGGGAGATGATAAAGAGGACAGACCTCGGAGAGTTCTTGTGGGGTTAAGTGAGCTGACAAAGCACTCTGAGTAGCACCTGGCACTTAGCCCCTGTGTGTAGCTCTCTTTGTCACCAACTGCTTCCTGGTGACAACAGGTGGAAGGAAGGGGACTGGAGAACCATGCGCCCCACCCCTTCTTCTGTTCCCCTGTAGCATTTTTCTGTCCCAGGATCATAGAAGCTGTAACAGATCCTGAGAATTAGGAAGGCTAATGGATATTCTTTTTGTATTACAGATCACTTATCTCCAGAGAATGTAAATGACACCGCCAAAGAAACATGCTTAAATTGGTTTTTCAAGATTGCTTCCATCAGGGAACTCATTCCAAGATTGTATCCTTTATCTTGTCTGATGATTTTAAAGAGGTGGAGTTACGCTGTGAATAGAAGGCATGACAGGAGGCCTTGAAATTGCTGTTGAAACCTTTGTCCCCTCACGGTTGCCCACTTGCAAATACAGGGTCAGCCACGTTCTGGAAAAGCCCTTGGACTCTTAGCTTCTTCTAAGTTTTTTGGGGTTTTGTATTTGTTTTTACTTTGAATACAGTGCCATGTACCAGGTTTTGTTCCCAATGAAGAACATTCCCACATTAATTCATTCCATTTAAATGCTTCACCTCTGTGTATTTTCTCTGGTTCCAGGAAGTTGAAGGGAACAGGGTCAAGCTTCTCTGTGCAAATGCCAGTATTGAAGAAGAGAGAGTTCACTTACACACAGATTGAATCTTAGTTATTGGAAGTTCCGTTTTCCTCATAAAGTCTTGATTGGATGCTCAAACCCAGTTGGAGTTTCAGCATATAACATTTTCTAATTTTTATTTTAAATAGGTATAGAATCTTGGAATCCAAAAATAGAAACCGCAGACCACTAGCTAACTTAATTCTGTGGATTGTTGAGAGCCCTTGTGGCTCTCTCTTCTGAAGACATACCTACTTCTGTTTGTGAATAGTTTAGTCCAGTGGTGGTCAACCTGGTCCCTCCTGCCCACTAGTGGGCGCGCCAGCTTTCATGGTGGGCGGTAGTGGAGCAACCAAAGTATAAATAAAAAGATAGATTTCACTATAGTCAGTTGTTTTATAAAGATTTATTCTGCCAAACTTAGCGAAAATCTGACATAAAGTACTTGGTAAGTAATTATTATTATATGCTTTAACTTGCTGTAACTCTGCTTTATAAATTTTATAAAGTAAAGTTACTTTCTTACTTTATAAATCACTATTACTGTGGAACTGGTAGGCGGTTAGAAAATTTTACTACTGACAGATACAAACGTGGGCGGTAGGTATCAGAAGGTTTAGTCTTTCCTCGTAGGAAACAGGCCATCTGGCACATGTCTTTTTCTTTTCTTTCTTTCTTCCTTCCATTCTTTTTTTTTTTTTTTAAGTGAGAGGAGTGGAGATAGACAGACTATCACATGTGCCCTGACTGGGATCCACCTGGTAACCCCCATCTGGGGCCAATGCTTGAATCATCCAAGCTATTCTTAGCACCTGGGGCTGATGCTTGAACCAGTTGAGCCATTGGCTGTGAGATTGGAAGAGAGAGAGAAGGGGGAGGGAGAGGGGGAAAGGAAGCAGATTGGTTCTTTCTCCTGTGTGGGAGGAGATCTCCAGGGCTGACTGGGGATCAAACCTGGGACGTCTGCACGCCGGCTGCCGCTCTGTCCACTGAGCCAACTGGTCAGAGTGCAAATGTCTTTCTTTCTTTCTTTTTTTTAACATCTATCTATGCTTTATGCATGAAAAGAGTAAGATACTGTTTTTACCCCTCAGAACAAATTTTTGTCCCCCTTGGGAGCGATTTCTCTCCTATTAACAACATGTGTTCTTCTAGACCAGGGGTCGGGAACCTATGGCTCGCAGACAAATCTTTAATAAAAAAAATAATTGCAAAAGTCTTTCTTAACGGAATGTTTTTGTAGTTATGTAGAAGCTTCCATCCTGAAGTGTAACAAGTTCCTTTCCAAAACGTAAGTTCTTCTTGAATGTCTAAACCATAACATTTCCAAAAACCAGCTCTCCCGCATGTACACTGGTGGCAGTGTGCTAGCTGTTATTATTTGGGTACTTAGTGTATAGCAGATCTTCCATGATTTTTTTCTTATTTAATCCAAATGAAAACTTAATGAATAGAGATACCATTTCAATCCTCATTTTACTGTTAAATAAACTAAAGCTTGGAGTGGTTAGTTAAGTAGCTCATAGGAGAACAGCTGGACTTGGACTCTGGATCTGCTGTTATTATCCGTGTGGTCTTGAGCACGTTGTTTAGTGTCTCTGACCCTCAGCCTCGTCCTCTGAATGAGATCCTGAGAAGATGTCTGTGAGGTCCGTTGAGCTGCAGACACCACACTAAGAGCAGCGCCTGGCAGGTAGTGGCCTGCACTCAGTATGCTGCTGTCCAAGGTGGTGATGAAGGTGACAGTGTCAGAAGCCAGAGCCTTTGCTCTCGAGTCCCAGGCTACTCTGAGTCACCACAGATACTGCTTTGAGAGTAGTTTGCAAAGCCTGGAGAAACCAGACCTTTCTGCAGAGCCAGGAGACCCGAGTCCTATTGGGCAGCATGTAGATAACATTCCTCAGTGCCACGGCTGACTCAGGGTGCGTCATAGAGTGGTTTGACTGGGTTTAGGATCCAGTGTGCTCAACCTGTTTGATTGGGACCTAGGGTGGTTTGGGGAGACACAGGGGTGCAGAAAAGAATAGTTATTTTGCCTTAACAGGTGGGGAAAAGAATGTCCCAGGCAGAGGGTCCGTCCCACATCCCAGGAGAAATCAGTACAGCTCAGCTCTCATTTATGGGGGTGCTGATGCCAGCCGGGGGAGTGGGTGCTGTGCGCTGGGAAGGGCAGGGCACAGGACAGTACGTCAGTGCCAAAGGAACACACAGCGGTGGGCAAAAGCAGCTTTACAGTGTGAGGGCACAAAACAGTTTATTCTTGTGTTTTTATTTATTAGTATCTCAACTGTAAACCTCCTTTGCTCACCCCTGTAGATATCAGAATATTGAGAAGATCCATGGGTGCCCATTCACAGAAAATAACTGGGGGTCAAAAACTACTAACTTAGTAAAATAAATGTGATCTCATCAGGAAAAAGTGAAGGTTACACTGTAGCACTGGCAAATGGCAAAGACGAAGGACACCGTTCAATTAGTGAATTGTGAAAAAGAGAAAAACTGTTAACTGTTGCAACTTTGACCTTGGTTTGTTCCTGAAACGTGATTCTGTCCCTCCCACCCCAAAACTTAGGAAGTTTGATTTTGTCTTTATTTTAAATGAAAGCCAGTGGAGCTCTTGCAGGGTTGTGACCTTGCCCTCTCTTCTTTCTAACAGGGGGATCTCGGAGTGTCTGCCCCGCCTGACGTGCATGATCCGAGGGATCGGAGACCCGCTGGTGTCCGTGTACGCCAGGGCCTATCTGTGCCGGGTAGGCTGCACGGCTCCTGCACCTGCACCGGTGGCAACGTCCCGTCTCCCTGAGGGTCCACATCGACTCTCCACGCCCTCCCGAGTCACCGAGAGGAGGACTTTATTAGCTGCTCATTTTAGAGCACTGCTCTTCCACAGAGAGCAGAGCTGGAGGGTTTCTCTTAAAAATTAAATTTAAACTCACTTCTGTAACTAATTAGGAGACATTTAAGGTCATCTTCTTGCAAATGAGCTGGCGTTCAGAATTAATTGTTTCTCTGTTCATGCTGGGAAGAAGCCTCCCACCGCCTCAGCTTTTGGGTTGCTTTTCATGACCTTGACGCGTACTTTCCCATTGCACTGAATTAGATTGCTATGTTAGTTTTTCTGTCCTCAGACTCGAGCTGGCTCAGAGTTCAAGGTGGTGAGGGCTGTTTGGCAGGGAGAGGTGTTCCCTGTGCTGACAAGTGTCAGGGTATAGACAGCCTGGCCGAGAAGGGCTGCAGGCCCGTATTCGGCACTGTTCTAAATGGACAAGGTGGTCCAGATGCTAAATCACACAGCCTTTTTCTCCTTTAATGCACCATGAAGCTTCAGCTTAAAAAAATTCTTTTTTCATTTATGAAAGATGCAACCCATGGAGACCATAAACAGTTATTTTTCTTCTTCTCATGTGGCAGCTCTGCCTCCATCAGTATTTACTGGGACCCCTCCTTGCCTGTCCCCTCAGCATCCCTCACCTTTAAAAAGGACTTACTTCCCATTTTGTAGGGTCAGAACTTCCTGAGGGCAGAGCTACCTGCACTCCCCCAACCCCTGCTAACGATTAGTTACATTTTTAACTCAGGAGGTGAGAAACAGTAGCTTTTGTTTAACTTCTTTCTTCTGACATGTATCATGTTGGTCGTCTCAAGTATCATAAAGAAATCAGTCATTGGCCCTGGCCGGTTGGCTCAGTGGTAGAGCGTCGGCCTGGAGAGCAGGAGTCTCGGGTTTGATTCCCGGCCAGGGCACACAGGAGAAGCGCCCATCTGCTTCTCCACCCCTCCCCCTCTCCTTCCTCTCTGTCTCTCTCTTCCCATCCTGCAGCTGAGGCTCCATTGGAGCAAAGTTGGCCCGGGCGCTGAGGATGGCTCTGTGGCCTCTGCCTCAGGCACTAGAGTGGCTCTGGTCGCAACAGAGCGACGCCCCAGATGGGCAGAGCGTCGCCCCCTGGTGGGCATGCCGGGTGGATCCCTGTCGGGCACATGCGGGACTGTCTCCCTGTTTCCAGCTTCAGAAAAAAAAGAAATCAGTCATTGCCTTCAGAGTAGACACTAGACATCCTTATGAGAAGCACTTTCATAGGTCTGCTTCTTGATACTGAGAATGAAAGAAAAAGCCTTCTGTTTCGGGGCACCCTGCTCCCCCTTTGTAACAGGCCGAAGTGTATGCATTGCCATCTCCTTGAAACTTGAGGTGGATTTTTGTAGAGGAAAATTGGGAGTGTTTCCTGCAGCTACAGCTTAGGAATATATTGAAGCTTCCATATTCCTCTGGGAGCAGTGTTTGTGGGCTGGCTGCACAGAACGCTTCTGGACACTGGGGGAGATGCCAGGGTACCATCATCATCTGCATATTTGCACATCGCTGCCCATTCTCTTGTGGAATGTAACAAGGGCTTTGAACTTATCTTGATACAGCAATAATGACTTAGAATTATCGCGTATCTTTTTAAAGAGAAATCACAAAGGAGAGAAATACTCATTCTTTGCAAACCCGTTCAGCTTTGAAGTTTGAACTCAGGTATGCGAATTAGGGAAAATAATGCCCGTTGCATATAAAGTGCCTTTGAATGACAGCTGCAGCTTTGCTAAAGATTTTTGACAAAAAGATTAAGAGACAGTCAGTGCATTAGTAAGAATTCTTACTACTTTATACAAGTCATGCTGCTTTAGACAAAAGGGGGATTTGGCTTTGAGGAGTCTCGGGTAGCGGATGCATGGCTAGCTCCAGGGCCTTAGAGCACCCTCTCCACTCAGCTCTGCTCTCCTCTGGGTGGACTTCATCCTGAGGCTTGCTCTTTCCATATGGCGGCCCACGTGAGAGTGTTTTCCCCAGTAGCTCCAGTCGGAGTCTCCTGGCTGATTTGCAGTGACTATCTGGGGTCACTTGTCCATTTACAGGCCAGTCACTGTGGCCATGGATGGAATTTGCTCACAGGCCCAACCTGGGTCATGTGTCCATTCCTGGAGCTCACGGTGGGCTGGGTCCAGCTTTGCCACAAACATTTGATCTGAGAGGAAAGTTTGATTCCGTACAGACAGAAAACAGTGAGAAGAATGGTAGGCAGACAAACAGCGGATGGAAGTCCTGAGCAAGGAGCCTTGTTCCTCTGGGTGGAAATCTTCAGACTGAAGCAGGTTTCCAAGCTGCTACTGTGGCTCCATGGGAACGAGGGAGCAAAGCAGAGAAGCCGTAGGTGGGCGGGCGTGAGGGGAGCAGAGGGGAGTTGGATTCACTCCTCTTCTAAGGCATGGTGGCACTTTCAGCCCGTCCCCACTGTCTGTCCCCTGGCAGATAATTATTTCCTTTCTAAATTAAGTGGAAGGAAAGATGGTAGAATCAGAACAGTTGAACCGAGGCTGACACATCTTGTTAGGCTGTATTTTTTTGTCTGTTTTTTACTCTGTGTCTTGTCCTTGGAAACATTCCCGGTAGCCATAGAGCTGCCCTTGGAATTTAAGGTACAGCCACATGTGTGGTCATCATTTTTCAGAGAGGAAGAGAAAATCTCGTGCACAACCTTGAGAGTACATTCCTTCCCAGTGAAGTATTGACTTGTTCTTGTGGTCATAGTGCCTTCATTACCTGTGGGAAACTGCAAAGATGATTACTGCAAATGTTGCCCCTTTTTTATTAAAAGTAGTTTCTGGTGTTTTTTTTATGAAAACAATACACGCTTATTGAATAAGAAAATACTTAAACAGAAAAGAATAAAAACAAACTTTCTAGATTTCTCTATTCCTGGACCTATCTGTGTATATTTTTAATTTAGAAAGTGGCATCATACTGTAGATGACTTGCAACCTGTTTTTCTGTCACCACGGTAATTTCAGTCTCTTTCGCTGCAGGTGGGGATGGAGGTGGCTCCACATCTGAAAGAAAGCCTGAATAAGAACTTTTTTGACTTCCTCCTTACCTTCAAACAGGTAGGAGAACACTGTCAGAACAGCTAATTGATAAAACAGTTTCATGATCGATCACACATTCTCAAAACTGAATTGCTTTTCCAAGTTGAGGTTGCCTTAAAGTTCTTTAAATGTGGAAACCCTAGAAAATTGCACGAGCATCTGTTACAGACAAAATGTCCGGAGTGTGCTGATCAGGCAGAGAGAATTAATACGGATTTGTTGACAGAAAACACCTCTAGTTGATCAGACTTTCCTTTTAACATCTGCTGGCTCCATTTTTATTCGGTTACTTCTTTTCACAGGGCACATTCCCAGAACAGCTCAGCTGACATGAAAAACTCGGCTTGTTCTAGTTTAAAAAACCTCAGAAACCAGGCTATTTCTGTCAGGGCCACCCAAACGCTTACCAGTAGGCACAGTCTAAGTTACACGCCCTTCGTTTGTAATGTGACTTTCCCTCCTTGTCTGAGTGGTTTTTGTTCCGCAGATCCATGGGGACACAGTCCAGAACCACCTGGTGATCCAGGGCGTGGAGCTCTCGTCCTACCTCCCCCTGTACTCCCCGGCCATGGACTGGATCTTCCAGTGCATCTCCTACCACGCCCCCGAGGTGACTGCCCTGCGCGTCCCTGTGACGTCCCCCTGCAGGAGGAGGGCCGGGCCCTGCTCTCCTCTGTGTGGTGTGGTGGTGACCTCGGGGCCAGGTGCCCTGTGCGGTGAACCGCCCTTCCACAGCAGCTGTCCCAGCCCAGGGTCGCAGCCACTACGGAGGCCCCCACGGTGGCTGGTGCCGTGCCCAGCCCTTGTCCTGCCTGTCCCCTCAGACAGCTCTGGGGGGGGGGGGGCTGTGGAAACTCAGAGAGGCCTAATACTTACTTGGTTGTGTTGCTGCTGGAAATAGTGTGAGAGGAACGTTTCGGGAGACCCGGGTGCGGGAGGTTGAGGTTTCGTGGTGAGATCTACAGTAGAAGCAAAATTGAAGGACTGCCCGGCTTCCCAGCGTGTCCCCTCCATCTGTCCGGCTGTGGACAAAGTCCAGCCTCGTCTTCCCCGGCCCAGAGCAGTGGCCAGGGCGCACGGGGTCTGAGCCACTGGGTCAGGCGTGTCAAAGCTTAGGCCAGTTCTGCCTCTGTTTCCATCTGGCTGCCTGTGGCTCTGTGCCCAGGTGTGCACCTGGGGTCCACGTGCTGCTGGACCCCAAGTGGGTGCTGGGGCCCTTGGCGGTGCTCTGATTATATTATCTTGGGCCTGGGAAGCACCAGGCACTCTTTCAGACCGGCCCGTTTCCTAGGTCTGCTGGGTTCTGTGTTCCTTATCCAGTCCAATCCTTTCCCCAGACTGGGCTCCGCCTCTGTGGTCACCATATTCGGTCTTCTGCGCTTGCCTCAGAATGCAGGCACCTCCCCTGCGCCATCTTGACTTCTCCGGGGTGTATCCAAAAGTTCTGCATCATCTGGTTTTTACTGCTCACGTGCCCAGCAGAGGGACCTTCCCCTTCCTCCCCCTAAGTAGGGAGAGCGGGCTCTTTGCTGGGGAGACCCTTCCTGCCTGTGTGGGGGGAGGGAAGGATGGTGATCTCCTTGGTGGAGCAATGCTCAAGTCCTCCGGGTCTCTGAAGCTCTAACTTCCAGACTTAATCAGGCTTATTGTCTGATTCAGCTTCCTAGTAAATTAGGCTTCTTATTGTCTGATTCTCTTTGCTCTGTTCCTTTGTTAATATCTAACTACCGACAGCTATCAATCAGTCTCACAGCTAAAAAGTGGAGTGACTGGACATACAAACACATGACTCTGATTCCAGAGCCAGTAGGCTTCATTGCCTCATCACTAATCTTCATGCAGAAAGTGGGTGGAGCAGGTAATATTTTACCCATTTTACAGAAGGAAAGTGAAACTCCGATATATAATAGCTTCTTTTTTTTTTTTTTTTTTTTTTGACAGAGAGACAGAGGAACAGATAGGGACAGACAGGAAGGGAGAGAGATGAGAAGCATCAATTCTTCGTTGCGACACCTTAGTTCGTTGATTGCTTTCTCATATGTGCCTTGATGGGGGGGAGAAGGGGGGCTCCAGCAGAGCGAGTGACCCCTTGCTCAAGCCAGATGAGCCCATGTTCAAGCTGGCGACCTTGAGGTTTAGAACCTGGGTCTTCTGCGTCCCAGTCTGGTGCTCTATCCACTGTGCCACCGCCTGGTCAGGCAAGAATAAGGCCTTTCTTATATATATGTTTTTCCAAATTCTAAAGTGTGAGGAGAGATTAGGGACATCTTCTATATCCAGTGAATTTTTACCATTAAGTAAATTGATTTTTATTCAAACAAAAAGAAGAGTGTTTGAAATTTGCTGGCCATTCCCTATGGGCTTGAGCGTAGTCTCAGGAACTGCGTGCTGGCCCAGGCTCCTGGGAAGAGGCACGATGGCCTTGATTGTAGGTGGAGCCACCCACTTTTCAGCTAAAGGACTGAAACACACAAACAGACTGACATGTTTGAAAGTGAGAACACTTATTTCCCCCCCTTATTTTAATGAAAGGCAAAATTAAATTTAAAATAAAAGGTTCAAGTCATACGGTGTTCTTCCTTTTACTTTAAGCAGCAGTACTTACTCTCCAAGGATGGAAGAGCTGTGCTGGGGAGTACAACTCCAGGAAATCATTACTGAATTATAAGAAGTGATTTAAAAAATTAGGTCACCTGAATAATAATAGGCACTGATTCATGGGGCACTTACATAGGGAACATGAGGTGTCTTGTAAAAAAATCATTTTCAAAATGCAGAAGAATGGATGTCAGTGTGGAGGGTGGTTTTGAAAATACTTGTGAGACAGTGTGGTGCCTAAACGCTCGTTGACGGTGGCTTTGTTGTGTCAGCTGTGGAGTCAGAGTTGTGTGTGTCTTTTACTGGTCATGACTCCAGATAGGGGACAGTCGAGCTTGGCTGCAGTATTTGGTGGTGTGTGATATACAGGACAGACGAGAGACACAGGGAGAGGAGCACCGTCTAGATGAGACGGCAGAGAAAGGCTTTCAGCTACAATGATCTGACATACAGAATTTCAAATCAAAATTTAAATCCAAGGTACCCCCCCCCCCGAAAACATATCGGGGAGTGATTCAAAAAGGCTTTTCTGTCTTCTGATTACGGCCCCTCCATACAATTAAAGTTATGGTGAGTGAAAAAAGGACTGTGCTCCCTATTTTAGCACATTCTCCACATGTTGAATAGAAGTGTTGGAAGTGGACATCCTTATCTTGTTCCTGATCTGGAGATAAAGGTTTTAGCTCTCATTGAGCATGTTAGCTATGGCTTTGTCATTGTGGCCTTAATAATATGGAGGTATTTTCTGTCTCCACTTTGCTGAGTGTTTTTTTCATAAACGGGTGCTGGAATTTGTCAAATGCTTTTTCTGCATCTATTGATATGATCATGTGATTTTTTTTTTTTTTTGTACTTTTCTGAAGCTGGAAACGGGGAGAGACAGTCAGACAGACTCCCGCATGCGCCCGACCGGGATCCACCCGGCACGCCCACCAGGGGCGAGGCTCTGCCCACCAGGGGGCGATGCTCTGCCCCTCCGGGGCATCGCTCTGCCGCCACTTGAGCGCCTGGGGCAGAGGCCAAGGAGCCATCCCCAGCGCCCGGGCCATCTTTGCTCCAATGGAGCCTTGGCTGCGGGAGGAGAAGAGAGAGACACAGAGGAAGGAGGGGGTCGGGGTGGAGAAGCAAATGGGCACTTCTCCTATGTACCCTGGCCGGGAATCAAACCCGGGTCCCCCGCACGCCAGGCCGACGCTCTACCACTGAGCCAACCGGCCAGGGCCGATCATGTGATTTTTATCCTTTATTTTATTTATGTGGTATATCACCTTTGTTGATTTGTGGATAAATCCCACTTGCAGAATGCAGTTTCCTATCTTTTTGTTGAGGATTTTTGTATACATGTTAATCAGGGATATTGACGTAAAATTTTCTCTTTGTACTGTCATTAGCTGGTTTGGTATCAGGGTAATGCTGGCATTGCAGAATGAGTTTGGGAGTGTTACCTCCTCTTAAAATTTTTAGAAGTTTGAGAATAATAGGTATTAACTCTTTGAATGTTTGGTTACATTCACCTATGAAGCCATCCGGTCCAGGACTTTGCTTTGTTGGAGTGCTTTGATCACTGATTCAGGTTTGTTAGTAGTAATCAGTCTCTTCAGATACTCTGTTTCTTCCTGATTCAGTCTTGGAAAATTCTATGTTTCCAGTAATTTATTTCTTCCAGGCTGTCCAATTTGTTGGCATATAATTGTTCATAGTATTTCCTGGTGACCATTGTCATTCCTCTTTCATTTCTGATTTTATTATTTGGGCCTTCTTTTTTCCTTGATGAGTCAGGCTAAAGGTTTGTCAATTTTATCTTTTCAAAGGACCAACTTAGTTTTATTGATCTTGTCTTATTGTTTTTAGACTTCAGATCATTGATTTCTACTCTGATCTTTATTATTTCCTTCTTTGTACTCACTTTGGGCTTTGTTTGTTCGATTGTTTGAGATTTTTCTTGTTCCCTTTTTTTTTTTGTCAGAGAGAGAGAGAGTCAGAGAGAGGGACAGACAGCAAATAGATAGGAAGGGAGAGAGTCTTCGTTGTGGCACCTTAAGTTGTTCATTGACTGCTTTCTCATATTTGCCTTGACTGGGGGGCTACAGCAGAGCGAGTGACCCCTTGCTCAAGCCAGTGACCCTCGGCTCAAGCCAGCGACCTTGGGCTTCAAGCCAGTGACCTTTGGGCTCAATCCAGCAACCATGCAATTATGTCTATGATCCCACACTCAAGCCAGTGACCCCATGCTCAAGCTGGTGAGCCTGCGCTCAAGTTGGTGACCTCGGGGTTTCAAATCTGGGTCCTCTGCGTCCCAGTCCAATGCTCTATCCACTGTGCCACTGCCTGGTCAGGCATTGCTTCTTGAGGTAAGCCTATATCTCTATGAATCTTCCTCCTAGAATTGGTTTCTCTGTGTCTCATAGATTTTAGACTGTTATGTTTTCATTTTCTTTATCTCAAGGTATCTTTTGGAATCCTCCTTGACCTAGCTGTTAACTCTTTCATTGTTGAGTAACATCTTAGTGAGCCTCCATGTGTTTGTGTATTTTAAAATTTCTTTTTGTAATTGATTTCTAATTTTATACCATTGGCACTGAAGAAGGTGCTTAAAAAGATTTCAGTCTTAACAAATTAATTTATACTTGTTTTGTGGCCTGACTTGTGGTCTGTCTTGGAAAACATTTCTTGTACACTTCAGAGAGTGTATGTGTTGCTGCTGTGGGGTGAAATGTCCTGTCAGTATCAGTTAAATTTATCTGCTCTAATACCTCACTGAAGGCCAGTCTTTCCTTGCTGACTTCTGTCTGGATTATTTGTTGATGTCACTGGAATGTTACAGGCCCCTTCTATGACTATCACTGTAGATGTCTCCCTTTATGTCCATCCATACTTGCTTTATATGTGTAGGAGGAGCTCCTGTGTTAGGTGTATAGATGTTTACAAGAGTTATATCCTCTTACTGGATTGATCCCTTTATCATTATGAAATGCACTTCTTTGTTCTTGTTAAGCCTTTAAGTGTAATTTGTGAGGTAAAAGTTTTGCTATCCCAACTTTTTAAAAATTTTCATTTGTGTAAAGTATCTTTTCCATCCCTTGACTTTCAGTCTTTTCCCTTCAGTGTGAAGTGGGTCTCTTGTAGGGCACGTATGTCTGGGTCCTGGTTTTTTAATCCATTCAGTCACCCTGTGTCTTTCTTTTGGAGCATTTTACCCATTTGCATTTAAAGTTATTATTGATAGGTATTTTATTTTTTTCTGATTGTTTTTGTTCTTCTCTGTACCTTTCTTATGCTCTTGGTTGATGACTTTCTGTAGTGTCATGTTTGGATTCCTTTTTATTTCTTGTATATCTCTTGTTTTTGATTGGTGATTACCATGTGCTTCAAAGATACCAAACTATTTTTATGCCAGTCTATTTTAAGTTGATGGTCACTGAACTTGGAACACATTTAAAAACTACTACCATTTTTATTCATCCTTCCATGTTAATTTTCTGTTGTTACTTTTTACTTACTTAGTGTGTGTGTGTCCCCTAATTTGCTATTGTACTTACACCTGATACTCCTACTTTAGTCTTTTAACCTGGGACTAGCTTTGTAGCTGTTGGTCCTTGGCTTTCACTGTTTGCCTCTGTCAATGGAGAATTTTTTCTTTTTTATATTTTTCTATCCATACTTTTAAGCTGTTCTTTTCTACTTAAAGAAATGCCAGCATTTCTTGTAACACTCTATTAGTGGTAATGAATTCCTTTAGCTTTTTCTTGAGTAGGAAACGCTTTTATCCCTCCTTGATTCTACATAATAGTCTTGCCTGACGGAGTGATCTTTGTTGTCAGTCATTGCTTTTTATCACTTTGAATATTTTACGCCCATCTTTTCTGGCCTGCAGAGTTTCTGTTGAGAAATCAGCGGACAGTCTTATGGGAGCTCCCTGGCAGGTGACTAATTGTTTTTCTTTTCCCGTTTGTAAGATTTTCTCTTGTCTTTGACCTTTGGCGTTTTCGTTATGATGTGCAGTGGTCTGGTCCTCTCTGGTTCATCTTGGTTGGGACTCTGTGCTTCTCAGATGTATGTGTTTTCCTTGCCAGGTTTAGGGAAGTTTTTAGTCATTATTACTTCAGATAGGTTTTCAGTCTCTTGCTTGGTCTGTGTATGGTATGAATGTTGGTATGCCTGATGTTGTCTAAGCGGTCCCTTAAACTATCCTTTGTTTTTTAATTCTTTTTTTTTTTTTTGCCTTTCCAGTGGGTGTTTTCTGCTGTCTTGTCTTGCAGGTCTCTGATTTGATGCTCTGCTTCATTCAATTTGTTATGAATTCTCTCTAGTGTAGTCTTAATTTCAGTTATTCTTCATTTTTGACTGCTTTTATTTATGTCCTTCTTTATGGTTTTTGTTTCTTTGTGAAATTCTCACTGAGTTCATCTATTCTTCCTCTAAGTACATTAGCATCCTTGTAACCAGTGTTTAACATCAAACTCCGTGTGTGGTAGATTGCTTATCTCCCTCTGTTCTTTCTCTGGGTTTTTACCCTGTTCTTTCATTTGGGACGTATCTCTTTGTCTCCTCACTCTGCCTGCCTTCCCGTGCTTGCTTGCGTGCATTGGGTAGCTCTTCTGTCCCCTGGTCTTGGTTGAGCCGGCTCTTTTAGTAGGTGTGCTGTGGGCCCTGGCCTCAGTTGCCAATAGCATGTCTGTGGATGGGGCAGACCTTCAAGTCGACTGGCTGTGAGGGATGGCCACAGCTACAGTGGACAAGCTGTTGAGAGGGTCCTAGCCCCTGTAGCTGGCCAGATGGGCTAGATGAATGAGGTTGGGTCTCAGGGAATTGCCAGGGGGGAGTGAAGGGTGTCAGCCAGCTTAATGGAGAGCACAGACCTGACTCCCGCCTACACCAGGCTGGCTAGGTGAAAGGGTTACAGAACAAAAGAAATGCGGGAACTGAGGGATCTCCTAGCTCTGTGTGTCTGCAAACCAGGCTGCTGAGCTGTAAGTGCCTCAGTGGCTCCTCTCAGCCAGCTGGCTCGCTTTGATCTCATTCTGGTTTGAACTGTTTATCTTGTTCTTGCCAGAGAGAATCAATGCTGTTGTTACTTCTCAGAAAACAAATTAATACCCTATAACACACTGCTGAGATCCACAGCATTTGGCTCCCAGGACACTTAGGAATTTCCTATATGACAACAGAGCCTTTGTTTTTTAAAAATTATGTTCCTGGATTCATTTTTAATGTACTCATCTCTTGTACTAAGAGAATATTTTAAAGATTTGTACTGTCTTAATGGCCAGAATATTTTGTCTTTATGTTGGCATTTGTCCTAGTTCACCTCTTCAGAAGTGGTGGGCCAGGACCTCTCACTCATTTATGCGTGCTGTGCGTGTGCACACGTGTGTGTATGTGTGTAGGAGAGAATAGGACGCGTGAAGGCATGGGTTTCTGTCTGGTTTCCTCACTGCCCTATCCCTGGTGCCTGGAATAGTGGCTGGTTCATTCACGTTGCTTGATAAATGATTATTTGTGTGTTGGGGAATAACAGTATGATAATTGTACACAATTTCTCTCTGCTTTTCACAGAAGCCACTTTGATATTGATCTTCAAGAATAACTTTTCAGATAAAAATACTCCATTAATGGCCTCAGAAAGCCATTTGTGACATAAGCAATTTTATCATTAGTTGAGGGGCTTCTGGCTGCAGGAACATCACCTAACTGACCCTGCAAAAGTGACAAGTGCCGGCTCTGGGCCAGCCGGGCTCTGTCCCTCTCTGCTAGGCTTTCCCTGGATGGCAGCAAAGTGACTGTCGCTGTTCTGGGCATATCCAGATGTGGCGGCTCCAGATGTGACGGCTAGCAGAGGCAGAAAGGGGAAGTCTTCAATTCCTTGGCTTTCTGTTCGAACAAGGAACTCTTTCCCGAAGCCCCTGTCTCAGCAGCTAGAAATGGTCATATGTCCTTGTCTAACCCTACCACTGATGGGCAGTGATACCACTGTGATTGGTTTGCACCTGCATTTATTTGCACAGTCTGTTTGGGCTGCAGTAACAAAATACCACAAACACAGACATTTATTTTTCACAGCTCTGGAGGCTGGGGAGTCCAAGATCACAATGCTGTCAGCGTCTGACGAGGGCCCACGTTCTGGTTCATAGACAGCTGTCTTTTCACTGTGTCCCCACACAGCAGAAGGGACAGAGGTGCTTTCTAGGTCCCTGTGATAAGGGCACTAATTCTATCGATGAGGGTTCCACTCTTATAGCCTCCCCACCTCTCTAAGTCTTCACTTCCTCATACCATCACCTCGGGGGTTAGGTGACCATTTCAGACCACAGCTGGCCGCCATATCAGACTCGGTACCTTGAACAACAGAAACTTCTTTTCTCACAGCCCTGGAGCCTGAAAGTCCAAGGTCCAGACGCCAGCAGGGCAGGTTGCTGGTGAGGCTCCTCTCCGTGGCCGCAGCCCTCTGTCGCCCCGCGTCCTCAGTTGGGCTCTGTGCCCGCGCCGTCCTGGTCTCCTTATTACTCGGACACCAGTCTCATTGGGTTAGAGCCCACTCCTATGACCTATAGTATGTTTTTTTAATTTAAAAAAGTTTTCGGCCCTGGCTGGTTGGCTCAGTGGTAGAGAAATCTCAGGGCTCCCAAACACCTCGGCACTCCCGCTCTCTCTACACTCACCAGCAAAACAGGCTGAGGGGAAGAACCCTTCTCCAGTAAACAATAGCAAACAATCACTCCTTCCACGGAGGCAGGCAGTCCGCAGGAGTCCCGGGTTCGATTCCCGGCCAGGGCACACAGGAGAAGCACCCATCTGCTTCTCCACCCCTCCCCCTCTCCTTCCTCTGTCTCTCTCTTCCCCTCACGCAGCCAAGGCTCCATTGGAGCAAAGATGGCCTGGGCGCTGAGGATGGCTCCATGGCCTCTGCCTCAGGCGCTAGAATGGCTCTGGTTGCAACAGAGCAACGCCCCAGATGGGCAGAACATCGCCCCCTGGTGGGCATGCCGGGTGGATCCTGGTCGGGCACGTGCGGGAGTCTGTCTGACTGCCTCCCCGTTTCCAACTTTGGAAAAATGCAAAAAAAAAAAAAAGTTTTTTTTAAGACTTTATTCATTTTGGAGAGAGAGACAGATAAAGAAGAGGGGAGGAGGTGGAAGCATCAACTCCCATATGTGCCTTGACCAGGCAAGCCCATGATTTCAAACTGGTGACCCCAGCATTCCAGGTCGACCCTTTACCCACTGTGCCACCACAGGTCAGGCATGACCTTCTGATATTAATAACTTCCTTTAAAGCACTGTCTCCAGACTGAGTCATGTTTGGGGTTAGGCCTTCAACATAAGAATTGGGGGGGGTTACATAATTTAGTCTATAACAGGACTCAACTTGATTTTTGTTGGGCAGGGACAGAAATATGAATAAAATCAGGGTTTTTGAGGTGCTGTTACCAACAGTATCTCCAAAGTCAGCTATCACCTTAGTTATTCAGGCACCACAGAAGGTCAGAAAGGCTAGTATTTCATTAAATAAGACTTGTTTCTTTTTACTTTACTTTGGGGCCAGATTTAGATACAAATCTCATTTTCACCACTTCCTAGGAAGTGGTTTAACCCATCTGAGCCTTGGCTTCCTCTTAGAGGTGGGGCTAATGTACACGGGCCTCACAAGGCTGGTGGGAGGAATGATTGAGAAAGGGATATGACGTACTTAGTCCACACCTGGTACATGATGAGTGCCCCTTGTCAATACTACTATATTGTCCTCACGGTGGCCTTGTCTGTGCCATTCAAACTCTTTCCAAACCACTGCCCCAAAGAATACTTCCATTGATTTTTTAAAACAGGATCTCTTTTAAATATACCTAATTTTCTTCAGATAGTTCTAAAGCCCTTAACAGTATTCCAATGAGTAAAACATTTACTTTCTGCCTGACCAGGCAGTGGTGCAGTGGATAGAGCATCACACTGGGATGTGGAGGACCCAGGTTCAAAACCCCAAGATTGCTGGCTTGAGCGCTGGCTCACCAGCTGGAGCACAGGGTCACTGACTTGAGAGTGGGATCACAGACATGACCCCATAGTTGCTGGCATGAGCCCAAAGGTCGCTGGCTTGAGCAAGGGGTCACTGGCTCTGCTGTAACTCCCCGTCAAGGCACATATGAGAAAGCAATCAATGAACAACTAAGGTGCCACAGCTAAGAATTGATGCTTCTCATCTTTCTCCCTTCCTGTCTGTCCCAATCTGTCCCTCTCTTTTACTCTCTCTGTCTCTGTCATAAAAAAAAAAAAGAACAAAAAGAACCACATTTACTTTCTTTTGGGGCAAAAAGTGTGCTTCAGAGTTCGTGGAAAGGGAAGGTGGGAAGGGGCATGGCCTTTGAGGACAGGTGTCGAGGTCACACCCAGCCCCCAGCTAGCCCTGTCACCTTGGTCAGAGCACATCACGTCTGTCACTCAGATCTTCGTCTGTGAAATGGTAGAATACAGAGCTTGCCTCTTGGGTGGTCATGGGTGTCCCTCACTGACAAGGTGACACCGGCACTGGCCCAGTGTTTGTCCTTGTTTTAACTGAGAACTGCACCCGCCCCTTGTGGAATGGAGAGGAGAGATGGGGAGTGGTTTCCCTTCTCACCATTCTCTTGTAATCCTGCCAGTAGTCTGAGACCACCTGTACTATCTGCCTAAGGAAGCCCAGGCGTAATGCCGTCAGGTGACTGACCCGAGGTCTCTGTTGGTAGTTGGTGGGGTTGTGCTAGAGCCCAGGTGTGCCTGACCCCGAGGCCCCGGCTCTCAGCCGTTATAGAAATGCCACAAGAGTGCAGTTTCTCTCCCCTGCCAGACGGCGAGAAGGATGTAAATGGGCACGAGGTTACATTTATATTAGAGTGTTATTTTGGAAATCTCTTGCTTTAGATTCACCAACCTGATGATTTTTATTATTTTTTAAAATTGATTAGACTCTGCTGACCGAGATGATGGAGCGATGCAAGAAACTAGGAAACAAGTAAGTGTTAAAAATCTGTACGGTGTGAGTTGGACAGGGAGTTGTCATGCTTACGCAGTAGAGGCCCAGCAGAGGGCAGCACAGCCTGGCGGTCGGGAATCTAGAGTCTAGCTGCCTGGCTCTACTTATCTATGTGAACTTGGGTTACTTCCTTGACCTCTCTGTGCCCCAGTCTCCTTATATGTAAAACAGGTTTAATAATAGTCCTCTCCTCCTGGGACTGTGCTCACTGGTAGAGTCAGGATGAGCTCCATCTGCCTGTCTCTTGTTTTGGGGGTAGATGTATCTAAGTCACTGTGTCCCTAGGTCCCAGAACAGTGCTTTTCATAAGAGATGTAGATGGATGTATGCTTGAAGCTTGGATCAATATTGTTACTTGATGTTTAGTTTCATTAGTGCATCAGCCTATTGAAGGCTTAGTCTAATTCTGTTTAAATGGATTTGACCACTTGCTTATTTACCTGTCTGTCCGTCCATCCATCCATCCATTCATTCATCCATCCATCCAGTCTATTTAACATTTATTAAATTTCCAAATATACAAGACACACTGTTAGTCTCTAGAATTGCCTTTTTACTCATCCTTCTCAGCAACATATGTCCTGAAATGAAAGTGACTTTCTTAAGGGGGAGATCGGCTGACGTGGGACGTTGTGTTTTTCAGTGCCTTGCTGTTGAACTCGGTGATGTCTGCGTTCCGGGCCGAGTTCATCGCCACCAGGTCCATAGATTTCATTGGCATGATTAAAGAGTGCAACGAGGCCGGCTTCCCCAAGGTAGGCTCTGACTTAGTGTCCAGTGGGAGGACACATCAGCAGTGTTTACCTGGTACTGTTTAGGGAGAGTGTCTGGTGTCAGGCACGTTGGGCCCACAGGAAAATGGGAAGGCCTGTGTCTGAGGAACGCCATGGAAGATGAGTCTGAAACTGAGATTGTTAGACAGGAGTCGCCGCACGGCGGGTGTCCACCACAAGTCCTAAATCTGTAGAGTCAGCTCACTGTGAAGTATTTAGAAAACACTTTGGTCTTACATCTCTAAAAATATATCTTTACTCATTATTTATGAAAAGTTTCATCCAGCAGGATATTATAGCCCACAAATCAGATCAATACAAGGATCTAGCTCTTTATTTTGCCCTTGTCTGTACCTTGTGAAGGTCTATGGTCAAATTTCAAAAAGAGGTTGTTGGAAGACGAGCTGTGAGTCGAGCTCAACGTGACCACCTTTAAAGCCTGAAGTTGTTCTGATTCAAAATCTTCAGTATCATAATAGTTTTGTATTTTTCTTAGCATCTTCTTTTTCGCTCACTGGGGTTGAACTTGGCCTTGGCTGATCCACTTGAGGGTGATCGACTTCAGATACTCAATGAAGCTTGGAAAGTTATTACTAAATTGAAGAATCCACAGGTGGGTGACCGTTCTGACTTTGAATTAACTGCTTTTTGGCCAAGTTATACAGTATACTCTTTCTTTTAAAATATCTTTTACCACAATGGGGATGGCCTAGAAGAGGGTGTAAGGGGTATAAATGGTGGTGGAGCAAAGACTTGGAGGTGGAGAACAGTCAATACAGTGTGCAGAGCAGGGGTCCCCAAACTTTTTACACAGGGGGCCAGTTCACTGTCCCTCAGACTGTTGGAGGGCCGGACTATAAAAAAACTATGAACAAATCCCTATACACACTGTACATATCTTATTTTAAAGTAAAAAAACAAAACGGGAATAAATACATATTTAAAATAAAGAACAAGTAAATTTAAATCAACAAACTGACCAGTATTTCAATGGGAACTATGCTCTTCTCACTGACCACCAATGAAAGAGGTACCCCTTCCAGAAGTGCAGCGGGGGCCAGATAAATGGCCTCAGGGGGCCACATGCGGCCACGGGCCATAGTTTGGGGATCCCTGGTGCAGAGATATGTTGTAGAATTGGATACCTGAAACCTGTGTAATTATGTTGATCAGTGTTACCCCAATAAATTCAATTTAAAAATTAAAAATAAAATAATTATCTTTTAGGTACTTATACCTTGTTTTCTCTTTTTCTTTTTGTGTGTGACAGAGACAGAGAGAAGGATAGATAGGGACAGGCAGACAGGAAGAGAGAGATGAGAAACCTCAATTCTTTGCAGCTCCTTAGTTGATCATGGATTGTTTTCTCCTATGTGCCTTGACTGGGGGCTACAGCAGACCGAGTGACCCCTTTCTCAAGCCAGTGACCTTGGGCTCAAGCCAGTGACCTTGGGCTTCAGGCGAGCGACCATGGGGTCTGTCTATGATCTCACGCTCAAGCCAGCAATGCCACGCTCAAGCTGGTGAGCCTGTGCTCAAGCCAGATGAGCCCGCATTCAAGCTAGCAACCTCAGGGTTTCAAACCAGGGTCCTCTGCATCCCAGTCCGATGCTCTATCCTCTGTGCCACCACCTGGTCAGGCCCTCTTTTTTTCTTAAGAAATTAACTTCTAATTGTATTATTTGTTAACCTATAATGGAGAACTGATAGCTTTAAAGATATATTTCTCTGATTTTTGTATCCCAGTTATGTCTCATTCTTGAAGCCTCAAGATTCACTAAAGGAGAAAAATTAACAAATATTTGGAACTTTTAAAGACCTGAAACTTTGCAGACATCACCCAAAATGCAGTAGTCTATAGTTTTTGAATTTGAATATACCAATGTAGTAGAATGTTGTTAAATTGATGATCAGTGGTTCAGACAGTAGTTAGCAATAGGGAATTCTGATTTCTGTATCTTTTTATTTTTTTTAATTAAGTGAGAGCAAAGGAGGCAGAGAGACAGACTCCTACATGCACCAGGACCAGGATCCACCCAGCAAGCCCCCTATGGGACAATGCTCTGCCCATCTTGGGCATTGTTCTATTGCTCTGTTGCTCAGCAACTGAGCTATTTTTAGTGCCTGAGGCAGAGGCCACAAGCAGTCGTCAGTGCCCCAGGCCAACTCACTTGAATTAGTTAAGTTATGGCTGCTAGAGGGGGTGGGGAGGGAGAGATAAGGGGGAGAGGGTGGATAGGCATATGGTCACTTCTCCTGTGTGCCCTGACCAGAATCGAACCTGGGACATCCACATGCCAGGGCTGATTTCCATATCTTGAATGGAAACAGCTGAAGCCTCTTTTCCTCCATACTTCAGGCACAGGAATTCATGAGAGACAGACCAGCTGATGTTCGTGCTGTGATGTGCACAGTGGTGGCCATTGCGTTGTAGGTTTGGGTCTCATGCTCTCATATTTTCGTAGGCAGCATGCCAGCAATTCATGTGGTTTCCAGTATGAAGAGATGGCATTGGCTGTCTTTGTGGCTGCAGGACGAACTGGCCAAGACTGCACCACACCGTGCAGTTACTCTCCTGCTAGTGGCATCTATTCAGGCTGCTGTAACAACACAATATCCTTGGTGGCTTACAAACAACAGAAGTTTATTCCTCACAGTACTGGAGGGTGGAAGTCTGAGATCAGGGTGCCAACACCGTTGCATTCTGGTGAGGACCCTCTTCTGGATTTCACATTGCCAGTTTCTCCCCTCTCAAGTGGCAGAAAGAGAGCTGAGGGAACTCTTTGGGGTCCTCAGGGCACTATATTCTTGAGGATGCCACCTTGGTGACCTAATCACCACCCAAAGGCCCCACTTCCTACCTAATACCATTGCATAGAAGGCTAGGACTTCAGCGTATGCACTTTGGGTGGCCACGAACATTTAGTCCCACATAGCAGATGACTGCTGAGTGTAGGTATGTGCCATTTGACACATTTATCAAGAGGGAAATATTAAAATGAGCTGTTATAAACCCCTGCTAATCACCACATTGACAATCATATATTGAGAATAGTGGTATATAATTTAGGAAAATCTGAAACAATTACATAATCCTATAGCTAGGTTAGATTTAGCAAAATGCTCACTAACTCCAACTTTTGTTAACCTAACTGACTGGCTAACCAAAACTGCTCATTTAGGGTCTTTCAATCAAGAACCTCTGAATCTGTGGTTCTTGTACGTCAGTGCTTCAAAGGAACCTCACATTAAGAGTCCATATTAACAGTATTCTCTAGTCTTTGTTTTTTAATTGAATTTACTGGTTAATACAAGTACACAGGTTTCAGATGCCCAGTTCTCCGACACATCCCTGTACAGCACCCTGTGTGTTCCCCCCCAGGTCAAGTCTCCGTCCATCACCGTTGACCCCCCACATCCCCCCGCACCCCCCCACAGCAGTCACCTCAGTGTTGTCTTTATGTTGGGGGGCCTTCTGTGTTCAATCCCTCCATCCCCCTCACCGAGCATCCCCCCCATGGCAGCTGTGAGCCTGCTCTCTATCTATGAGTCTGTCTCAATTTTGCTCGTTAGTCATTTTGTTACTTAGAGTGCACATGTGAGTGAAATCGTATGGTACTTGTCTTTCCCTGACTGGCTTATTTCACTTAGCATAATGCTCACCAGGTCCATCCATGCTGTCGCAAGAGGTAAGACCTCTTCCCTTTTCATGGCTGAGTCGTAGTCCATTGTGTCAGTGTGCCACTGCATTTCCATACACTTGTCACAGCCCTTGAAGGGGTTTGTGCAACGATGAGCTTTGCCACAAGGTCAGCCGTGGTGTTCTTACTGGAGACGTCTGCTCTTTCTTTGTAGGACTATATTAACTGTGCCGAAGTGTGGGCCGAGTACACCTGCAAGCATTTCACGGTATGTGTGGCTGTGGCCTTCCTTTTGAAAAAATGATCTTTTTTTCATGATTTTCATAAAATAGTAAAGTTAGCTTAGGCATTTTGGTAATTATACTTAATTTATTGAAAGTTTATCTTTTGTCTTATAGTATGAGCGAGCATTAATGTGTGTACTATAACAAAAGTGTTAATCATGTACATTTGGGAAATGTTGCATGTGCAAAGGTAAGTGATTTTCTTACCAGGTGCTTGTATCCTAAAGTGGCCTGTGGCATTCACTGGGTGTTTAGTTTGCATTTTCCAAACATACTTGACTTGCATACAGTTCTTTTCTGAGCCCGCAGACATGTCTTTCCTGAGGCCCGGACGAGAACCCCTGCCTGGGAAACTCGGCGCTGGTCAGAGGGCCAGACGAGAACCCCTGCCTGGGAAACTCTGGCTTGTCAGAGGCCCGGACGAGAACCCCTGCCTGGGAAACTCGGGGCTGGTCAGAGGCCCGGACGAGAACCCCTGCCTGGGAAACTCGGGGCTGGTCAGAGGGCCAGACGAGAACCCCTGCCTGGGAAACATGTCTTTCCAGAGGCCCGGACGAGAACCCCTGCGTGGGAAACATGTCTTTCCAGAGGCCCAGACGAGAACCCCTGCCTGGGAAACTCTGGCTGGTCAGAGGGCAGAGACGATAAACCACTGGGTTCAAATCCTGTTGTCAGAGTCGTTTGTTTTAATCAGCTTGTAAACATTCAAGTGTAGCAAGCATGCAGAAAAGCACATATATCTAAAGTTGACTGCGTATTGAATCTTCACAAAATTCACCCATGTAATCATGTCCAGAGTAAGAAATGGCAGATAGCCTTCCGCTCCTCAGAGGCCCTTCCCTCCCCTGGGTCACAGTCTCCGCCTTTGGAGGTTGAAGGGAACCACTGGCTCTTGGCCTCTAACTCCAGAAATTGGTTTTGCCTTGTATTCAGCACTAGATAAATCCCCTAGTGGTTCTGTTGGTTTTGTTTCTTTTGCCCAGTTTTTGTTTTATGTATTATTATGGAAATTTAAACCATAGAATGTCTTTTATACTCATGACCCAGAAACGACCAGCTCAGGACAAGTGCTGTTTCATGTCTTTCCTCTTCCTCCCCACCCCTGGGTGATTTTGGAGCGAATCGCAGACATTGTATTTCATCCATCATATTTCAGCACATATCTTATTTATAAAACAGAAGCATTGCCTTTTCTAAAGCAAAATCCCAGTACATTATCCTAAGCAAAAAAAAAAAAAATAATAATAATAATGCTTTAATGGCATTAAAAATTAGTCAGTGTTCAGATTTCCCTAGTTGTCGCATAAATTTTTTACAGTTTATTTGTTCATTCAGGATTAAAATAAGGTCCATACATTGCAACTGACTTCTTAGGGTTCTCTTCATCTACATGTTCTCCCCGTCTCTCTCCTCCCTTCCCCCTTCCCCGGTTTTCTCTCTGGAACTTGTTTGTGGGAGAGGCTGGGTCATTTGTCCTGCAGAATTCCCAGTCTGGATTGGCCAGTTGCATCCTGTGGTGGCATTCAGCTTGTTCCTCTGGCTTGAGTGTTTAGTTCTAGAGTCTTTTTTTTTTGTATTTTTCTGAAGTTGGAAACAGGAGGCAGTCAGACAGACTTCCGCATGCGCCCGACCGGGATCCACCCGGCACGCCCACCAGGGGGCGATGCTCTGCCCATCTGGGGCATCGCTCTGTTGCAACCAGAGCCATTCTAGCACCTGAGGCAGAGGCCATGGAGCCATCCTCAGCGCCTGGGCCAACTTTGCTCCAATGGAGCCTTGGCTGTGGGAGGGGAAGAGAGAGACAGAGAGGAAGGAGAGGGGGAGGGGTGGAGAAGCAGATAGGCGCTTCTCCTGTATGCCCTGGCCGGGAATCGAACCCGGGACTTCTGCACACCAGGCCGACGCTCTACCACTGAGCCAACAGGCCAGGGCCAGTTCTAGAGTTTTAATCAGCTTCAGATCTTCTTCTCTGACACTGTGGATGGTGTGATGGTGCTTCTCCAGGGTGTTCATGGTTCCTTTTTGTTTCTCTCTGAGGTGAGCAGCCGCTGATGGCTCAGAGCATGTCACAGTTTATCAGAGGTTGCAAAATGGTGGCAGTCAGAGCTCTCATCATTTCTTCTTTATTTGTTGTCTGCGATACTTCTATACAGAGAATCTCCTTTCATGAGTTATTTGGTTACCTTGATATACAGTTTGTACAGAAAAGGTTCTGTTTCTGCTGAGTTTTATCTGTTACTTACTGATTTTTAGACTAAGGATTCAATTCTCCAACATCCCCAAAGTTGACCCATGAGGTGCTGTTGGTGTCTTAGGAACGCATGGATTTAAACGTATTTGAGTCATATTATTCTTACTGAAGCTGACGCTCAGCTGTTCCTCTTCTGTCCACAGGGTACTTTTTCAGGTTGGTTCCGCGTCCTCAGACATGCTGGCTGTTGTCTTTGATGTCTTCCTTGCTGTCTAGGATGTTCCATTTGCTTTGTATATTTCTTACTCCAGATTTGGAATCAGCATTTTCTCCACGGAACTTTGGGTTCTTTAAGTGCCAGTGTCAGATTTTTCTGCTGTGTGGCCCTGGCTTAGTCACTTAACTTCTCTGAGCCTCCACTTCTTCATCTGTGGAATAGGAATAATGATGTCCATGGTGGTGAATTTTAATGAGCATTAAACAAGAGAGTAAACATAATGACAACTATTCAATAACATGTGCTGTGTGCCAGGCAGCTTACCTGGACGCCCTGTGGCCTCAGAGCCATCTTGCCAAGAGGGTCCAGTGCTCTCATTATATAGACTTTTTGTACAAGCCAGATAGTAAATGCTTGAGGCTTTATGGAACACATGACCTCCAACTCTGCCATTGCAACATGAAGCCACAGAAGATACGGAGTAAGCACAGTTGTGTGCCAGTGACTGTGTTTGTGCACACTGAAATTGGAATCTCTTCTAGTTTACACTGTCACAAAGTAATCGTCTATTGGTTTGAATGTAAACACCATCCCTAGCTTATTGGCTGTATAAAAGCATGGGCTGCATTGGGGCTGTGGTTGGCCGACCCGATGCAGATGACTAGGGAAGTGGGCATGTGGGCATCAGGTTACCTGGCTCCTAGGGGCAAGTCTGTGCTCCCACCACAGTGGTGCTGCTCCCTGCCGCACCTGGAGAGGGCTCAGGGCAGGCAGGCAGGAAGTGGCGTGGCTGACCTTACCAGTAAAAGCAGGGACATAAAATGCCCAAGAAACTTTGAGAATGTTCTTTCAGTCCTCGGTATGGACATAGCCATCATTAGGGCTGTGATACGGTTGGGATTTTTCCCCTTATAATATTTTCATCAGAATATTTGAAATTGTTTTCTGGAAAATGTGTGCTGTATTCTAAAAATGTGAGTCCCTTTCCTCTGAAAAATGGTCAGTGACTACCCTTCAGTGTCTCATAGAGGTTTTATTCATTTTTCCTCTTAGAAAAGGGAGGTGAATACTGTTTTGGCTGATGTCATCAAGCACATGACTCCAGATCGCGCCTTTGAAGACTCCTACCCTCAGGTAACAGGTTTGCATTTTCCATTTCCACACTGCTGGTAATTTTATTTGGTGGAATTAAATTGTTGCATAAGTCAAACCATCAAGTCAAATAATCCTGGGTTTAATCCTAGCTCTGTTATGTCTTTGTCCTGTACCCTTTATTCAGTTACTTAATCTTGTGCATCGGTGGGTGTTCTCCTCTGTGACGTGGGAATAACAACAGGCCCCCCACAGAGAGGTTTGAAGATTGAGAGGTGGTAGTGGAAGCACAGTTGCTGGGCTCAAGTGAGGAGTCTGTGGTTTTCAGTGAAACTAACTTCTTATTGGGAATAAATTCAAGTGTATTGAAAAGTGGAAAGAAGAGCTCAGAGAAGTCCCCTTATTTTTTTACCCAGATTCACTGGTTACGAAGATGTTCCTTGTTTGCTTGCTCATTTTCCTTGTGCATGTACACACACACACACACACACACACACGTATGTAAATTCTTTTTGAATCATTTGAGGGTAAGTTACACACATTATTCCACTGCTGCCAAAGAGTTATTTCCGAAGAACAAGGTCATTTTTCTGTGTAACCACAGTGTAGTCATCTCCCTCAGAGAATTTAGCAGACACATCACTGTTAGGTCCCTGGTGCCATTTTGTCACTGGGCTCAGTGATGTCCTGAGAGCAGCCTCCCTCCGCCCCAGGACACAGTCTAGCTCAGGCCTCCGTACTATTATATAAAGTAACTTTTGACATAATTAAGGTTTTCTTCTTTATTGAATAATGTGATATTCTGGCACCTACTGCCTATAATCGATTTCCAGCTTCACTTAGTGTAAGAAAATGAGTTATATATTCTTGTAAAAATTTTAGAATTCTCATGTTTTGCTAATTTAAGATTTCTTTCACCATTTGCTAATTAAAATGATTCATCATTACAATTTATTAAGTGGACACTGCCTGCCTGGCGTTCTCCTAGGTGTGACATGAGCAGCCCCTGCACAGTGTGTGTGGTGTGCACAGCAGGTGTGTGCAGCAGGCTCGTGGTAAACACTGCTGAGTCGTGTGCAGTGACGAGAAGTGCCTTGTCGGCTCTCAGAGTCTCAGGCACATGTGAAGAAATTCATTAGTTCAGTTGAGCAAGTGGCCCCTGGGCCACCTTGGGCTCAAGTCCGCAGCAATGGTGTCATGTCTGTGATCCCACGCTTAAGCTGGTGAGTCCGTACTCAAGTCCGATGAGCTTACACTTGAGCCGGTAACGTCAGGGTTTCAAACCTGGGTCCTCAGCTTCTCAGGTTGGTACTGTATCCACTGCTCCATCGCCTGGTCAGGCAAACATTCCTTTCTCTAAAGGGTTTAGTTGCTATGGATGACGTTTTAGAAACTTTTAACCGGACAGTATTGCAGTATCTTAGTCTTTTGCTTGAGGGACGTAGAAAGCTACTAATTATGAGATGGGACAGCACCTCCTAATAGCCTGTTTTTCGAACATGAGCAGTTTCCTTTGCAAAGAATTTAAACAGCAGTGTTTTTAATATACACAAAGTATTGTCAGTAAATTTTCTCTTTTTACTAGTAACCAGTGGTAGGGGATTATATTTTATTTAGAAAAATTGGCTCCGTGGTTCTCTCATGCCAAGACCCTGCCAGTGGGACTGCATCTCAGAGGGAGGGGTGGTGGACATCAGCACATGGGCGTCTGGGCCAACGTCCCAGACTGTGTCACCACCCAGGTGATGGTGTGGCCTCTGCCTGGCAGACCGGTCCAGTGGCTCTTTCCTGAAGTCGTCAAGGAACATAGTCATGATGGGTTGAAACAGAAGTCTGCAGTTAGGGCCCATGGCCTTACATAGGTCACCAGCTCTCGGGCCCAGCACCCCCATGTGTTAGCATGCTGTCCACACGGCTTTCTGGCTACGCTCGCAGTGCCTGTGTGGCCTCTGGAAAATGTGTGCTCACTCCTCGAATATTCTCAGCTGACTTTCCTGGCGGTCTTTGACGGCAGGCAGCGTGTATCTGAACCATCCCGTTTAATCTCACAGTGAGCACAGGACTGCTTTGCTCTCCACTCTGCAGAAGAGGGAACTGAGACTCAAGCTGTCTCCCCACGGCACAGAATAAGATGGGCAGGCCTGGCCCGAGACGTTCCCTAATCTGTCCAGGAACTCCCCAGTCCTTGAGCAGACGAGGGTTCCCTGCCTGTAATTACAGGTGATGAAGTGATTGCCTTTATTAAAAAAATCCAAGTTTTATTTAGTGTGTTTTTGCTTTGTTTTGCAGCTTCAGTCAATAGTTAAGAAAGTGATTGCCCACTTCCATGATTTCTCAGTTCTTTTCTCAGTGGTAAGTAACATTCCTTAATTATCTTTGGAAATTTGCATCTGAGTAAGAAGTTCTCTTAGTGTCTCAGTAGTGACCTTGGTGTCTTCATGGTGCCCTATACCAAAAGAAATACTTAACTGTTTCTTTTATAAAGTAGTTATGGCTAAACAACTCAAGTATTTATGTCATTGAAACTTAATCAGCTTTCAAAAAAATAATACACATAGATGGAAAGAAAAACACCCTTAGTTCATTCATTAGTTAACAAATAGAATTTTTACACCAGTTGGGCCCCACATAGCTTCTCAGAACTGTGGAGTTGAACTGGACATCCTCTTCCTCATTGATTTTCACACGATCCTTGCTTTTCTATCACACAGTCTAATGTTGAAACTATAAAATAATAGCTGTCTCAGTGCCTGACAGGTAAGATTTATTATGTTTCCCTCAAAAAGTTAAAAAATTCTGAGACACCCTTCCAGGTTTGCTGCAGGGCACTGAGCAAGTCCCAATCGAGGTGTCTCTGTGAACAGTGACATCCCAGTGCCTGTGCCTCTGTGAGCAGTGACATCCCAGTCCCTGGGCCTCTGTGAGCAGTGACATCCCAGTCCCTGTGCCTCTGGGAGCAGTGACATCCCAGTCCCTGTGCCTCTGTGAACAGTGACATCCCAGTCCCTGTGCCTCTGGGAGCAGTGACATCCCAGTCCCTGTGCCTCTGGGAGCAGTGACATCCCAGTCCCTGTGCCTCCCTCGTCCACGGCACCCTGCCCTCCTCAGTGTTTGTTTATGTACGCTCACAGGACAGGATGTTTTTGTTTATTTGAAAATAGACTCTTATTTATTGGACATTTGTATGCTCCAAGCACTGTGCTAGAACCTTCCATGTATTACCTCATATCATTTTTCAAGCACCACTAGGAGGTAGGAGTAGTTATATCCCCCCTTTTAACGGAAAGTATCCTGATGCCCCAGTGCTGGAGAAGTGGAGTACCTTGCTTAGGGCGCAGTCACTATATGGAGAGGCCAGATGCAGAGGTCCTTTCTGAATGGCTGTCTCTTCTTTCTTTGCTTGTCAATCCCATCATAAAAAGGCTGAAGCCTGCTTTTCATTTTGTTACACAACAAAGCGTATGGTCATCTAAATGGTGCCCTGATGGTTCACCAGAATGTTACCTGGTTCCAGCCCTGACCCCTCGGGCACATGAGAGTTGTTTTAACAGCAGTGGTTTTAAAACCTCAAGGTCACCTCCGTGCTTTCAGGTGAGTCTTCATCTGACTTGCCTCAGAGATACAGACAACTCTTTTGACCTTCAAAGAAAAAAAATGACCTGTGAATTCCTTCCAATAACTTGTATAAATTGCATGTAGAGTGCTTTTTTTATTTTTAGGAAAAATTTCTGCCATTTCTGGATATGTTCCAAAAAGAGAGTGTGCGAGTGGAGGTTTGCAAATGCATCATGGAAGTCTTTATCAAGTAAGTGTGACGTGTAATTGGAAGCCTCGATTCTCAATGCTTTTGGGAAACCGGTTGATAAGAAATCAGTGACGTACTCTGGGGTCTAGTCGAGTGCATGTATTTCACACCTAAACCACGTGGGAGGAACAGTTACGATAGATGCTCTTTATTCGTAAGAAGACGAAGTCATAGTGTTAGCGGGAGCGTGGCCATCGCCTGCATTTCCCTCTGTGTGCTGTGGGAGGAGCAGTCCATTGAGGAACGACCTAGGGAGTGACATTTTAAAAGATACAGTCACAGTTGTCGAGATCCGGAGCTGGAAAGGGCTCCATCTCGTGATGCGTGTTCAGGGTCAGGTCCTTTCACATTATTAGTTTCCTGACACTGCAGGCTGCTCTGGCATAGGGAATAATTGTTGGTAGTCCATGGAGAGATTTTCATTTTTTTTTCATTTTTTTTTTTTTTTTCATTTTTCTGAAGCTGGAAACAGGGAGAGACAGTCAGACAGACTCCCGCATGCGCCCGACCGGGATCCACCCGGCACGCCCACCAGGGGCGACGCTCTGCCCACCAGGGGGCGATGCTCTGCCCATCCTGGGCGTCGCCATGTTGCGACCAGAGCCACTCTAGCGCCTGAGGCAGAGGCCACAGAGCCATCCCCAGCGCCCGGGCCATCTTTGCTCCAATGGAGCCTTGGCTGCGGGAGGCAAAGAGAGAGACAGAGAGGAAAGCGCGGTGGAGGGGTGGAGAAGCAAATGGGCGCTTCTCCTGTGTGCCCTGGCCGGGAATCGAACCCGGGTCCTCCGCACGCTAGGCCGACGCTGAGAGATTTTCATTTTTATTTTATAAGTTGTATGTTTATTTTAGAGCAGGTTAGATAATATATAACTAGTATAGTCAGTGATTTCATGTATATTTTTTTTAGGACTAGGTTAAGTTGGAGTCACTTTAAATATTGATAAGTGTGTAGACGTGGTAAAAAAAAATACGTTGAGATGGAACTCAATCTATGGCCGTACCACCCTGAACACGCCCGGTCTCATCTGGTCTCGAGATGGAACTCAGCCACAGTTTGGGAAATAGAACTAGATACTGCTTAAATACATGGTTTAAGCTTTCCTTGTGTTGTTTCTTAAAAGATGAATTCCATTTGCTTGGAACAGATATACCTACTTTGCTTGCATAAAGGTTTGTTTTAAGAGTTGTCCTTTTATATTATTTGAAAAACCCAATGAGTAAGTATTCCTGGTACCAAACACAATTGTATTGAATAGATAGGTAGTGGACAACTTCAGAGAATTCAGGAAACATGATTTAAAAAACAAACACGCTTGCCCTTTTCCTGGTTAGGAAGTGTAGCAGTTTTACCAGGATTTTGCAGTTATGAGAAGTTACATTATGTGGAGAAGAGCAAACTTGTTACTGAAAGAATTAAGAGAAAAGCGAACTGAGCCATGTTCAGTGCAGCCCGGATCATTTGTGGCTTCTCAACTATGTATCGTAGATAAGAACTAAACCCACGTTTTTACTGTTCTCAGCAGACACAGCTTTTATACTGTCTATAAATGTTTCCTAGGCATCAGCAAGAGCCCACCAAGGATCCTGTCATTCTGAACGCCCTTCTGCACGTTTGCAAGACCATGCACGACTCTGTGAAGTAAGCAACACTTACGGCTGAAGCGTAACCTGGATTAGGTCTTAATACCACGTAATAGTATATAAGGTCTTTAAGCTGCGACAGTGAATATTATTTTACAGGGGCTATTACCCCATTTATGCTTCATGTTCCATTATTGGAAAGGTAGTGATGTGGGAGTTATTTATATTCCTACTGCTCAAGGTCACGCCGAGGTCTGATTCTCACACGTCTGCCTCCTGAGGGTGCGTGTTATCTGTCGTGTGGTGTGCAGAGGTGGTCATGGCTGCAGGTGCTGGCGTGCTGGAAGCTTGTCAAAAATGATGAGGATTTTCGGAAAATTTTTGAACTGAATTTCAGAAATTTCAACCTCTGTTATAAATGGGTTAAGATTCTCCCTAACGGGGACTTTTCAGTCCAGGCGGGGGTGAGGCTGAGCACGACCTTCTTGAGAAGATGAGAGGCAGGTGTTTCTACAAAGGAATTTCAGTTGGGAGAAGAAGGCTGGTTTCCTCCGAGGGAACTCAAACTGCTCATCTCAGAGAGATTTATTTTTTTATGAGACAGACAGACAAGAGAAATGAGGAGCATCAGCTCGTATTTGTGGCACTTTAGTTGTTCATTGGTCGCTTCTCCTATGTGCCTTGACCAAGGAGCTCCAGCTGAGCCAGTGACCCCTTGCTCGAGCCAGCGACCTTGGGCCTCAGCCAGCAACCATGAGGTCATGTCTGTGATCCCACACTCAGGCTGACGACCCTACGCTCAAGCTGATGAGCCTGAACTCAAGCCGGCGACCTCGGGGTTTGGAACCTGGGACCTCAGTGTCCCAGGCTGATGCTCTGACCCCCACACCACTGCCAGTCAGGCTCAAAGAGATTTCTGAGAGCAGCAGATAGTGTGATAATGAGCTCTCTCATTCAGTAACAGAGCCCTTAAATTTTTTTCTCATTATTATTTTTATTATTATTATTTTTCTTTTTCTGAAGCTGGAAACAGGGAGAGACAGTCAGACAGACTCCCGCATGCGCCCGCCCGGGATCCACCCGGCACACCCACCAGGGCTCTGCCCACCAGGGGGCGATGCTCTGCCGCGACCAGAGCCACTCTAGCGCCTGGGGCAGAGGCCAGGGAGCCATCCTCAGCGCCCGGGCCATCTTTGCTCCAATGGAGTCTCGGCTGCAGGAGGGGAAGAGAGAGACAGAGAGGAAGGAGGGGAGGGGGGTGGAGAAGCAAATGGGCGCTTCTGTGTGCCCTGGCCGGGAATCGAACCCAGGTCCCCCTCATGCCAGGCCGACGCTCTACCGCTGAGCCAACCGGCCAGGGCCTTTTTTCTCATTATTAACTAGTTATTTAAAATTCAAATGCAGTTGATAATACTTCTTGCATTAAGAACTTTATTTGTTCAGTCTATTTGAGACTCAGACCTGCCCAGTGGCCTTCCCTTTGGGACAAAGGTCAAATTATCACTCCTTTGCTCTCTAGCCTCCCCCCCCCATGTTTCCATTTGACTGTGTTCAAGGTAATTCCTCCTTACTCGTCACTGAAACTTTAGTCCCAGAGAAGTTTTAAATAAGCGCTGTAAACTGTTACAAGCATTGAGAAGATTGTTTTAGAGCAGGGGTCCCCAAACTTTTTACACAGGGGGCCAGTTCACTGTCCCTCAGACCGTTGGAGGGCCGGACTATAAAAAAAACTATGAACAAATGCCTATGCACACTGCACATATCTTATTTTAAAGTAAAAAAACAAAACGGGAACAAATATAACATTTAAAATAAAGAACAAGTAAATTTAAATCAACATACTGACCAATATTTCAATGGGAACTATGCTTCTCTCACCACCAATGAAAGAGGTACCCTTCCAGAAGTGCGGCAGGGGCTGGATTAATGGCCTCAGGGGGCCCCATGTGGCCCGCGGGCCGTAGTTTGGGGACCCCTGTTTTAGAGCTTACCCATCAACAGGATGAATAGTATATTTTCTCCCCTGAATTTTAGAATCTTTATTTTCATGACTTGTGCTTTCAACTTCATAAAAATCAAAATATCAAGAGTTCATAATAAATTGAACCAATAGATTTGTTGGAAAAAAGTAACAGTAGAGGCACAGACAGCGTCCAGAACGGCACTTGTGTTAGCAGGACCCTGGTCTGCATAAAGCAGGGTTCTTTCTTCCGTGATAAGGTGTGAGGCGCGGAGGTGGAGGTGGGGCAGCTCTGCTTCAGGACACTGTCCAGAGGCCCAGGCTCTGTCCGTCCTGTTGCTCTGCCCTCCTCTGGGATGTGGTCCTTATCTTCCTGGTAGAAGCTGGCTGGCCCTGACTGTCCATGTTGCATCCTGCAGGCCTCGGAGGGCAGCAGCTCTCTTTTAGGGACAAAGCTTGGAAGGCATTCTCGTCCCGTTGGCTAGACCTGCCTGGCTGTGCCTGGCCTGCCAAGGAGGAGAGGGAATGTCGTCTCAGCGAAGGAGACCTCGCCTTTTGGAGGATATTATGCATTCTTTGCCGTTAATAAATATATTTGGAGAACAGTGTCTTTGAGAGAGATGTAAAACACTTTTTAAGTCTAGAAAATGCAGATTTCTTAGTTCTTATATATTATTTTTCTTCAGAAAGCTCATTTGTTTCCCCAGTGTTAATTATGTACAATTATTGATTTTAGTGCACTCACTCTTGAGGATGAGAAGAGAATGCTGGCATATTTGATTAATGGATTCATAAAAATGGTGAGTATTGAGGAAGGAGTGTCAGTGCGATTGGAAATGTGATATAATTGTTTACCTTCACGCTGGTGAGAGCAGTGAACATATGCCCCTGGGACTTTTCATTTTTATTGAGATGAGATAAAATTAGAAAACATCTTGCATTAGCCAGCACTCCCCCGGGGGGCAGAGGGAGCCAAGACAGACTGGCTTAAGGAAAACAATCAAAAAAGGGGGGAGGGGCGACTTACTGGCTCACGTGACACGGCGTCCAGGGATGGAGGCTTCACAGGGGCAGCTGGGCTCCGGTCTCCGCAGTGTTGTCAGGGCTGCCGCCCGGCCCTCCCGAGCTGGTCACTGCCTGGTTCACTGCCGCCCGGCCCTCCTGGGCTGGTCACTGCCTGGTTCACTGCCGCCCGGCCCTCCTGAGCTGGTCACTGCCTGGTTCACTGCCCCCTGGCCCTCCCGGGCTGGTCACTGCCTGGTTCACTGCCCCCTGGCCCTCCCGGGCTGGTCACTGCCTGGTTCACTGCCCCCTGGCCCTCCCGGGCTGGTCACTGCCTGGTTCACTGCCCCCTTGCCCTCCCGAGCTGGTCACTGCCTGGTTCACTGCCCCCTGGCCCTCCCGGGCTGGTCACTGCCTGGTTCACTGCCCCCTGGCCCTCCTGGGCTGGTCACTGCCTGGTTCACTGCCCCCTGGCCCTCCCGAGCTGGTCACTGCCTGGTTCACTGCCCCCTGGCCCTCCCGGGCTGGTCACTGCCTGGTTCACTGCCCCCTGGCCCTCCCGGGCTGGTCACTGCCTGGTTCACTGCCCCCTGGCCCTCCCGGGCTGGTCACTGCCTGGTTCACTGCCCCCTGGCCCTCCCGGGCTGGTCACTGCCTGGTTCACTGCCCCCTGGCCCTCCCGGGCTGGTTCACTGCCTGGTTCACTGCCCCCTGGCCCTCCCGGGCTGGTTCACTGCCTGGTTCACTGCCCCCTGGCCCTCCCGGGCTGGTCACTGCCTGGTTCACTGCCCCCTGGCCCTCCTGGGCTGGTTCACTGCCGCAGGAACTGCAGGGTCCCGTGCTGCCAGCTCTGCAGCCCAGCAGGAGGGGCCCACAGAAGCCCCAGGATTGAGTCCCTTGGGGTTAACTTGGGTCACTGGCCCCTCCCTAAACAAACAGCTGCTCTGAGGGAGAGCAGACACACCGACTGCCAGGCCAGGAGGATGTGCAGCCCCGGGGAGAGGGGGCAGGTGACCCTGAGACACCTCCTGTGCTGACCAAACAATGCTGAAAATGAGGCTGGTGCAAAGTGCCAAGTGTCCACTCTGTGCGTCTGAGTGACCCATCGCTGCACAACTCACCCCAAGTCTCAGTGGCTTTAAATCACAGTACTTTTTTGCTCCGCGTGTCCGGATTAGGGCTATATCCAGGACCTTGGTGCTGGCTGCGGTGTCTCATTTCTCATCCTCTTTCCTTTCACCGTTCTCTCATCACTCAGCTGTTCTATGTAGACAAAACAGAAGCCACGGGCCTTTTGAGGCTCCGGTGCAGAAGCTGTAGTGAGTCAGAGGGCGGCCCCTTGTAAGGGAGGGACGGCCGACCCCATGTCCGTCCGTCCATCTGTCCGTCTGTCTGGGAAGAAACCACAGGGACTCTGAAACGACAAGCAGAGTGGGAAGGACCATTGCCTCTCTCTGGGAACAGCCCACCACAGCGCTGGCCAGGACAGCCTTTGCCACCTACTCTCTGTGCAAAGCTGAACACCACCTGCTGCCAGCACCCTGTTTTAACAGGCGTGTCCAGACAGAAGCTGACCGAGATGAAATGACTAGATCACTTTGAAGATAAAGCTAGGAAATGTGACACATTCAACAGCAGGGGTCTGTGGGTAAAATACCAATTTTGATGGAAATTCAGGCCACGTCAGGAAATGTGCCTGTGGCTTTGACCAGGTGCCTCCCCGGGACCCTGGACTTAGGTGCCAATCACGTAGGATCTACCCTTTCATGGCTTCGTTACAGCAGAAAAAATGAGAAGGAACGAAGATGTGAAGCCTGATACTGTAACGGAGTAGCCACGTTAAACCTTCTCTAGGCAAAAACGATGCTGTGGTAGTAAGTTTGTCACACTAATCAGCTATTCACAAATACGAAGAAATAGGAGAGGAGGGGAGCTTTAATGGTGGAGGAACTTCCATCTGTGGCTCTGGCAGCGACCAGTGAGCTGCTGAGATTGGAAACCCCATCAGGAAGCAGAAAGGTGTGGTCCTTGTGGAAACCCCTCTGACAGATTTGATTTGTAACCAAGTTCATGTTCTGTGAAGAGTCCACAGCTGACAAAATTCCATTATTTCCTTCCCAGTGGTCTTATTTTAGCCTGGGAAATTCTATTTGTATTTTGAGATTCTGTTTTATACCTTGTGGCCTTTTCATGTTCTACTCCAGTCCCATGTAACGATGAAGTGGCAACAGTAATATTTCAGCGATACACTGGTTGACGTATTGTAAAGTCCAGTTAGAGAACATTCCGGTTAGCGGGTGTGTTTGCTTCATATCCTTTTCAGCTGTTCATATCTGGGGCGTCTTGGGTGACAGCACAGCATGTCATCACAGCACTTTCCCTGCCCCCACAGAGCTCAGGTGGCTCAGTGGGTAGAGCGTCATCCTGATGTACCGAGGTCGTGGGTTCAATTCCCAGTCATGGCTCATATGAGAAGCAATCAGTGAATGCACAACTAAATGGAACAACTAAGTGGAATAAGGAGTTCACACTTCTCTCCCTCTCTCTCTCTCCCCCTCCCTCCCCTTCCCTCTCCCCCCTCCCCCCTCTCCCTCTCTCTCTCTTTTCCTCTCTCTCTCTCTTCCTCTCTCTCTCTCTCCCTCTCTCTCTCCCTCTCTCTCGCTCCTCCTCTCTCTCTCCCTCTCTCCCCCTCTCTCTCTCCCCCTCTCCTCCTCCCCCTCCCTGCCTTCTCCACGTCAACTCATTGGTAAAATAAAAAAGTAAAAACCCTTTTCAATTGTGTGCTCGCAGTTGCCTAGAAGTAACATCGTCACATCTCTTTCCTTGACCCCAGGTTTCCTTTGGTCGTGATTTTGAACAACAGCTGAGTTTTTACGTTGAGGCCAGGTCGATGTTCTGCAACCTGGAACCTGTTCTTGTGCAGTTGATTCACGTAAGGCTTTTCATTCATTTGTTTGTTCTCAGAGAATACTTACTGCCAGGCACCAATTTCAACCTGGGATTCTTCTCACTTCATGTTGCTCCTGTTCTGGGTATGAAAAGTTTTCTCAAAGGTCAGTAAAATCTGCACCTTTGCTGAAGTCTTTCAATGGTTTTAATTGACTTCTTTTTCTCTGAGATTTGCTTCTCATTCCTGCATGCCAACAGCAGAGTTAGGTGAGGAGCACTGATAATTTAGTTGCAGAAGTCCTAACCTGGAGTGCCTTGTTGCCCAACCAGAGTCCCAGCTTCCTCAGATCAGGGCTCTCTTCAGGAACTTTTCATGGTGACCCCAGGTCAAAAGAAATACCATCTCTGTTTATTAAGAGGCTAGGCTCAAACAACTTAAGTATTCATGCCCCAACAACTTGATAGCCCTTTAAAACAATATACATAAATTGAAAGAAAAATAGTAGATACTTATTTCATTCTTAACTGACCATAATTTCTTTCTAGTGAAGTGTGTTGGGTACTCATTGGGCACTGCACAACTTCTCACACCTTAATTTGTTTTTCCCATTGATTTTTGCACAGCACTTGCTTTTTATCACAGCGGTTGCCAAAAACCCAGTTCACCAAAGATATGACCTCAGGGCAAGCAGCGAGGGCAGTCCAGTGACCTCGGGTCAAGCAGTGAGGACAGTCCAGTGACCTCGGGTCAAGCAGTGAGGGCAGCCCAGTGACCTCGGGTCAAGCAGCGAGGACAGTCCAGTGACCTCGGGTCAAGCAGTGAGTGTAGTCTAGTGACCTCAGGTCAAGCAGTGAGGACAGTCCAGTGACCTCGGGTCAAGCAGTGAGGGCAGTCCAGTGACCTCGGGTCAAGCAGTGAGGGCAGCCCAGTGACCTTGGGTCAAGCAGCGAGGACAGTCCAGTGACCTCGGGTCAAGCAGTGAGGGCAGCCCAGTGACCTCGGGTCAAGCAGTGAGGGCAGCCCAGTGACCTCGGGTCAAGCAGTGAGTGTAGTCCAGTGCTGAATCTGAGGCTGCCCCCCTCCCCAGGGCTTTGCTCAGTCCTCAGCAGTTGAGCATTACTGTGTTTTTCCTTAAAAAATTTTTTTTCCTGTGAGTTTTCCTTATACCCTGAGGTTTCACAGAACACAGTTTGGGAATCATAGATCTAAACTTTTCATATCTGTGGAAAGATTGCCTAGGGCTCTTTAATTGCCTGGTGTAAATTCAAGGAGAATAGCTTTTTTATGTATATTTGTTTGCTGATTACCAGGTTAGGAACGTTACTAAACTTAAGACCTGAATGTAGACTTCGTCTCTGAGACGAGGGAGGTGGAGGCATCAGTACCAGCCCCGTAGGTCGAGCGGATTAAATGAGGTAGACGTGCAGCTCCTCGCACAGCCCCCCGCACAGCCCCCGGTGTGTTGTGTATTACTACCTTTCTCACAGTTTTTGTTAGTATGGCAAAGCTGGATTCAGTGGTTTACTCTCAGATTTGGGGAATTTTCTTAAGGTCTTTAAGATCTTAAGCTTAGATTGTGGACTTTCTAGAAATAGAGTAAGTGAATCCTAGCTGTCCGGTAAACCAGAATATGGTCGTTTACAATGCCGGTGGATAGGCACAGCCTTCCTCGGTGAGCACCGTTCCTTCTGCCCTCGTGGGTTTGTTTGCTCGAGCCCGGACTGACTCAGGCCTGACGACCGCCAGTGTTTCAGGGTTCAGTGCTGACCGGTGTTCCTCCCACTCAGCTGGTTGTCACTGGGTTGTGTGCAGCTAGTGTTCTGGTGTCTGTGGAAGACATGAGTCAGCCATCATTTCACGGCCCTTTCTGTTTTGCTTATTAACAAATACAGTGTGTGAACCGATTGGCCATGGAAACAAGAAAAGTGATGAAGGGGAATCACTCCAGGAAAACAGCTGCCTTCGTGCGGGTACGTTCCAGAGAAGACGCATAGACTGTGGTCATGGATGGTCCAGAGAAATGTTTCCTTGCATGTCTGAGGACTGACCAGTTTTCTTAGTGTTTCTGAAAGGAATGATCAGAGGAACCTGAATTTTGATACACATTCTGGTGAGGTGATTGAGGGATGGATTTCAGTTATCTGTAGTTGTACCGGTATCGGGAAGGTCTAATACCTTTTTTCCCCCTATTGATTTTATTTCCCAACTTTGAAATAAAATTTTAGCTTCTTGAGTGTGTTGCTCAAAATGGTACCAAAGCAACACAGTCCACATTCTCTACAGTAAAGTCCCGAGCAGCCAGCAGCGGGGAGACCCGCCTCTCAGCTCCCCCAGTCTCCTCAGACGGCAGCCGCTCCTGGTCGCCTCCACTTACAGAGTGCTGGCTTAACAGCTGCCTTTCAGTGTATCAATAGTAGATGGTACCTGTTCACTCCCTTTATCAATAGTAGATGATACCTGTTCACTCCCTTCCGTGACGGGTAAGGATTTGTTTCTCGTGCACCGTCACTCTCCTCGCCTCTCTCCTCCCAGAGGCAGATACAGACGCAGGAGGAGGGAAGTAGGGCTCAGGATGGGGACGTTGTTTTGAGTGTTTTTGCTTGAAAAGACAGAGGAAAGCAGGAGAGCTGATCTGCCGTGAGGACACGGCCAGGTGACCTGGGTCTCTCCCCTCTCTCAGGCCTGCGTTGCCTACTGCTTCATCACCATCCCCTCCCTGGGGGGCATCTTCACACGCCTCAACCTCTACCTGCACTCCGGGCAGGTGGCCCTGGCCAATCAGTGTCTCTCCCAAGGTAAGCCCGTCGGCCCACCCCGCACCCCTGGCTGCTTTGGAGAGCTGACTCCACAGGTGGTATGTGGCAGGGTGTGTAGAGAAAGAAAGATTTCTTAAGTGGGAAAGAAAGTTATCAATAAATGACAAGTTTTAAACTTGTTTCTTTAGTAAGAAGCACATCGGACACAGAGTAGGACAGATTACGAAGTGAGGACCAGCTTACATTTATCTCAGCCAGGCCAGTCCCGGCAGCTCAGACATCAGGGCTAAGTGTACCTCGAATTACAGACCTCAGGACTGCTGTATCACAGCAGGTTGGCGTTTGTTTATTTGAAACCCCAGAAAGACACGGGTAGAATCTAGTAAGGACAAAACGATACCGTCTACACAGCTTGCTGCCAGGAATGAAAATTCTGCTCAAGACGCCTTTCAGTGCCAGCTATGGGTGGCTTGTTGGGAGGTGACCCTGCTAGTGTTAGAGTGGGAGGGAAGGGAGCAGACAGGGAGAGGGTAGGAGATGGGAGGTGGGAGGGGAGGGAGCAGACAGGGCACGCTGGGGGGCAAGTTACTGGGAGCAGCCGGGTCCTTTCCCAGGGGACTTCTGGGAGGGAGTGTTTAGTGACTTCAGTGTCCCCACCTGAGGAGCAGGGAAGATGGTTACGTTCCCTGTGCTCCCGTCTGTCATTGGCCAAGAGCTGCTTCCGGGGCATAAGCCTCCTGGCACTCAGACCTGCTTCTCACTTGAGCCAAAGAATGTCCTCTGGCAGAGGGTGACCGCATTGGCAGCAGGTGTTCTTGTCACCTGGGGCAGTGTAGGTCAGCAGCCGGTACCGGTCCACCGTAACTCAGCGACTAAAGGAAATCCTGGAGTCATTTATGGAGCATCTGTTACATGGCAGCCCTGTGCACATTTTGACCATTTGTGCCCCTGACAGCCACGGAGGCCGGCCTGGTGTGGGCGCCCCACGCCCGGGTGAGAAAGCCGAGGAGGACACGGCAAGGAGCCGGGACTCAGCCCTGGCCTGGTGTTCCCCTCCTAGCTCTCTGGTCTGGGAGCTGCCCCTCTGCGTGGCCTGGACGGGCAGGCGGGGGGTGGCTGAAGGTCTCTCTGGGCGGGCTGAGGATTATTCTGGGGTCCTGTTTAACTCTGGGGTTTATGACTGACGAGTAGTAAAGCCGTTAGCACTGACCTGGTGCAGGAGCACCATGCCGTCTACAAAGGCGGGTTATTGCTTCTGTATTTCTCTCTTGGGATTCATGTACTATGTAATATTCTGTAGTGACAGTGCCAAGGACAGGAAAGAACGAACTTACTCCCACAGGTCACGGTTTAATCCGAGTTTATTTTATTATGTATGGCAGGCATTTGGGTCAATTGTCCCTATCCTTTTGAAAATAACAGTTATTTTACATTTGAATGATTTTTATTACAAAAATAGTGTATACTCAATTGAAAAAATCTAATAAAGTAATGTAGAACTTCAAAACAAAGTCCCCCCCCCAAAGTCTCTAGTAATCTCCTCTCTTCCCCTCCAAAAACCCCTACTGTTCCCAGCTTAGATCTTTTTCTTGATTTTTTCCTTCTATGTATCCACTAAAACATCCATTCGGTTTCATACGCTCTCTGACTCTTCTGCGCTCCCCATCTATATTCTTACATGTACACACCGTGTCCTCCGCTGGAAGCGGCATTGAGGCCTCCGCGGTGTTTTCCTGTTCGTGTCTTCACTGATGAGTGAGTCTGGGACCGCCTCCCCAGCCGTCCCCTTCACTCACGGCCATCCCTGCAGATCCACCCCATTCTTTGTAACGGCTGTTTGCTGTTCTGTTTCTTTCTTTTGTGACTTATTAGAAGTGTTGTAAATTATTTTCCCATCCCACCTCCATTTTCCCACAAATTCATACTGAAAGTGATTTGGACTCTTTCCAGTGTTCTGCTCTTATAAAGAATGCGTAGCCTTCATCTTAAGTCAGAGCATTTTTGCAACTTTCTGACAGTAGTCCAGCTTAGTGTTCTGTTTTGTTTCATTTCGTCTCTGAGAAGATGGAACCCTGTTGTTCAGGTCATTGTGTGCAGTCTCCGTATACAAAATAGCAGTGGGGCTTGTCAGGTGGGCGAGCTGGGGGAGACTGGCCCCGGAGTTATTTACAGCGGCTGGAAAAGACCCATGAGCACAGGGGGAGAGCTTTTAAAATGAATTCTTTTGAGAAGAATGCATGCAAGGGGAGGTGCCCAGAGACCTTGAATCCTGAAGTGTGGAGAGGCTGAGTGAGGAATAGCGTCGGGAGCTGTGCGTGTGCGGGGTGTCCTCCCCAGGGGGTCAGGGGTTCGAGGAATAGCGTCGGGAGCTGTGCGTGTGCGGGGTGTCCTCCCCAGAGGGTCAGGGGTTCGGGGAATAGTGTCGATAGCTGTGCGTGTGCGGGGCGTCCTCCCCAGGGGGTCAGGGGTTCGAGGAATCACATCGGGAGCTGTGTATGTGCGGGGTGTCCTCCCCAGGGGGTCAAGGGTTCGAGTCTTCATGGCTGGAGCCTCACTTCTCCTTTCGCCACAGGGCCCTCAGCGTGGCCTGACTTCCGTGAGGCTCTGAGGACTAGTCTCCAGGCCGTGTCAGGGTTTTCATGCCTGGATTTTCCTTTTGTCTTACAGCCGATGCCTTTTTCAAAGCCGCCATAAGCCTCATTCCCGAAGTCCCAAAGATGATCAACATCGATGGAAAGATGCGACCGTCAGAATCATTCCTTCTGGAGTTCCTGTGCAACTTCTTTTCTACTTTATTAATAGTTCCGGTACGTCTCCCCAGAGGGGCTGGAGGTGATGTTTCCTTTGACCTTCTTTATAGCATTCTTAGCCTTAAAAATGCAGGCATGTTCTGTCTGTGTGGTTTTTAGTGAGATACTTGAATTTCTCAATGCATTTTTCATTCATTCTGGGTCCTGAATGGCTCTATATAGTCAAGGGGGTGTCACTTAGTGAAGTAGGGGCCTCAGGCATCGGAACAAGATGCTCAGGATGGGTTGCCAGGTCCCCCTCTTGCCCACGCTGCCACCGTCTTGGGTAATTATGTTACCAGACTGCAGTGTCTTCACCTGTGAGATAGAAATAACAGTAGTTTCTACATCTGAGAGTTGCTGAGGATGAAATGAGTAAACACACGTACATGGAGACAAGAGTGACTGGTGCATAGTAACACGGTACAGAAGGAGGGAGATGTGTTTTTCCTGGCAGGTACTAGACAGCAGACCACACCCATGCAGGTCCAGGGACATTGTTGGAAGGGTGCTGGGGTTCCGTGTGGATTATGAGAGATGAGCGGTCAGGCTTGGGCTGGGAGGAAGCAGGGCCACCCCCAGGGCAAGCACAAGGTCCCTCACCCTACCAGGGCTCTTAAGTGAGGGTCCAGCTACTGCCTGGGGGGTCTGGCAGGGTGGCCATAAATTTAGATGGTAAAAAAAATGGCATCTATAGCTCCATTATGAATTATAGGCACCTGTCCAGTGTTCATTGTAGTCGCTGGGATTCTCAGCAACAGAAACACCAGTATATTCCTGTCACACTCCAGATATGAAAGACATTTCAGAAGATTGTTTATGTGCTTCCTTCCCTAAAAAGCACAGGAGTTATTAGTCCTGTATTAGTTCTGTTTTTTAAATGTACTCACCAAGTTGTCATAGATTACAGTATAACAGATACACTGGAAAAGAGTTTTGATAACTGTACTTTAGTGTAACTTGTTTTCTTTGTAGTCCTATGTATTTTATTATCTGCATAGTATTCTGGGGAGCCCGTCAACCTCATGGGCCGAGACAGGGCCAGGCATAGAGTGGGTTGGCTCTTGGCGGAGCCAAATGTACGGAGCACTCAGGGATACTTGTTAAAACATAGAGTCGGGGCCTCTCCCAGTGTCTCCGAACCAGCAGTTCTGACAGCTCCCTCATCACTGGATGTGTCGGTGGTCCTAGGATCACACTTTGAGAAACACCCCTTTGGACTTGGGCCATGAAAGTAACTCCGCTCCCATGTACCTTTCGGGGTGATGGAAATGTTCTAAAAAATGACTGTTTTGGGGAGTCAGTTATATGCACAACTCTGTGAATGTACTAACAACCACTGACTTGTGCATTTTCAGTGGATTGTTGGATACATGAAACACATGTCAGTGAAGCTGAGACGAAGGTGACTCAGCGCACACAACGCCCCCCCCCCCTTCAGATCCCAGGGTTTCTGGAGGGACGCCCCCCTCCTTCAGATCCCAGGGTTTCTGGAGGGACGACGGGAAGCTGGGCTCCACTCTGCGTGTTTCAGCTCTCCTCTGATACTTTATAACCAGTTCCTCTCTTTTTGGATAGTCTCGTTGTTTAACAAGTGAGGGGACAAAAGAAATCAGGATTTCTAAGGAGGAAGTTGATGAATGTCATTGCTCATTGATTGACATTTTTGTGAGGTGTTTCCTTCTGCGTATAAAGTTTTCTTTGTGTTAAAAATCCTGACCCCTGGCGAGAGCCTTGTGCTAGAGTCAGAGACTTGCATTTGGTCCTGACCCAGTGACTTCAAGGCCTTATGGCTCCTCAGAGCCTCAGTTGTCACCTTTCTAAAGTGTCATCAAATGCCCACCTGGCAGGCTGCTCTGTGGGTTGACCAGTGATAGATACGAAAGCATTTTGTGAACCCGTTCTGTCCAGGTCACAGACTGGTGACCAGTGGGGTAAAATCCAGCCTGTGGCCACATAACCATGGAAAATATTTGGACAAATTACCCATATTTAAAAATTGGTGGGTCCCAGAAATACCCAGATTATTGGTTCCTCCTGCCATGGGGTGCCTGCATTCCTTGACCTGGCCATTTGGCCACAGCTGGTGAGCAGCTGGCCCAGCTGGGGGAGTTGGGGGCCTGCACACTTTCTCCAGTTCCCTGGGCACCTCCGGACTCAGGACACCCATTTCTGTTGCCTTCCTGGCAATCATGGAAACGCCCCCCGGTCTCAGCAGATTTTCTGGCTCCTACTGTCAGTGTATCCTTTTGCTGGGGTTTACTAGAGATTGTGAGAAGAACAGCTACATTTCGTGACTTCTTACTACAGCTGACTCTTGAACAACATGGGGTTTGAACTTCCAGGGTGCACTAATCCATGGATCGTCCTCAGTAAACACAGAGTTGGCCCTCTGTATGTCTAGGTTTTACATCCACCGAGTCGGCCGCCTGTGGATCAACAACTGTTTTGATCTGCTGTTGGGAAGTTGTGGGTGCAGAGGGCCAACTGCATGCTTTGTTATAAGGGACTTGAGCATCCACGGATGTTTGCATCCTCGGGGACCCTGGAAACCAGTAGTACCCTGGGGATACTGAGGGGCTGCTTTAGGGGAGTCAGTTATATGCAGATTTTCAGCTGTGCTTCACTGAAGCCCTTTGTCAATATCCAGTTCTAGGAACCCTCCCCAGGCCCTGCAAGGAGGGAGTCATTGAACCTTTCCCACTCACGGGAAAGGAGTGGGCGTGCAGCTTGCCGAGGTCACCGCTGACAGGCACAGAGCTGGGATTCGAACTCAGGTCATTGCTGCTCCAGAGCCTGTCCTGCAGAACCTGAGAAGCGTCGGCAGTGTGCTTGACTTACTCAGGCCTTAGCACCCCAAGTCTCTCCTCTGTGACGCAGCGCTCCTGACTGCCGACAGGCTTTGTGGGTGCTGGAGAGGCGCAGCCTGCCGCAGGCCGAGTGCCGAGTGGGCTCCGAGGCCCAGCGGGGCCCGTGTGCAGGGTCGTACTGCGGATCTCAGCAAGAACAAACTCCCCATTCCTCCTCCCTGCCCGCCCGTGGCCACCTGTCACACTCTTTACTTAGTGAAGTTACTGTTTCACATGCTTTGTGTAAGTGGGATCCTGTGGTTTCTGTCTTTCTGTGTTTGGCTTATTCCACTCAGCCTGATGTCAGGGTTCCTTCGTGCCGTCTGCCGCATGTGACAGCAGTCTCCCTGTGAGGGTGCGTAGGGTTCCAGTATATTACGCATTTTCTTCTTTTCTTGTGTGATGGAGACAGAGAGAGGGACAGGTAGGAACAGGGAGACAGGAAGGGAGAGAGATGAGAAGCATCAATTTTTTGTTGCGGCACCTTAGTTGTTCATTGATTGCTTTCTCATATGTGCCTTGACTGCGGGCCTTCAGCAGACCGAGTAACCCCTTGCTCGAGCCAGCGACCTTGGGTCCAATCTGATGAGCCTTGCTCAAACCAGATGAGCCCACACTCAAGCTGATGAGCTTGGGGTTTCAAACCTGGGTCCTCTGCGTCCCAGTCTGACGCTCTATCCACTGCACCACCACCTGGTCAGGCTACATATTTTCTTTATCCATTTGTCTATTAATGGACATTTAGGTTTCCACATCTTGGTGATTATGAATAGTACAGTAATGAACATGGAGAGGTAATACCTTTTTGCGATCTGATTTCAATTATTTTGAAGCCTTAGAGGTGAGATTGCTCGGTTGTGAGGCACTTCTATTTCAGTTTAGTGAGGAAGCTCCGTCACTGTTTTCCGTAGTGGCTGCACCATTTTCCATTCCCCCTACATTGTTGTACAAAGCTTTAGAAGGAGGGGTTTAAAAAGCTTTTACTCATTGTATTGGTTGAGAAAAAAATTGAAGCCATTTGAGCCGAAATGGAACGAGTCCCTGGCTGCTCTGTTTGTATTTGCAAATGCAGGTGCACACCCTCCCAGACAGCCCTCTCCGCAGCCGGCAGGGTCGCTTCCGGAGCTTTCTGAAGCGTTCTGCCTTGGTGTTAGTGGCGGGCGGTTAGCCTCTCTGGTGGACTCTAGAACAACCTTCTCTGTGTGATTGAACGAATGCATTTCTTTTAACAACATTGGGTAGGACAAGGAAAGTAATGATTGGACAAGTTCAGTGTTATTGCTTCAGGGGCCTAATTTTGATTCAGTTGAAATTTGTAGGAAATGGAGATGTTCTTAATCATCCACTTCCTGGCACTGACCACCTGGGGGACAGCAGGGAAGTGTCCCTTCTTCTCCTCCTCCTTGTGAGAAGGTCCAACCTCAAGCATAAAATGACGTCCAGGTCCTGTGCTTCCCTCATTCCATCTGTCCCAGACACTTGTTGATCTGGGAGCTGAGGAGTGAGTAAGAGAAACGTGTCCTTTTACTCAAAATAAATTCATAATGGCTGCAATTGTGAAAAGTGCTATGAAGAGCTATTGGACCTGTCACCGCCTCCGGTCTGAACGGCAGTGGGTCAGGGCTGTTCCCTGAGAACGTGCCAGTGAGCTGAGACCCACAGGAAGGCTGACAGTGAACTGAGCCCGAGGGAAGGGGAGGCATTCTGGGAGGAGGGACGAGCACGGCTCAGGGCCCTGAGGAGGGGAGGGGTGCTGTGTCCCCGAGGGACAGGAGAGAGCTGTGACGATGGGTGCCAGGGGGACCCCAGGGCTCGAACTGGGAGACGGAGGGGCAGTTCCACAGGTCAGGTCGCTCCATGGACAGGAAGCTGATCCCAGGCCCTCGGACACGCCCCTGCTGCCGTGTCTCTGCTCCTTCCCTGACAGCCCCCCCTCACTGTTCTGGCTCCTTCTCTAAAGGACTTTATTATTTATTTAACCAACACTTACATACCTCGTATAACGGGCCAGCCAGCTCACAGATACTCACAGACCAGCCTGGCATCACCCTCGTTTCTCATAAGCAGACCCTGGCATGGAGAGGTGACCTGACTCCCCAGGGTCACCAGCCTGTTAGTGGTCAAGACAGAATTCTAAGCCAGGATGTCCGCTCAGCACTGGCTCCTCTGCCTCTCATCTGAGCTCTCCTGGGAAGTTTGTCAATTCCAGGGCGTCATTTCTTCTCAGAAAGGACATTTAATAGAAGTATTCCCACATCCTAGGGACTCGAGGGGCATTGCTCATAGTGGAAGCCAGGCCCCATCTGTGCAGCGTGGAGGGAGGTTTGAGTCCCTCCCAGGTGCCCCCGGGGAGCCTGTTTGTAGCACCGTCTGCTTGTCCAAGAGGCAGCCGTGCAGGGACCCTGGTTCTTTTTGTCTTCATTCCTTTTCATCCACCATGTTGAAGGCGTGTTGAATGGTGTCCCTCAATAATTACGGCAGTTTGTGTTGAAACTAATTGGTCATTCAGACTGTTGTCTCTTTCCGAGGTGGACCGTTAAGTAAAATTTATTTTTGAACAACCACACAGCAGAAAAAAATAGCCTTGCTGGAAACGGCTGTCAGCAAAGAAAGGCAGCCGTAAGCTGCATTGGCCGCCGTCAGCAGAGAGGGTAGACCACGGCCGGGCAGTTCTGATGCACAGAGTTCGGGCCTTCAGACTCTTGAAGTCATGTGTCCTCTTTCTCGCCAATTCTTTTTTTTTTTTTTCATTTTTCATTTTTCTGAAGCTGGAAACAGGGAGAGACAGTCAGACAGACTCCCGCATGCGCCCAACCGGGATCCACCCGGCACGCCCACCAGGGGCCACGCTCTGCCCACCAGGGGGCGATGCTCTGCCCATCCTGGGCGTCGCCATGTTGCGACCAGAGCCACTCTAGCGCCTGGGGCAGAGGCCACAGAGCCATCCCCAGCGCCCGGGCCATCTTTGCTCCAATGGAGCCTTGGCTGCGGGAGGGGAAGAGAGAGACAGAGAGGGAAAGCACGGCGGAGGGGTGGAGAAGCAAATGGGCGCTTCTCCTGTGTGCCCTGGCCGGAAATTGAACCCGGGTCTTCCGCACGCTAGGCCGACGCTCTACCGCTGAGCCAACCGGCCAGGGCTTTTCTCGCCAATTCTGCAACAGCAGTTCCTGTAGAGGTTAAGAGCTGAGCAAACTGTCTGACCCCTCCCCCCTCATTCTCGCCCATGGGAAGTGTCCCTGCTGAGTGTGCTCAAGCACTTGCACACCCACCTCGTAGCACTACTCACACCCCCGGCCTGTGTTCCAAATAACTGCCTCCCCAGTGAGCCAGCTCCATTCAGCCAGACACGCCCAGCTCCTCTGTAAACAGGCCGTGTTAGTAGAGTATTGCTTGTTAGGAATGTCCTCTCTGGAGACTGACTGCCGGCATTCAAACCCTGGTTTTCTATGTTCCATCAATGTGACGTTGGGCTCCTTAAACCTCTCTGTGGCCCGTTCCCACCTGTGAATTGGCGGGGGGTGGCGGGGACTGGTGTCATAATAGCACCTTCCTAGGACACAGAAAAGCTATGGTCGCTGTGATAGCTACCGTAAAAGTTAGCTATTACTTGTTCTTACAGCCACTTCAGTTCCTGGCATGTAGAAGGTACTCAAAAATGTAATCCATTCAGCATTGTTTACCGAGTGTCTGCTGTGTGCCCGACACTACCCCAGGAACCAGGCCTAGGGTACCGTTCACAGTGGTTCCCTGGGCAGTCCTGGAAGTGTATTATTGGCAAACGTGACAGATAACATGCTGTGTGCCCGACACTATCCCAGGAACCAGGCCCAGGGTACCGTTCACAGTGGTTCCCTGGGCAGTTCTGGAAGTGTACTATTGGCAAACGTCACAGATAATGTCTCTGTCCTCCTGGCCGTTAAATAGATAGAATGAAGAGAAAAACAGGTAAACCAGGAAATGTCATTGGGTAGTTCACTGAAGGAATAAAGAAGATGGCTTCAGATGGTAAGAACTTCTTTCTTAAAAAAGACAGGATGATTTGGGATAAAGACAGATGAAGGGGGATGCAGGGCTGTGGTGAGTAGGGAACCTCACTGAGGAGCTAACTTGTGAGTGAGATCTAGAGGCCAGCATGGAGTGAGTCTGGCAAGTATGGATTCCAGAGGAAGGAACTGTAGGGCCAGAGGCCAGAACATCCTTGGCACATGAGCTGCCCCATAGTGTCCTCCCGTCTGACCCCTCTGGGAGGCTGGCCTCCCGTCCCCTGCACTTCCTTCTGGCTTCCGGCTCACCCTGCCAGCAGGTGGTACTGGCCGTGGCCTGGAGGGCAGGAGGCACCGCGGCTAGAGTAGGCACAGTCTCAGAGCCACGGCGTGGCGATGGCTTGGTTCTTGCCCGAGGCCACAGCTCTGCAGGCTGCTTCCTCCGCTGCAGGTCCCCGGGAACACTGCTCCCAGTGTGCTTTCCGCCCTGGGTGGTGATGGCTTCCTGCTGCTCCAGGCTTGGGTGCCTCCCTAGTTCCCTTCATCCTGGTCACCCCTTTGTAAGTAACACTTTACTAAACAGTCCCCATTTAACCCTTTGAATGTGCCCTGTTCCCTTGCAGGACCCTGAATGGTCCAGCTGGTCCCCGGAGTCCTTGAGCAGTGGCTAGAGTAAATGAGGGCCAGGTGTCCCAGCTGGATCCACGAGGCCACGGCGGAGGAGCTGGACGTGGAGTGTCGGGAGGGGTCTGGAGCGTGGGACAGAACTGAATTGGGGCGGAGGGGCTGGACGTGGAGTGTTGGGAGGGGTCTGGAGCGTGGTACAGAACTGAATTGGGGCGGAGGGGCTGGATGTGGAGTGTTGGGAGGGGTCTGGAGCGTGGTACAGAACTGAATTGGGGCGGAGGGGCTGGATGTGGAGTGTTGGGAGGGGTCTGGAGCGTGGTCAGAACTGAATGGGGCGGAAGAGCTGGACGTGGAGTGTGGGGAGGGGTCTGGAGCGTGGTGACAACTGAATGGGGCGGAGGGGCTGGATGTGGAGTGTGGGGAGGGGTCTGGAGCATGGGACAGAACTGAATGGGGCGGAGGAGCTGGACGTGGAGTGTCAGGAGGGGTCTGGAGCGTGGTGACAACTGAACTGGGGCGGAGGAGCTGGACGTGCAGTGTCGGGAGGGTCTGGAGCGTGGGACAGAACTGAGTGGGGTGCAGACTCACATCCCTACACTCCTTTTCAGTTCTGTGTAGCCTCAGGTTTTTCTTCTCTCGAGAGTCCTCAATTTAGCGGTTAATGTTGAACGCCCTACCTAGAGAGGCTATTTTTTAGTCAGTGCCTCGTGGTGACGGTGGTCATCTGGGGGCTTACCCGAAGTCCGTGCTGCTGCTCACCCCCTCTGAGACGGGCCATCCATTTCTGTGGTTGGACGAACAGGACTCGCTGCTCCGTGTGCAGGAACAGGGTTGTAATTTTGGAAACAGGCCATAAAGCTGACAGGTGACTTCGCTTTCTCATTTCTGGGACCCAAAAAGGGGGCTCTCAGCAGCTCATCTCCCGACCGCAGAGTGCTGGTGTGTGGGATTCGTGATGTCATTTTTCTCTGTGCTGTTTAACCGTCGCTGGTACTTTGATTTCTCCGCAGCTGCTCAAGGGAAGGACTTGGGTTTCTGTCTTGATTTTTTTCCCTCCTGCTTCACATCTAGGAATATTTATCTTTTTTTGGCTCCACTAGGATCACCCTGAACACGGGGTCCTGTTTCTGGTTCGAGAGCTCCTCAACGTCATCCAGGACTACTCCTGGGAGGACCACAGTGACGACAGAGTCCGCGTCTACACCTGTGCGCTGCACCTGCTGTCCGCCATGAGCCAGGAGACCTACCTCTACCACGTTGACAAAGGTGGCAGCCCCCTCCCACCAGTCTGGGTGGTGCTTGAGCTTCGTGAAAGTCAAGTCAGAATGTTTCCCATTTTCTTTTATTTAATCCACCTTGTGTCTTACCTACAGTGAACTTCCATCCAGGGTCTCACTAAACTTGTCCGGTATAAGAATTACCTGAGGCAACTCTTAAAAATACAGACTCCTGAACCCCATCTGGCACATCTGAGTTAGAGTCCTCAGGAGGAGCCGTGAGAGTCTCTGTCTTTAACAGACACCCAGGTCCACGATCTGACAGGAGTTCAGAGACTCCCTCCTCTGGGAGGTGCCGTCGTGGTGGGTACGCGGGCGTGCTGGTGCCCAGGCCCGTTCCTGGCCAGGCTCAGGCGGGCCCTGCTCTGGGTGCTGAGGCTCAGGAACCCCGGCTCGGATCGGGAGGAAGGAGATGCCCTGGGCCCGCGTGCCTCCAGCCAGTCTGCTCCTGCTGCTGCGAGTTTGGCAATGGCGTCCCCGCATCCTGGGCGTGTGCAGGAGGGTCTCGATGCAGGAGGGTCGCGATGCCTCCTCTGCCCTCTGGGCCCAGCGTCCTTCTGCTTGTCACACCCTCAGTTCCAACTTCTGGTTTTCAAAACACAGGCCCTATTGTTAAAAGTGCTTTGGCCAATAATGTATACTTTAGGGTTTAATCAGCTGCGTGTGGAAGTTCCAGGGAACAAATTGGCTGTGCTGAGGGATATGACCTTCTGCCGTAACTGCCAGGGGCTTTGTCTAGCTGGGGTTTGGAGGCTGACAGTAGAGATGTAACTTAGGGAGGCTGTCAGGGCAGGTGACCGCAGCTCCTACAGCCTGAGCTCCTCTGTGTGCCCGCTACCACAGCAGGCTCTGGGGCCGCTTTCTCCTTCACCCTCTCAGCGTTGCGGTGAGGACGGGCATTGTGTCTCCACTTTCACGCCATCAGGTCGACAGCTGGTTTACCGGCCATGTGGTGTCAGGGCGGGTTAGTGGCGGAAGTGGAAGTCACACCCTTGATTACAAAGTAACAGTGTTTTAATTAAGTATGACATAACACACATGCCATAAACCATCAAACTTAGTGAATTCTCAAAGCGAGCACATCAGGTACCAGCCCCCAGGTCAGGAGACGGTATCGCCTTTTCTGCAGGTGCCTCAGTGCTCCTGCACCTCCCTTCCTCTCCTCAGGCACACTGTTCCCAGCTCCTGTCACCACGAAGCAGTTCGCTGGTTTGACATTTATGTAAATGAACTCATTGAGCAAGTGTCCTGTGGCTGCCTGGCCTCTCCCGTGGTGTATGCCAGTGAGACTGTTAAGTTGGAGCTGTGGCCCCCGGTTCCCACGCTGTGCCCTGTCCTGTGGCCTGACCGCCAGAACTCACTCCTTCTCAGCGGTGCCCATGTGTCCGCGTGTCCTGCTCCGGTCTAGGGTATTGTGGTTAGTGCTGCTGTGAACATCCCCGAGTGTGGGGTTCTCGTGGATATTTCTGATGGGTGTGTTCCTAGGGGCAGAATTGCTGGCTTATAGGATTTATGTTCAGCTTTGCTAGATACTGTGTCAGTTTTTCTAAATGGTTACACCAGTTGACACTCCCACAGGGCGTGAAAGGAGGGTCCCATTTGTTCCCGTGGTCGGTCTGTCATTTTGGGTAATTCTGATGGGTGTAATTTGCATTTCTCTGATGGCTAATGAGGCTGGACACATTTCCCAGCGTTTGTTGGCATTTTTGTTTCCTCTTTTGTGATGAGCAGGGTGAGGACCTAACAGTGACCTTTGAGGACGGACACAGACGTGGAGGTGGGTCTGTCAGCCGGAGGCCCCGCCAGGAGCTCGCACTCTGCTCTGCAGTTGGTCCTCTGTCTGAGCCCCACAGCCACACGGATTACAGGGTCCAGAGAGCGAGTTAGGGTCTGGCTAAGTTTGATAGGCAGGACTCGAGTCGTCTGACTTCTAGGGATGAAAATGAGAGGGTGGGTCTTCTCCTTTTGGCTCCACCGTGTTTACTCTGGATGCAGCTGTGACTGGACAGTTGTCTTCATGGGAGAGGACCCTGGGGTTGCAGAGGCTTTCCTGGAATTGGGAGTTCCATCTTCCCATCCTCCCTTTTAAAAAAATCTTTATTTTAGCCAGAGAGAAGGAGAGAGAGAGAGAGAGGATGTCAGTCCATTCCTGTATGTGCCCTGGCTGGGTATCGAACCAGCAACTCCTGTGCTTCGGGCCGATGCTCCAACCAACAGAGCCACCTGGCCAGGGCCCCATCCCTGTCTTATTTTAGGCATCTTTTAGACAGTGATGACACCAGTTAGGACTTCTGGAGAACTGGGGCCAAGTAGTTTTTGCATTTATGAAGGATGGTTTGGCTGCTTTTTTCCAGATTAAGAAGAAGGGGATGTTTTGAAATTGGCTGGAGCAAGAACTGCCTGCTTTCAGGCGGAGTGAGGGGTGTGGGGGGGCAGCAGCTCTGTGCACAGAGGGTTTGTCGCTGACCTCAGGCGAAGTGTCAGGCGGGAGCACGGTCCCGGCTGCCGCTGGGAAGCCAGCGGGGCCCTGCACCCCTCACACCACCTGGGCCCTTGAAGCCTTTGGGGCTGGGACCCCAGGGCCAGACAGAGGAGGTCGTGGGCAGTTTTTAGTCACCGTTTGTCGGGGTATCATTTCAGGACTCGGGCTCACTCTGCATTCTGGCCTGAACAGCTTCCACCCGATTCTCAGTCCCTCTTCCTCCCTCTTGTCACCACCAGGTGTTTGTGGAGACGCTTCCTTCCCTGCTCCTGACCCCGGTGTTCACTTTGTCTGGTGGACGTAGTGTGGACCTTGCTAATTCCACAGATTTCAGGGTCCTGTGACCCACCCTGCCCCCTCCTGACAGTCACATCCATCATCGCGATGTTTCACATTTCGTAACTGGACTGAGACCTGGGAGGGTGGGGACCAGGGTGCCCTGGTCCCTCACTGGGTCCCTAACACACCTGGGGACCCTCTGGTCAGAAACTGCAGCGGGGCTGACAGGCTGTGGGTGCTCCGAGACCTCTCTCTTCTCCAGTGCTGGGCTAATTTGAACGAGAGGTGATTTCGAAGTGGAGAAAGACTAGGAATTTATGTCTGGAACTAGTCTAGTCCTTAGCAGAGACACGATAAATTCCTTCAGTAGCTACAATTTTGTCGCTCTGCAAAATCAGGTATTGAATTTCTGAATCAAAGTCTTTTGCTTTTTACAAGAATAACTGCCGTCCTCCGCATAGTAGGTCGATAGTTGTGACAGATGCCAGAGGGGACAGACCCCTGGGCCCAGGGCCTTTTCCAGCCAATTTGGTGTTGGAGGAGTAAAATTACAAAGCAGATAGCCTTGGAAGTATTTACCAGAAGGGTCCCCACAGACAAACACTTCCTAGCTGGTCACCTGCAGACAGGTCAGACAGGTGCTGGAGCACAGAGACTTACTGTGCTCTGGACTCTCGGGCAGTAGGGACGCGCCCCGCTGACAGGGGTGTGTGTGTGGTTCTAGAGGAGAGCTGGGTCTCCAATGTACTGTTTCTCCTATTTTTCTCTAGCTTTGACATTTATTTTAAAAAAGTAAAAAGGTGGGCAGTGACTGGCCTGTGGTGGCACAGTGGGTGGATCATCACTAGAACGCGAGGTTGCTGGTTGAAACCCTGGGTTTGCCTGGTCAAGGCTCATACAACAAGCATTCAGTGAACTAAAGTGAAGCCACTAATAGTTGATACTTCTCGCTCCCCCACCCTCCTCTCTGTAAAATCAGTAAATAAAATCTTAACACAAAGGGTGGGCCAGGGGAGCACAGCAAAGGATGTTCCTGCAGACGAGCTGACCTGAGCCCATTTCCTCAGAATCGCCCCTAAACTGCAGAGTGGATTAGTGCCGTGTGCTTGTGGCCACCTGTGCACAGCCAGCCCCTCCCGAGATGGCCTCTGGTTCATCAGAGGTCACCACAGCGAGACCGTGGCCCAAAGTTTAGGCCTCGGACAGGTCTGAGCAGCAGAGCTACCCACCCCTTCCCTCTTCCTGCTGCAGGTGCTGCGAGGGTTTCTCTACGCGGCCTGGGGGCCCGCCCGCAAGGGGCTCCTGAGAGCTGTTCATTCCAGGTTGGAATGACGGTGCCGACCACGTCCAAGTCACAAGAAATGGGGCGTTCAGCTCACATAGGCCTGGCAGGGAAGCACGTGGTCTGCAGGGCAGGGTTGTGGCTGAACTTCATGGTAGCCCTGACAGCCCCCACCCCAGACAGAGAAGAAGGGAAACACCTGAGGCATCAGAACAGGGACCAGTTACAGACACTCTGGTCCCCGCACGAGGGCACCTGGTCAGCTGTCTCTTCCTGACCGGGCAGCAGGTCGGCGTGTGCTGATGTGGAAGCAGCTCAAGTGAACAGAGCCAAGTGAGAACCACATGGCGTGTGGTCTCCTTCCTCACCCAGAGCCCAGGCTCTGTGGATGGTCCCTGACAGGAAGGAGGGAGGGGGAGGGAAAGGGAGGCCCCACCCAGGCTGGCCTCGCCAGCGGTCGAAGTCCAGGTAGTGGTCGTCACAGGAGGTGCCTGAGCAGAGAGAGCGAAACTTTTTAGGCTAGAGACACTTTCAAAGGGATGCAAGTTCACTAGTGGCCACACGGAAGTTTAGGGTCAGTCTGCAGGAGTTTGAGGGTGTGTTTGGGCAGGCAGCTGGGTGTAATGGTAAACAGCTTTAGGCTTCAGGATGGGACTGCCCAGTTTTGGATACTAGTGGGACTACCTCTGAGCCTCAGTTTCCCTGTCAAAGGGAGATGTTCACAGCATCTCTCACATGCTGGTTTTGAGGACGTGCAGGAACATGCTCAAAGTGTTCAGCCCAGTACCTGGTACGTGAGGAGCACCCAGGATTGGCTGCTGCTCTGATGGTCACCATGATTTTTTCCTTGCTTTTTTTTTTTTAAATTTTAGAGGGAGGGTGAGACATTCCCTCCCATTCCTGGTCTCTGGCTCCAGTGGCTCAGAGGGCCAGGTATTTTCTCCATGGTTCCAAAGGCCCCAAGACCAGTGGGAAATTTTGGCCATTGCCACTTGTCCCACCGAGATGTCCTGCCGCCTGCTGACACTGAGACCTGGGGCTGCCCGTCCCCGGCCAGGACGCCCAGTGACGCCTCTGCTCTGCTTGTTCCCTCAGTCGACTCCAACGACAGCCTCTACGGGGGAGACTCCAAGTTTCTGGCTGAGAACAACAAGCTGTGTGAGACAGTGATGGCCCAGATCCTGGAGCATCTGAAGACCCTGGCCAAGGAGGAGGTGGGTGCCCCTGCCGTTCTGCACCCTCGCTGCTCGCTCTCTCCACACACCTGTGTCCAGGGCGGGGGGACACCGGTCACTCTGGAAAGGAGGCTTTCCTGCGAGTGACGTGTGTAGACCGTGTGCAGCCTGCTGAGCCTCAGCTCCCGCCTCTGCCTGCAAGGTGCCTCCCAGGTCCGTGGCTGTGGCGTGCACCCCTGCTCCCCAGAGACTGGGCGGTAGGAATTTGTTCTGTTACGGTGACGTCTCAGCTGTAACAGTGTCGCACGGCCATCACACAGATAGGTTGATTTGTAAGCGCTCACCACTGTGCTGTCCTGCCTGCAGCAGGCAGTGCCGGCTTGTAGCCGCAGAGCCTGGGTGCAGCGGGCCGTCCGGGTCTGTGCACGTGCGCCTTGATGTTCGCAGGTCAGAACTGCCTGAGGATGTTTCTCAGGACGCATCCCTGTGGTTAAGACACATGGTGGCACCCAGCTCTCTTCCCTCGTCATGCTGACCACGGCTTCCGTTTTTACTCTTCATGTTTGTGTGCAGACGTGGGGGACAGGCGGGTCCCAGAGGCTGTCTCAGGTCTGGCAGAGCTGCTTGCTCGTTCAGACGCTGTGCTGAGACCATTCCTACTGCGCCAAGCGGGAAGCGGGGCCTCCGTGGCCTCCGGGTGGCCACAACAGCCAGCGTAGAAGGTGATCTCTGCCCAGATCTCTGCTTCCGTCTGATCAAACGGAGGCCCCAGAGCCGGCAGTTGCTGGTCAGTTCATGAGTCTGTGCCTGTGAGCTCGGGCCCTGTGCTGCCTGAGCCCATTGCTGCCAGTGACGCTTCTCAGTCACGCAGCTGCTTCTGTGACTGTCCCCTGGGCTAGGCCACTGCTCAGGTTAGGGATAAGCAGCTTCGAACACTGTCGGGTGAGGGCGGTTGGGCCTCTTCGTGATCTCTTGGCCACCCTCACCCAGCTGTGTTCGAAGCTGCTTATTGTGTTGTTTCTTCACTGAAAGACTTACATTTTTTATTTATATTCCAATTAGAGTTAACACAAAATAACATTAGTTTCAGGCATACGGCATAATGATTACACACTTATATAATGTATGCTTGGTCTGGAACCCACCTGACACCACACACACTTGAGACATTGGCTGTATTCCCTGTGCTGTACTTTGCAACCCCGTGGTTACACTGCAACAGTGACTCTGTACTTTGCAACCCCGTGATTACACTGCAACAGTGACTCTGTACTCTGCAACCCCGTGGTTACACTGCAACAGTGACTCTGTACTTTGCAACCCCGTGGTTACACTGCAACAGTGACTCTCGCAACCCCGTGGTTACACTGCAACAGTTGCAACCCCGTGGTTACACTGCAACAGTGACTCTCGCAACCCCGTGGTTACACTGCAACAGTGACTCTGTACTTTGCAACCCCGTGGTTACACTGCAACAGTGACTCTGTACTTTGCAACCCCGTGGTTACACTGCAACAGTGACTCTCGCAACCCCGTGGTTACACTGCAACAGTGACTCTACTCTGCAACCCCGTGGTTACACTGCAACAGTGACTCTGTACTCTGCAACCCCGTGGTTACACTGCAACAGTGACTCTGTACTCTGCAACCCCGTGGTTACACTGCAACAGTGACTCTGTACTCTGCAACCCCGTGGTTACACTGCAACAGTGACTCTGTACTCTGCAACCCCGTGGTTACACTGCAACAGTGACTCTGTACTCTGCAACCCCGTGGTTACACTGCAACAGTGACTCTGTACTCTGCAACCCCGTGGTTACACTGCAACAGTGACTCTGTACTCTGCAACCCCGTGGTTACACTGCAACAGTGACTCTCTACTTTGCAACCCCGTGGTTACACTGCAACAGTGACTCTGTACTTTGCAACCCCGTGGTTACACTGCAACAGTGACTCTGTACTTTGCAACCCCGTGGCTACACTGCAACAGTGACTCTCTACTTTGCAACCCCGTGGTTACACTGCAACAGTGACTCTGTACTTTGCAACCCCATGGTTACACTGCAACAGTGACTCTGTACTTTGCAACCCCATGGCTACACTGCAACAGTGACTCTCTACTTTGCAACCCCGTGGTTACACTGCAACAGTGACTTTGTACTTTTTAGTCCCTTCACTTTTTTCACCCAGGTCCCCAACTGTTCGTTCTTTGTACCTGAGTCTTTTTCTGTTTGTTGGTTCAATTTTTAGATTCCACATATAAGTGAAATCATATGGTATTATCCTTCTCTGATTTATCTTACTCAACATAATACTCTCTAGGTCCACGCTTGTTATCACAGTGGTAACATTCATTCTTTTTTATGGCTGAGTAATACTCCATTTTCTGTATGTACCACCTCTTCTTGATCCACTCGTTTACTGAGGGGCACTTGGGTCGCTTCCATATTTGGCTGTTGTAGAAAGTGCTGCAATGAACATGGGGGTGAATATATCTTTCTGAATTAGTGTTTTGTATTTCTTTGGATAAATTCCCAAATATGGGACTGCTGCATCATACGGTAGTTCTCTATATTTCTGAGGAACCTCCATACTGTTGCACCAATTTACAGTCCCACCAGTAGTCCAAGAGGGTTCCCTTTTCTCCACACCCTCATCAACGCTTGTTGATTTATTGGTGAATAGATTGCCATTGTGACAGGTATGAGGTGATACCTCGTTGTGGTTTTCATTTGCATTTCTCTGATGATTAGTGAGTGATATTAAACGTCTTTTCATGTCTATTGGCAAACTGGATGACTTCTAGAAAAATTTTTGTTCTGGTCCTCTGCCCTTTTTCAATGGATTGCTGGGGCTTTTTGGTGTTAAGTTCATCTGAGTTATTTATAAGTTTTGGATATGAACTTCTTTCTGGATATATCATTGGAGAGGATCCTCTTCCATTCAGAAGGTTGTCTTGTTTAGTTGATGGTTTCTTTGCTGTGCAAAAACTTTTTAGTTTGACGTAGTCCCATTTATATTTTCTTTTGTTTCCCTTGCCCAAGGAGACATATCCATAAAAAATATATTCTAAGAGCAACATCAGAGTTTACTGCCTGTTTTCTTCTAAGAGTTTTATGGTTTCATGTCTTATACTTAAGTCTTTAATCCACTTTGAGTTTATTCTATGGCATAAGTAGTCTCTTTTTATTTCATGTCTCTGGACAGTTTTCCCAACACCATTTATTGAAGATTGTATATTGTTATCACCTTTGTCATATTACTTGACTATAAAGGCATGGGTTTATTTCTGGTCTATTCTGTTCCATTTTTATCCAATCTATGTTCCTGTTTTCACACCAGTACCATGCTGTTTTGATTACTATAGTCTTGTAGTATAGTTTGATATCAAGTAGAGTGATACTTTCAATTTCATTATTCTTTCTCAAAGTTGCTGTGGCTATATGGACTATATAAATTATAGGATTATTTGTTCTAGTATTGTGGAAAATGCTGTGGATATTTTGATAGGGATTACTTTGAATCTATAGATTGCTTTCAGTAGAATGGACAGTTTAATGTTAATTCTTATCCATGAGCATAGTAGACTCTTCCATTTATTTGTGTCTTCTTTCAATTTCTTTCTTCTATGTCTTATAGTTTTCCGAGCACATCTTTCACCTCCATGATTAAATTTATTCATAGGTATTTTCTTTTTCTTTTTTTTCTTTACAGGGACAGAGAGAGAGTCAGAGAGAGGGATAGCAGGAACAGAGAGAGAGATGAGAAGCATCAATCATCAGTTTTTTGTTGCGACACCTTAGTTGTTTATTGCTTTCTCATATGTGCCTTGACTGTGGGCCTTCAGCAGACTGAGTAACCCCTTGCTTGAGCCAGCGACCTTGGGTCCAAGCTGGTGAGCTTTTTGCTCAAACCAGATGAGCCCACACTCAAGCAGGCAATCTCGGGGCCTTGAACCTGGGTCCTCTGCATCCCAGTCCGAGGCTCTATCCACTGCGTCACTGCCTGGTCAGGCTATTTTATTCTTTTTGCTATAAATTTTGTATCTTGCTTCTTTACTCAATTCATATATCAGCTCTAATAGTGTTTGTTTGTTTAGTGGAAACTTTAGGGTTCCCTCTATACAGTATCATATCTACAAATAATAGTTTCATTTCTTCTCCAAAGCCGAAGGGCTTGGCGTGCCTCATCTCATTCAGTCCTCACTTGTCCTCTGAGCTCGTCCTACAGTCTTCCTACGGATGAAGCAGCAGGGACTCGGGGACATCAGCAGTTTGTCCTCTGGACGATCCACGGTCAGCATTTGAACCCAGGCCAGCATCACCATGGGCCCAGCCCCAGCCCATTGCCAGACGGTGACCTCTCTGTTCTGTTTCAGGCCCTGAAGCGCCAGAGCTTGTTGGGTCTCTCCTTCTTCAACAGTATCCTGGCCCACGGGGACCTGCGTAACAACAGGCTCAACCAGCTCTCTGTCAACCTGTGGCACCTGGCACAGCGGCACGGCTGTGCGGACACCAGGACTATGGTGAGACACTGCCGCGGGCCCCTCCGCACGCCCGAGGCACAGGGGTGGTGGGCACCACAGCCCAGGGGCTGGAGCACTGCCTGGTGTCAGCGCAGCGTCAGCGCCTGGCCAGCAACAGCCCTCATTCCCCCCTTTTAGAAAGGTGCCAGGTCCAGTTCTGCAGGGCCACTTCCTTGCTCTACAAAATATAACAGTATTAAAAGTTTATTCCCTCTGAATAAAAAGTACACATATGAAAAGATCAATCATTCCTGACCACATCCAAATCTGATTTTAAGGGCAATTTGTAATCTAAGATGTTTTATTTAAAAAGATTTGGCTTGTTTTTCCCCTCCCTTATCTTCAAAGACTTGACCTGTTCACTTGCAGCCTTGGGCTCCAAGGACAGAGAAGGGTGAGCTGGAAAGGGGTGACGGGTCCCTCTTCTTCCTCCCAGGTGAAGACTCTGGAGTATATCAAGAAGCGGAGCAGACAGCCAGGGATGGCTCATCTGACAGACCTGGCCCTCAGGCTTCCTTTGCAAACGAGGACCTGACCCTGGGACCCTCCACCCAGGGGCGCTGGTGCCAAATCCAGAAAGGCCTGCTTTTTACTTTTACACACACACAGTTGGTTTAAGCTTTGGCCTCTACCCAGATTACTCTGTTAGCGAAGAACTGGAATTGTAAGAGCATTAAAATCCAGTTGTGTTCATTTAGTGGCAGAATACAAGCAACAGCTTTCTGCCAGGTGTCTTTAATTGGAAAAAGAACTTTAAAATAGCCACTGTTTCCTCTCCCCTAATTTGAATCTCGAATTAAATGTTGCCTAAACCATCTTAGAGGATTTATAAAAGGCAGATGATTCAATTAATTCCTTTTTCTATCAAAAATCTAATCTCCCAACTGGTGGTGGCACAGTGGACAGGGAATTGACCTGGACACTGAGGTCCTGGTTTGAAACCCTGAGGTTGCCACTTAAGCATGGGATCACAGCCACGAGCCCAAAGGTCACTGGCTTGAGCAAGGGCTCACTGGCTAGGCTGGAGCCCTCAGTCAAGGCACAGTTAAGAAGCAATCAATGAACAACTGAAGTGACACAGCTAGGTGTTGATGCTTCTGCTTCTCTCTCTCAACAGTAAATAAACAAACAAGCCCTTCATTGGACTCTTAGGACATAATCTGTAATGGAATAAACCTCCTGAAGGAAGATTTATGTTCATGGCTGTTACCATTCTCTTCATCCAGAAGAAAAAGAATGTGTCTAAACATATTGCCTGGTTAACTTTGTAGCCATAATTCTAAAAAGCACGATTCTACTTACTAGCTTGGTGGAATCTGATTCTTGCATTACCACTAATGAGCATTTTATTTTGAATCAGTTGAGTATTAAAATAGTGATTGATGGGTACTCCCAGCCTAGAAAATGCATCCAAGTTGTAGATTAAAAGTACCCCAAACTATTGTATTTTTCAAAGTATACACTTTTCAAATTACAGACATTTGTCTATATACCCTGTGAGATACATGATCATTAATTCACACAGCTAATCTCAGTAAAAGTGGATAATTGAGAAAATAACGCTGAGGTGGCCAGTTTGAAAGCCTGGGCTGGCTCGGTCAAGCCACTTACAAGAAGCAAGTAGGAGTTGATACTTCCCACTCCTTACCCCCGTTCCTTTCTCTAAAACCAATCAATAAAACCTTTAAACATATGTTCTGTAGATTTTCTGGCTAAGGAATTCTGGTGAGAAATGGTCGCTGAAGGACAGCAGGTGCTGAAGAAGGTCCTTCACTGGACAAGACATGCACAAATGCAGAGCACGCTGACATGCTCAGGTGTCCCCAAGAAACCTTTATTCACAACATTATTCCCAAGACCCCTTTACGATACACTATTTAAATTTTAAAAGATGACAAATTCACAAATTTTGTGTTTGAAGTCGTTTCTTCTACTGTAGCTTGAGCACGTCAGCCTGAGTCCCCAGCCCGAGCCAGCAGGTCTGACTGCTCTTCCTCTCTTGGACTTGGAGCTTCCACAATAGGTCAGTGACACAGACTCCGAGAGCTTCTAAGTTATGCTCCCTGGCAAGGCAGAGGCTGAGGTTTTCTATGCTCACGTGGTTTTCTCCAGCCCATGACTAAATCAATTAGCAGTCCCTGAACACCACAGCCTCCATGGGGTGAACTCTACTCTCATTACAAAGCAGGATGGAACACTAACAAACCCTAAGAATTTTAGTAAATGAGGTAAAAATGAGGAAAACTTACGCATGATACCTGTATTCATTTTCTATCACTTCTTTAACAAAATACCATACACTCAGTTGTTTAAGACAGTTTTATCACCTTACAGTTCTGCTGGTCAGAAGTCCACTCCCAGCCGGCCTCACTGCAGAACGGTACTGCCGGTCCTGGTTCCTCCGGGGCAGAGCCCCCTTCCTGGCCTTTTCCAGCTTCGAGAGGCCGCGTGTGTCCCTTGTCGTGGGGTCCTTTCCGCCACCTTCACAACCAGCAGTGGCTTGTGGAGTCCTTACCAGTCTCCACACGTGTCCCCCTCTTGTACATGAAAGAACCCTTGAGATTGGATTGGGCCTATCGGATAATCCAGAATAATCTTATTTTAAGGTCATCTAATTAACAACCTTAATTCTCTGCTACTTGAACCCTCTTTTGTACCCTAATGTAGTCACAGTTCTAATGATTAGGAAGTGGATTATCTTGGGGGTTTCTGCCAGCTGCAAACCCACTAGTAGTTCTAAGTTTATAGAACTGAATGAGCGGTTTATTTTAGAGGAGAACTGTTTATTTGGGAAATACTTTTCGTCTGGTTGTAGAGGCAGCCTTGGGGCTGGGCCTGGTGGACAGAGTCAGAGACAGAAAGAATAAGGTGGCCAAGAATCAGGACCTGCAGGGGACACTGGGAGGGAAGGGTCTTGCCAGAGGAGGGCCCTTCAGTAAGATACTCCTGAGGGAGAAAGTCAACAAGCGAGACAGACCTTGGCCACACTAGATGCCCCCGCCCATCCCGATTCCGAGCAGAAACCCAAACCTGCCTCGTTCCAATGGAGGCAGGCTGTGTTCTCAAAGTCAAGACATGAAGAACGTGGAAAACACCCCAAAAAGGCTGCAGTTTGCGGCAGGCGCCGGACAAGGGGTGGCAGGCTGGCTGAAGCCAACGTGGTTCCATCTACAAAGGACAGGAGCCCGGCTAACACCGGTCAGACCGTGAGTCCACTCCAGACTGGAGTCTGTCACAACACTGACCTCTGAGCAGTGGCAGTCTGCACACACAGGTTAAGTCCAGTCTGGGGACACTGTGACACCTGCTGTCCTGGCTGCCCGACTTTTCTAGCTGGACCCGGCTCAGGAACAGACTGCAACAAACTTGACTGACCTCTTCAGACACTGGTCCGAGTACAGAAGTGAAACCCTGTTGGACTACTTATACTAAAGAACAAGAGGTGAAAGGCCTGACCACACCTAAGAGGTATCCACACCTAAGAGGTATCACTGGGGACAAGAGTGGACAGTCCTTCTTCAGAATCACCGAAGAGATGGCTGACCACAGTCCTTCCTCCTGAGCTGAGGTAGGGCCACAGGAGTGTGATCTCTTGGCCAGATAGAAACAAGGAGCAGCCAGCTGGCTCCCTTTACACAACAGGAAGTCCTGTGACGCTGGTCAAGGCCAGCAGGGTTTAGTCCCTCGGCAGAGGAAGTGCCCAGAGGAGCTGACTCCAACGCAGAACCGCACACTCTGGCATTTGGATGCTTCTTCCATTTTGGATAGATTCAAGGTTGAATCCATGAAAGGTCAAATTCGTGGCCTGAGGGCAGTGGCCCACCCTAGTTACTGCTCGTGCAGATCGGTGGGACTGGACCTGGCCTCTGCCTGCTCAGTGCCCGGGCCGGCCGGCCTGCCTGCCCTCTGCCTGTTCGTCTGGCCAGCAGGCAGTCCTCACCTTTCCTCACTGATCGGCCTGAGGGAACCTGCCATATATCGGGGGCTGTTTCTGGCACGGGCAAGAGTTATGATGAAAGGTCTTGAGGGGCTTCTGGAAGTTTCCTTGAGCCACAGGCTCTCCTCCTTCCTCTGGAATGTTCTAGTGTCTGGATAAGCTGCCTGGAATTGCTACGGCTGTCTCTCCAGCCTGATGAAGCCTCTGCTGACGATGGAACAGAGATAGAATGTTTCCTTGGAGCTGCTGGACTCCCCTCCATCAGGACTCCCTGCTGTCTGAGCTGAGTCTCCTGGCTGTGGGGGCCTGCCTGACACGGGGTGTCTGTAGGAGGCATCAGGCCAACTGATGTAAAAATGGCCCGATGAAAACCTGTATAACGGGGCAAAATGCTAGGGGAGCGGAGAGGCGGCCGTATCACGCTGGTCCGTGTCTGGAGCACTGTGAGGCTGACTTGATTCCAGGAGATGGGGCAACTGATGAGACGACTTCTTGTCATTCCCACATGTCTGTCCTCCTGACATTTAACCTCTACCAAGAAGTCACCCGGGATTCCTTCCTCGTGATAGAAGAGACTCTATAATCGACACAACCCTGGGAATCTGCGATTGGTTCCTGTGTAGGACTAACCCCTTTTAAAATGCCCTGCTCAGAACCCAGTTAAAGCCAACACAGGAAACCCAGGTTTGATGCTAGGGTTGGAAAGCAGGGGGCGTGAATGATCAGACTGGTTTAGAAACACGTTTCCTAGCAACAGAGGAAGCGCAGGCCCACCCGCGGGGTGGCCACTCAGATGCTTCCTTGCCGGCAGCAGCTCCAGGACAGGAAGTCAAGCTTGTTACTTTGGGTTCTCACTAATTCCACTTCCTGTCTGAGATTAGACTTCTGTCCCTTCCATAAGAAGACCTTTTAATCCCCAGTGAGTAATCCAGGAGAAATTCCAGGAGGGGACATTCAGAGGGGTGACGCGATGGAAGGCTGGACATACACAAGTACAGCCCTTGGCACTTAGTGTCTGGGTGACCCTGGCAATGTGGCTACTTTATCCCTGAATCTGTTTCCTCATCTACAAGATGGGGATGTAACAGCACCTATTTCATTAATAAAATTAAACACATTAATGCAAGTGACACACATTAGCACGTGTCTGGCACGTACATCCTGGGACTCCACACGTCTGCTCTTCACACACGGGTGTCCTCAGATGGGGCTGGAAGGGTCAATACAAAGCCAGTGGTGGCCAGCCACGACCATGTTCTCCTGGCTCTGAGACCGGAGCTGCCCCACAGCTCGTCCACGCACATCCCAGAGTGGTCCTCGCCTCTGTCGTTCTAGGAGACACCGACAGAGGCTTTCGTCTGCATAACTGAGTCAAAGAAGCAATTCTGACTGGGGAAACTTGATAATAGGATTTAATCTTCAAACTTGACCGACTTGGAGGCGCTCCTGTCGATATAGAAAACCTTGTTTGCGGTGGGGAAGCCAAGGCCAGCGCGCCGGCTGCTCTTCCAGCCCTGGGCCCGGTCGTAGTCCTGCTGCAGGCTCTGCTGCAGCCTGTCGGCGGCCCTCCTGCTGAGCGCCATGTTGGGCCTTCCAGTGGCGTCGGGGGCGCAGCTGAACGACGGGGGCCGGTTTTTAAAGCCACCCATAAGTTTGAGAAATTTCAGTTTCTGTTCCTCGTTTTCAAAACTAGCAGTGTCCCACTGGCCAAACTGAGTTCCCTGTGTGAAGAGGAGAAGGTGTTATTTCTGTCCTTGCCCAGCCCATGTAGCAGGAGGACACGCGAGTGAGTGTGGCTCTGGCGGGTACAGTGCTCAGAACCGCTCAGGCTTCTTCACTCTCCCGAGAGCCCGATGAGGGTGCTGTCACCACCCCGCCCCTTCCCCTGCTCAGGAAACGGAGGTCTGCAGTTGAACTAGGACACAAGCCGCATCTGACCCCCTAGGGCCCCGTCGAGTCTGGCCAACACCAGAGCAAATTCACACGCCCAGCTGCACTTTACTTCTCCCCACTAACTCACAGCAAACAGCACGCACAGCTCACCTCCCACACAGCTCACCCCCCTGCACAGCTCACCCCCCCACAGCTCACCCCCTGCACACCTCGCCCCCCGCACAGCTCGCCACCCGCACAGCTCGCCCCCCGCACACCTCGCCTCCCCGCACACCTCGCCTCCCTGCACAGCTCACCCCCCTGCACACCTCACCCCCCTGCACAGCTCATCCCCCCTGCACAGCTCACCACCCGCACACCTCACCCCCCCCGCACACCTCGCCCCCCGGCACAGCTCGCCACCCGCACAGCTCGCGCCCCGCACACCTCGCCTCCCCGCACACCTCACCTCCCTACACAGCTCACCCCCCTGCACAGCTCACCCCCCTGCACAGCTCACCCCCCGCACACCTCACCCCCCTGCACACCTCACCCCCCTGCACACCTCACCACCCGCACAGCTCACCCCCCCCCGCACACCTCACCTCCCTACACAGCTCACCCCCCTGCACAGCTCACCACCCGCACCACCCGCACACCTCACCTCCCTGCACAGCTCACCCCCCTGCACAGCTCACCCCCCTGCACACCTCACCCCCCTGCACACCTCACCCCCCTGCACACCTCACCCCCCTGCACACCTCACCCCCCTGCACACCTCGCCTGACCAGCTGGCACTCACCCATCATCCTCCAGTTTCAATTATTTAGAGGATGGAGAAGGGCAAGTATCAATTTGAAAGGCATTTCTCTTCCCAAAAGCACTAAATTTTACAGCAGAAAGGGAGTGGAGGCCAAGAGAAGGGGTCACAGCCAAGCCGGAGGCTGAGCCAGACCAGACACTCAGGCTTCCCAGTTCCTGTCCCGGGCACACCGCCACCCCTGCCCCCTGCACCAACCACCCACGCTCAAGGAAGTGCCAGGGAGCCCCTCGGAGAAGGGCCTAAAAGACCCCCTTCCTCCCCGTCTGTGGAGAGGCAAACCAGCTCCCCAGACGACGAGGGTGCCGAAGTCATGCAGACCAGGATCAGCGAAGGGAACGAACTCCAGACAAGTTCTGCGGCGGACGCAGCGGCTGTGTTGGGCCACCTTGGTCTCCTGTCACTGCGGCCAGGAGCGGGGCAGGGCTCACGAGGCTCAGTGCTACCTCGGAGCTCGGGCATCAAACTTACTGTCCACTTCCGGGCTTGGGCGGCTTCCGTTTTGCCTGACTCACGATCAATCTCTTCTTGCAAGGCCTTTCGCCTCACCTGAGCAAGGGAGAGAAAAGAAAATAAACGTTTTCCTTTGAGCTTAAAACTTAGAAAAAGGTGGGGCATTTTCCTAAAGTGGCCTCTTAGCATCTTGCCGGCTGCGATCCTGCGGCCTACAAAGCAGGCAGGCCTCGCTTATCCTTGCTTAGCCGGTCCTTACGAGTGAGCGTTCAAGGGCAGGAAAATGCTGAGCACAGCCCTCCCACAGACACAATGTCCACCGGCCCTGAGAGCAACCGCTCCCGAGAAACAGCTGAGGGCCGACTGCGCAGCTTCTGCACAACCACTAGGAGAGAGGCCCAGAGGACGCTGCGGGCTGGGAGCCCTCTGGGAGCTCGGGCAACACCCAGGGACAGGAGGAGCCCGTGAGCGCCACTGTTCGCCTTTTCCCTGAGCCTGGACAGGGGGCGGGAGCTCTAGCGGGTTCTCTGGGCCACCTGCAGGGCAGCCACGGTGAGAACCCAGCCACCCGCCTGGGCCACGCTCCAGCAGGACAGGAAGGGCCCCGCCTGGAATCAGTCTGGCAGGTGCATCAGAGTGCCGCTTCCTGTACCCACTCGGTGTGGGGCACATGCAGACCGCCCCTGTCCAGAGTGCAGACCGCCCCTGTCCAGAGTGCAGACCACCCCCATCCAGAGTGCAGAGTGCAGACCGCCCCCGTCCGGAGTGCAGAGTGCAGACCGCCCCCGTCCGGAGTGCAGCGTGCAGAGTGCAGACCGCCCGCCCCCCCCCCTCCCCCGTCCAGAGTGCAGAGTGCAGACCGCCCCCCGTCCAGAGTGCAGAGTGCAGAGTGCAGACCGCCCCCGTGCGGAGTCCGGAGTGCGGAGTGCAGACCGCCCCCCCGTCCAGAGTGCAGAGTGCGGAGTGCAGACCGCCCCCGTCCAGAGTGCAGAGTGCAGACCGCCCCCGTCCAGAGTGCGGAGTGCGGAGTGCAGACCGCCCCCGTCCAGAGTGCGGAGTGCGGAGTGCAGACCGCCCCCGTCCAGAGTGCGGAGTGCGGAGTGCAGACCGCCCCCGTCCAGAGTGCAGAGTGCAGACCGCCCCCGTCCAGAGTGCGGAGTGCAGGCCGCCCCCGTCCAGAGTGCAGAGTGCAGACCGCCCCCGTCCGGAGTGCGGAGTGCGGAGTGCAGGCCGCCCCCGTCCAGAGTGCAGAACTGGGAAGCTGCAGACCCTGCCCAGAGAGCTGCCCCGCCTGGAGACGGCCTGGAACCAGCCGAGGCTGCGGTGTGCACACGGGGGTGCCCTGTGCAGAGAAAGCGCAGAACAATTAGGGTGCTGCCCTGGGCCTGCCCAGAGCAACCCTGCTCACACCCAGCTCAGGCAATAGACAGCACCATATACATACCAGGCAGCCCTGCCCAGGTCTGAGAGAAAAGCAGGCCCATGCCAGGATGCCCGACCAGCAACCAATACCCACTGGCCATGCAGCACAGCAGGCACTGTGCACACCCCACTTGATTACAACCAGCCTGTGAAAACAATCTGGCACAGAGAAGCCACCTTTTCAAGACTGGGAGAGACAGCTACTTCATTTACCTAACAGGAACAAAAAGAGAAAGTCAAACAAAAGGGGGAGATAGAAGAATATGCCCCAAAGGAGGGAATGAGAAAAACTCAATGAAACAGAGGTCAATGATTTGCCTGATAAAGAATTCAAAGACATGGTGGTAGGATGCTCAACAAGCTCGAGGGTGGAACAGAGGGACGCAGAGAGCAGAAACACAAAGAACCACAGGAGACACAGCTACTAGAAAACAAAACATAAAATGGCAAAAACACAGTAATACTTGGAGATCTCAACACACCGCTGACAGCTTTAGAAAGCTCATCCAAGTAGATAATCAATTAAGAAGTATCAGCCTTAAACGATACATTAAACCAATGGACATAACAGACATTTATAGAATATTTCACCCAGAACATCAGAATATACATTTTTTCCCCAATGCGCATGAAACATTCTCAAAGATAGACCAAAATTGGGCTACAAAACTGACTTCAATATACTAGAGACTAAAATTATACCAAGCATATTCTCTGACCATAAGGCTTTGAAATTAGAATTCAACTGAAAAAAGGAAGTAAAGAAACCCACAAAAATGTGGAAATTAAACAACATACTTTTAAAAAATGATTTAGTCACAGAATAAAAGCAAAGATCAAAAGATATATACAGAGAAATGAAAATGACAACACAGAATATCAAAATTTCTGGGATGCAGCGAAAGGAATGAGAGGGAAATTTGTATCATTTAATGCAATCCCCATTAAAACCCCAATGTAATTTTTAAAAGAAATAAAACAAAAAATTCACCAGGTTTGCATGGAACCATAAGAAACTTCAAATAGCCAAAGCAACCCTGAGAAGAAAGAATGAAGCAGCTGGAGGCATCATTATACTCCAGAGCCATGATAATCAAAACAGCACGGTACGGGCAGAAGGACAGACAGACAGACCAATGGAACAGAATCTTGAGCCCAGAAATAAAACTACATATATACACAGACAGTCTTCAACAAGGGGACCAAAACCACACACTGGAGAAAAGGGGCCTCTTGAATAAAGGGTGCTGGGAAAATGGAAAAACCACATGCAAAAGAATGAAACTTGACTACACATTGTCCCCCTGCACAAAAATTAATTCAAAATGGGTGCATATACACAACAGAATATTACTTGTCCATGAAAAGAATGAAATCTTACCATTTGTGAAAACAGGGATGGATCTACAGGGTATTATGAGAAGTGAAATAAGTCAGAGAAAGACAAATACCACACTATTTCCCTTACTTGTGGAATCTAAATGAATAAAACAAATAATTCCCTAGATGCAGAAAATGAGTGTCCGGTCACGGGGCTGGGGGCAGTGTGGGTGGAAGGGGTGAAGCAGCAGCGGAACACTCGTGGGGACGTCCAGTGCAGCGCAGGGAGCAGTCAGCAGTGGAGCGCGCAGGTACGCACGCTGACCAGCGGGCACCAGGCTTAGCAGGGTGATAACGCCATAATTACATATGTGTCTAGTCATTATGTTATACACCTGAAACTAATGCAATAGTGTGTGTCAACTGTAACTGGAAAAACAGTAAAATTACACATATGTAACTAGAAAGGGTAAATCTGGATGAACCTGACAACAAAGGGTCAACAGTGGTTATTAGGTGGTAAGATTTGAAGTTACCTTTTCTCTGATTTTTAAACAATGAACTTTTAGTAGCAATGGGAAAGACAGAGCCCAGACAGAAAACTCCACTCACACTGAGGTAGTCTCTGTCATCCAAAACGGTTAAAAACATTTTTTTAAATTGTCAGGTATTCAATACATGCAGATGTGCAGGGGCGTGCCGACTCTCGGGGTCCTGGTATTGTGCTGAGCTCTGCAGGGCTGAGCACCCGGAAAGGCCTGGACCTCGGTTGGTCCCGCCCCACAGCCCTTTCTGTGTGGCTGGCACGCTGCACGACCGTGCCCTGCAGGAGTCTGGGAGCTCTTGTCCCTCATGCCAGGCCCTGGACATGGTGTCTCCCCAGTGGGCCTCAGCCCTAAGACGACCCTCCAGGGCCCCAAGGCAATCCTTCCACTTGGAACCTCGGAGGCACTTGTAGGCCTCCCTCCTCAGACATAAGTGCACATGAGGCCTCTCTCCTGGAGGAGGGCTGGGGCCAGGGCCATCTCCACGCCACACCCTCCTGCTTCACTCCAGCAGGTCCTTGCTGACCAAGCGTGAGGAGGCTGTCAGGAGGCCGCCACTTGTTACGCACAGGTATGCCTATGCGGCAGGTCCTGCCGAGGGCCTCACCACACCACCTCCTTCGGTCTCCTCCTGTCTGAGGGTCAGTGACACTGGTGATTACCCTCGGTCCTCTCATCAGCAGTGGTCCAAGGCCAAGCCTACGTGGTTACTACGCTGTCTGCCAGGCTTTGGGGTCCTGAGTTGTGAAAATACCCCAATGCCAGAAAGTCCAGCTCCTTTACAGGATGCACCTACCAGGGGATCTGGGAGAGAAAAACAGCAGCTGGTCCACAACAGAACCATGTCTCTAAACGCTCCTGGCTTGAAGCCGGGTGGTGGCAACAAGTGGGCCTGGCTGAGCCTGTGTTGTGTTCCCTGCCCTGGCTTTAGGTCTCAGGGACACGACCCCTGCTTTCCCTGCAGGGTTACAGGCAGGAGAGCCTTGCTGAGGTTCTGAATCACCGGATGTTCCCTCCGCCAATGCCCTGGCAGTGGAAGTGTCTCCCGACGTGGGTGAAGGCCACAGGGTTCCCCGCCATGGGACTGGTGCCCCAGAAGCTGGCCAGGTGGCCTCTGCAGCCCCGCGTGCTCCTGAGACCAAGGATCCTGTGGCCTGAGAGGGGAAGAGAGAGCAGACGCGTGGGAGGGAGAGGAGGGCTGGCCGTACCTGGTCTATGTGCGTCTCGTCCATGTTGCCCTTCTTTTCCAAAACCACCTCCAAGTCTGTGTCGGGCTCCTGCAGAGCAAAGGGAGCAAGCGTCACGCAGATGCTGGCCTCTGTCCCGGCAGCCGTCCAGGGTGAGGTCATGAGTCCAGGGAACACCCACGTCCCAAGCACCAACCCACAACCCACCACCTACAGAACATGACACCCTAACCTTCCATCCCTCTCCCCCCCTCAAACTGTGGTACTGACCTATTTCACAGATGAAACTAGGATTCAGAGGGGTGCAGTGACCATCATGGGGTCACCCCCACAGCTCAGGGACAGGGCCGACACTAACCCAGGTCTCATGACTCAGGCTGGGTGCTGGCCTTTCCTGCCAGAAGCCACCTGACCTCTGAGGGTGACAGCAAACCAGCAAGACGAGAGGCCGAGGGCCCCACTGATAGTGGGAGCAAGGGTGGGGGCAGAGGGGACAGCAGGGCCAGGAGAGCAGGGGGGGGTCAGCATGCCCAAACCTGCCCAACTCCCCTCCACACTGCCCACCCCACTCCCAGGGCCCGGTCACCCAAACCTGCCCAGCTCTCCTCCACACTGCCCACCCCACGCCCAGGGCCCGGTCACCCAAACCTGCCCAACTCTCCTCCACACTGCCCACCCCACTCCCAGGGCCCGGTCACCCAAACCTGCCCAACTCTCCTCCACACTGCCCACCCCACGCCCAGGGCCCGGTCACCCAAACCTGCCCAGCTCTCCTCCACACTGCCCACCTCACGCCCAGGGCCCGGTCACCCAAACCTGCCCAACTCCCCTCCACACTGCCCACCCCACGCCCAGGGCCCGGTCACCCAAACCTGCCCAGCTCTCCTCCACACTGCCCACCCCACGCCCAGGGCCCGGTCACCCAAACCTGCCCAACTCTCCTCCACACTGCCCACCCCACGCCCAGGGCCCGGTCACCCAAACCTGCCCAACTCTCCTCCACACTGCCCACCCCACGCCCAGGGCCCGGTCACCCAAACCTGCCCGACTCCCCTCCACACTGCCCACCCCACGCCCAGGGCCCGGTCACCCAAACCTGCCCAGCTCTCCTCCACACTGCCCACCCCACGCCCAGGGCCCGGTCACCCAAACCTGCCCAGCTCTCCTCCACACTGACCACCCCACGCCCAGGGCCCGGTCACCCAAACCTGCCCAACTCCCCTCCACACTGCCCACCCCATGCCCAGGGCCCGGTCACCCAAACCTGCCCAGCTCTCCTCCACACTGCCCACCCCACGCCCAGGGCCCAGTCGCCGCCTGCTCTGCCTGGAAAACGAGGAGTCTCTACCCCCTGCTCCCCCAGCCCCGACTCAGGCCCACTCCACATGCAGCTCAGGTGACCTTTACAAATCTCAGCCGAATACGCCGTCACGCCTGACCAGGTGATGACGCAGTGGATAGAGCGTCGGACTGGGATGTGGAAGGACCCAGGTTCGAGACCCCGAGGTCGCCAGCTTGAGGCGGGCTCATCTGGCTTGAGCAAAGAGCTCACCAGCTTGGACCCAAGGTCACTGGCTCCAGCAGTGGGTTACTCGGTCTGCTGAAGGCCCACGGTCAAGGCACATGTGAGAAAGCAATCAATGAACAACTAAGAAGTCGCAATGCGCAACGAGAAACTGATGATTGATGCTTCTCATCTCTCTCCGTTCCTGTCTGTCTGTCCCTGTCTATCTCTGCCTATGTAAAAAAAAAAAAAAAAGAATACGCCGTCACCTTAAATGCACGAAACTTTATGTCAATTATATCTCAAAACAAACAAACAAAAAACCTCTCAATCACATCATGCCATTCCACTCCCTAAAACACTTTGAGAGTGCCCACCGTGTTGACACAAATTCCAGATTTCTGTGGCCTCTGCCCCCCCCTACCCCCCCAGCCCCGCCCCTGCTCCTCCCAGGGCCTCGCACCTGCAGATGGACAGGCCCCCAGGCCCCGCCCAGGTCTCAGCTCCCACAGGCCAACCTCACTGGCCGGCCTGCCTGCGGACGGGGCTGTCCTCTCAGAGACCTCAGGCTGCCCACGTTCCCTGACCCTTCCAGTACAGCGGCCACACTCCCCTCAACCCCCAACAGCTCCGCTCTCTCACCCCACCTGGCGGACCCTGAAGACACAGGGCGCTCCTGGCTCGGGGCTGCTCTGCCCGGCACAGGCCCTGTCACCTACTAAGCAGAGGAGCTGACTACTTGTCACTGGGCTCCTGGCAGGAAGGGTTCTAGATTCTGATGGGGGTTGGGCTCCCAAACCTCTGGGGTTCCTCCTAGAGCCTGAGTTTCGGAACAGAGGAGGAGACTGCTGAAATCAAGTCTAATGGTGGACGGGGGCAACCGGGAGAAATCTAGGACCCAGCACCCCTGTCCCCCACAGCTGCACTGGGGGAGCTGAGCACAGGCCATTCGGACACCTTCCTACTGACCCAGCCCCTGAAGGCTCGTCCCTCAGCCAGTCTACCCGAGCCCCTCTTCCTGCTGACCCAGCCCCTGAGGGCTCGTCCCTCAGCCAGTCTACCCGAGCCCCTCTTCCTGCTGACCCAGCCCCTGAGGGCTCGTCCCTCAGCCAGTCTACCCGAGCCCCTCTTCCTGCTGACCCAGCCCCCGGGGGCTCGTCCCTCAGCCAGTCTACCCGAGCCCCTCTTCCTGCTGACCCAGCCCCTGAAGGCTCGTCCCTCAGCCAGTCTACCCGAGCCCCTCTTCCTGCTGACCCAGCCCCTGAGGGCTCGTCCCTCAGCCAGTCTACCCGAGCCCCTCTTCCTGCTGACCCAGCCCCTGAGGGCTCGCCTCTCAGCCAGTCTACCCGAGCCCCTCTTCCTGCTGACCCAGCCCCTGAGGGCTCGTCCCTCAGCCAGTCTACCCGAGCCCCTCTTCCTGCTGACCCAGCCCCTGAGGGCTCGTCCCTCAGCCAGTCTACCCGAGCCCCTCTTCCTGCTGACCCAGCCCCCGGGGGCTCGTCCCTCAGCCAGTGCTGCACGGACACCTTCCTGCTGACCCAGCCCCTGCGGGCTCGCCCCTCAGCCAGTGCTACCTGGACACCTTCCTGCCGACCCAGCCTGAGGGCTCGCCCCTCAGCCAGTCTACCCAAGCCCCTCTTCCTGCTGACCCAGCCCCTGAGGGCTCGTCCCTCAGCCAGTCTACCCAAGCCCCTCTTCCTGCTGACCCAGCCCCTGAGGGCTCGCCCCTCAGCCAGTCTACCCGAGCCCCTCTTCCTGCTGACCCAGCCCCTGAGGGCTCGCCTCTCAGCCAGTCTACCCGAGCCCCTCTTCCTGGGCCCGACCCAGCCTTCGCCAAGGGCTCGACAGCTCTCAACTCTCCAGTTTCAGGTCAGTAAATCCCTTTTCTGGCTCGAGTGAGTTGAAACAGGGTCCTAGAAGCTAAACCACCGAGTTGCCCGTGTGCCCACACGCCCGCCCACCTCCACCCAGCTCTCCCGTCCAGTCCGCCTGGAAGGACAGACTACCTCCTCCCAAGGCTCTCCTGCTCCTCTGCTCTCTTTCCTCTTCTTCTTCTTCTTCTTTGGAGCTGACTCCTCCATGTCCGGCCGCTCTTCCTTTTTACTGGACTTCACTTTCTTCTTCGCCGGGGCCTTGGTGCCATCTCCTACTGGGATGCACTCTGAAGCCTCGGCTTTGCCTGGCTTCTTCTTCCTGCCTTTCCGCTGGCTGCCCTCCACGGCCCTGGAAGGCCTGGGGTGACCGAGGGGTGCGTCTCCCTCCTCTTCGAGTTCCTTTCTCTTCTTCACCTTCTTGGTGCGCTCCCTGGGGCTCTCCTGCTTCCTCTTCCGCCCCACGGCTACCTGTTCCTGGCCACCCTTCCCCACTGGGCAGGTGTGCCCAGCATCGCTGGCCTCGCAGAAGCCAGGGTCCCTGACTGAAAAGGCCGTGGCCTCCCGGGCCTTCTTCTCCTTCTTGTGTTTTTTGAGCTTCTTGCCAACTCGGGTCACTTCCTCACTGTGTCTGGGATCCGGGGAGGTCTTCATCCTCAAACCAGGGGACGTGGCCAGAGGACACAAGGACTTTCTCTTCTTCTTCTTCTCCCCGCCGAGGAACTCGGATGGCCCCCGAGCCTGTGTCCTGGGGCTGGGAGGCTTCTCTGTCCCCCTGGCACGGGGCGTGGTCTCAGGGTCTAGGTGTTCCTCACAGAGGGGGCTGTGGCCCTTCTTCTTCTTCTTCTTCTTCTTCTTCTTCACTGGAGTCGTATCGGGCGTCTGTCCTCGGGTCACATTCTTCAAGGTTGATGTGGCTCTTAGAGGACAGACCTCAGAGAAATAACTGTTATTGTTTAAAACTGAGTACTGAGTCTCTGGCTCTTTGACGGCCACTTTCTTCTTCTTCTTGTTTTTTTCCAGAAGCCCAAGGCCCAGGTCTCCCTTGTGGCTCTTGGTGATCATTCCTGAAAAAAGAAATAGGACATATTATCCCTACACCAAGTTGCCCTGTGCACAATTCAACTAGATTTACCAAGAGTCACATTTCTCTGAGTCAATGGTCTCAAATACTAGGGAATGATTCCTGTGGAGCAAAGGGAAACATGAGCAAAGAAACTGAGTGGAGCTACATTCAGACAGCTCCAGGTTCAAATCCAAACTGCTCCCTTACCCTAAGATGTTCCCCTGTTCTCCCTGAAGCCTTAATTTCCCCACCTGGGAAAAGGAGAGAAATGCCACTTCTCAGAGGGCTACTGGAGAGGATAAAGGAGACAATCTGTAGAGTGGGCTTGCTACGTTGTTGACTCCTTTTCCTAAACCCCTTCCTCAAATCTCTAAGCCTCCTCACTCGTTCAACAGAAATTTCCCACCTGCCTACCCTGGTAGGAAAAGGTCAGGAGCTTCTCCACCTCCTAGCTTTCTTCAGCCTCAGAGCCCAGGGGGTCCACATGGGGCCAGCCTCACTTTCAGCAGCGTCAAAGCGCCAGGCCAGGCCTCTGGTGGAGCACAGGTGCATTCCTAACCACTGCAGGGACACCTGGAGAGACACGTTGACTCCTGTCTGGTTTTCTGCAGACCTTGGTGACAGACTTTTGCGGGGCCAGTTCCAAACCGCCGTAATAGATAGAACGAGCATCGTAAAGCCCAGGAGCAGTCTTTTTTGCTGGTGGGGGTGGTGCTTTCTGGTTGTGAAAACACATCACCCGTGAAGTGCAATAAAACAGTCTGCCTGAATTCCCAGGGCCTAACTCTGCACCTCGCACGAGGCAGGTGCTCAGACATACGTCCTCACTGAATGAGGGATGAACAGTGAAGGTAGAGAGGAACAAGAAGCCATCACGAGGCAAGCAGGTGTGGGAGGGGAGAGACGTAAAACACAGATGACACAGGTGATGAAAGCAGAACAGCAGTCACGTCAGGGTCACGGAGAGCTTCTAACCTAGACTACCGGCTGTCCGGGAACTTTCTGAAGGTCAGTCTTCCAGCGCGGGCAGCGGCAGGACCCTGGCGCTAAGCCTGGACACAAAGGACCTGCAGGCCGTGCGGTGGGGGGCTGGGGGCTGGAGGCACGCGGGTTTGAACAGAGGACCTGAGATGTCCAAGTGGAGACATTCGCTGGCCAGGCGGGTGCACGAGTCTTGAGGCTCAGAGGGGACGAGGCCAACATGGGCGACCTGGATTTTGGAATTTATGGACGGTACTTAAGCGTTCAGCAGAAAGAGCCTGGGACGGGACTTGAGAGAGGGACACTAAAAGACGGGCAGAGGACGGGAACGAGGGACGGACGAAGGAGAGGGGTCAGCCACGAGCGCCTCCGACGGACGAGTGGCCACTGGAGCCGAGGACCACAGAGAAGCGGGGGGGATCCTGGTCAACCCTGTCCCCCTCGCTCCCCGTCCCCGCCGTCCCGCACACGGCAGCGTCCAGCCTCCTCCGCAGCGAAGACCGCCCTCTCCGTCCCGCGACCCCAACGCCGAAGGGGGAGGAATGGAGTCCGCCGGGGGGCCTCGCGAGAACCGGTGTCCCCGGCGCGGCCGCCCCGTCTCAGAGACGTGCACGGGGAGGCCCTGGGTCCCCAAGGCCGGCAAGCGGCACACGAGGGGCTGGACAGCGGGCCGCGGGGCTCGGAGCCGGTGCCCCGCACGGGAGCACAAACACACTGGGAGGAACACGCTGGGGGCTCGGCTCCCAGGGGAGGAGGGCTTCCTGGAGGCGGCGGCCCCAGGCGGGGCGAGCGCACATCGGAGACCCGGGGGCGCGAACGTGGCGGCGCAGGGCGCCCGCTTTTCCCTCCGTGCGCCCCCGCATCCCGAGCCCCATCTGCAGACCCCGCCACCCTCACCTGCAGGCCAAAACTTCGCCTCCGCAGGAGAACCCGCTCCGCCGTGACCCGGAAGTCGACCTCGAGACCCTGGCCAGCCGCCGCGAGTTGTTGCTTCTTCCGGGTCACGGCTGAGAGGAGCGCGGTTGCCGTGGAAACCGCAACAATGGCGGCTTACGGACGGGTGGGCATCCGCACGGCTCAGCGGGAAGAGCTGACCGGCTCCTTAGAGTCGCCTCTCACGCCCAGGACGCCAGTGCCCGCCGTGGGCTCCGCGTCCGGGGAGCGGCCCGTGTCGCCGGGAAAGGCTGCAGAACCGCCGAGCAAGAACCTGTGGGAGCAGATATGCAGGGGTAGGCGGTGTGGCGGCGAGGGGCGGGGCTCCGACGAGGGGCGGGACTGACAAGGGGGCGGGACTCCGGAGGCGCGGCCGGCGAGGGGCGGGGCTCTGATGAGGGACGGGGCCTACGAGGGGCGGGACTCCGGTGGCGCGGCCGGCGAGGGGCGGGGCTCCGGGGCCGACGAGGGCCGGGGCTCAGATGAAGGGCGGGGCCTACGGGGCGGGACTCCGGCGGCGCGGCCGGCGAGGGGCGGGGCTCCGGGGCCGACGAGGGCCGGGGCTCAGATGAAGGGCGGGGCCTATGGGGCGGGACTCCGGCAGCGCGGCCGGCGAGGGGCGGGACCGCGGCACCGCGTCTATTGGGCGCCTCCTGTGTACCTGGTGACTGACGTGCGAGGCTCCCCGCGGGCGCGCTGCGGAACCGCCGAGCTGCCCACGTGGGACCAGGAACTCGCGGGGGTCCCTCCTCCGGCTGCCGGCGGCATGGACGGGGCAGGCTGGGGAGAGCGGCGTACAAGCGGACCAGGGGGTGCGGATCAGCGGTGCTGAAACCTCACCCAGTAAACCGGGAAGCGTCGCTGGGGTGGAGATGGGAAATTGTTGAGAACGCCGGCTCCCGAGAGCCCCACAGAGCCCCTCAGGGGGTGCAAGAATCCGCGCTTTGAATGCGCTCGCCGGGGATTCTGATGGTGGTCATCTGTGGCCCCCCACGTGGAGCGTCCACGTCTGGACAGACTTGGGTTTTCAGCCATCTCCACTTCTGACCTTCCCGTACGATCACCAGACGAGCCCCCTTCCTTTGTGCCCGATACATACCGTTTGTCCTGAGGCCCGATTAAAAAAAAAAAAAGACTCCTCGTGCGTTGGGCGAGTTGTGTAACGTTTTACTTTTTTATGGCGTGAGCGGGATGCACCTGACTGGGCCGCAGCACAGAAAGCATGTAGCAAATTCCCCAAATTACAGCAGGAGTTCAGTAACTGTAGCTAGTAAGAAGTCGTGCTAGGTGCCCCCCCCCTTTTGTTTTCCTCCTGAGGTCGAGAACTCAGATTTTTCATGCATCATCATCACCACCTCAGCTGTCTGACACAGCGCCATCTGGTAGAACTTTTCCAATGTGGTAGCCCTAGCCACATGCGGTTATTAAGCACTTGGAATGTGGTTACTGCAACCATAGAACTGAACTTTTTATTTTACTTGAGTTAAATAAATTTAGATAGCCACCTGTGGCTAGGGGATATCTGTCCTGTATTGCACAGGACAGGTCAGCAAATGTGTGTTGAATAGAAAAAAGAATAAATGCACCAGTATATGAGTCGAGGTAGAAGGAGAGAGTAGTGAGCTGAGAAGAGGAAGAGAGAATAGTGGACTCAGAGTTGATAGATGCCCTCAAAGGCCTTTCTCTACAACTTGCATCGACTACTCAAATTCCTTCTTCAAGCATAGCATCGCATTATGTCCAGAAAATTCTGTTTCATCTTAAATGTCCTCCTTGTAATTTTATGTCCCTATCTCCTTGGAGCTATGACCCAGCATGCTAATCACTCTACCATAGAGAAACCGGTTGGGCATTTGAAGGTTGTTATTGTGACGGTCTTTTCCCCAGAGCTTTCTATTTCCCAAGCCAAACAGCTCTTAATACAGTCGCTCCTGACGTTCTGTTAGAAAGCTGCTCAGACTTCCTGTAAGAGAGGACTAGACCTTGTACCTGCCTCACACAGCCGCTCTGAGGATCAAGCAAGGTGATGTGTGTGAAGGTGTTGTTCAGCAATGTGCCGGGCATTTAGAACTACTCAATAAATGTTATTGTTGCAAAGAAGTGTGTTTTAGAATCATAGGATTTATTTTGCCCAAACAGGCCTGTCCAGAGAAGACAAACACAAAGGGTTTTGATGCCTTTAGGAGAAGCAAGTGAATCGATGCCACTTACTGAACATGAAGTTAATGAGAGCAAGATGGCGAATGATACACACCGGTCCATCAATGATTATTACGAGCTAGATGAATAAGCCCAATTTCTTAAAACAAATATTCTAACAAATGCAATTTTCTAAAACAATGAGTACATTGTTTCTCTCTCTCTCTCTCTCTCTCTCTCTCTCTCTCTCACACACACACACACACACACACACACAAACAACCCACGAAAAACAGGCTTTGTGATAATCCTGTGTTTGAGGTTAAGTATTACATTCCGTTTGGTTATCACCATTTAAAAACCAAATTCTCACAACAAACAGACCTGTCAGAAACTCAGTCTCAGGAAGATGAGATACAGAATAGGTTAACATCTAACTTAAGCATGACTTTTATTCTACCTGACTACTATGTGTTTGTCGGGGCGTACCTTATGAAAACTTATTTGTAAATGTTCTGTTTTGTTATTCTTTCTAGTGACAACTGAGGGCTTTATATATTCAAAACCAATTGTGTTCATATCAATAAACACCCACAAAGAGTACGCTGGCTAAATAAATGTGGCACGTTATATATGTAGCAGCCTCAGAAGATGTCCAATATTCAACACCTAGAATGGTTCCTGACCTGTGGTGGCGCAGTGGATGAAGCATCCACCTAGAACACTGAGGTCGCTGGTTTGAAACCCTGGGCTTGCCCGGTCAAGGCACATATGGGAGTTGATGCTTCCTGCTTCTCCCCCCTTCTCTCTCACTCTATCTCTCTCTCTTTGTCTCTCTTCTCTAAAATAAATAAATAAATAAAAGTAATTAAAAAAATAAATATTCCATTGTCTGGATGAATGTACCACAATTTATTTGCCTGACCAGGTGGTGGCACAGTGGATAGAGCATCGGACTGGGATGCGGAAGACCCAGGTTCGAGACCCCGAGGTCGCCAGCTTGAGCGCGGGCTCATCTGATTTGAGCAAAATCTCACCAGCTTGGACCCAAGGTTGCTGGCTCGAGCAAGGGGTTACTCGGTCTGCTGAAGGCCCGTGGTCAAGGCACATATGAGAAAGCAATCAATGAATAACTAAGGTGTCGCAACGAAAAACTAATGATTGATGCTTCTCATCTCTCTCTGTTCCTGTCTGTCTATCCCTCTCTCTAACTCTCTCTCTGTCTCTGAAAAAAAAAAAGAAAAGAAAAAAAAAGCAATATGGAAAGAATGGTCCCTTGCACACAGTGGGCTCTCAGTAAATATAAATGAATGAATCAGTAGATCAAGGATCAAAAGTAACTTACGCACTATTATGTTCATTTACTCCTTCATTGCTTCATTCATTCAGCAAGTATTCTGTGGAAATAGAATGGTGAGCACAAACAGACCCTGGTAATTCCATCACAAAGCACACAGTCTATTGGAAGAGATGAATTTTTACCAATATCAAATAAGGGTAAAACTAGTATGAGTTATGAAGAAAAAGGACATAGTGTTGCAAGGTTCCATACTGGGATAATTTGACCTAGCCTACTAGATTTAAAGTAATACATGTGTTTGTGTATTATACATGTAAATGCCTTGAAAAGATGTTGCAATGGCTGTTGGTAATAATAGCATTATGTGTGACTTATACTCTACATAAAATATCTCTATAAGTAAGCTTTTGTACTCAGACAAAGCTGTAAATGTATATATCTTAAATTCAAATAAATAGTTTCCACACTATATTGGTTCTCAAAGGGTTGGGGGAAGGAGGGTGAATTTACATGCTTCTGGGGTTTTTTTATTATTGAATTTATTGGTTAATATAATTATACAGGGTTCAGGTGCACAGTTCTACAATCCGTCGTCTGTGTATTGCTTTGTGTGTTCACCCTCGCAAGTGAGGTCTCCTCCACCACCACCTACCTTCCTCTCTCCTTCCACCCCCTTTTCTTCCTGCGGTCTCCACACTCTTGTCTGTCTATATGTTTTTTTTCTTTGCTAAATCCCTTCAACTTTTCCACCCAGCCCTTCAAACCCCATTTCCTCTGACAGCTGTTCAGTCTGTTGTCTGTATCTGTGAACTTGTTCTATTTTGTTTGTTACTTTATTTTGTTCATTAGATTCCACATATGAGTGAAATCATACGATACTTGTCTTTCTCTGACTAGCTTATTTCACTTAGCATAATATACTCCAGATCCATCCATGCTGTCATAAAAGTTAAGATTTCTCTCTCTCTTTTTTTTTACAGTTGAGTAGTATTCCATTGTGTAAATGCCCCTTTGTAATTTTATCCACTCGTCTGCTGATGGACACTTAGGCTGCTTCCAAACCTTGGCTGGAGTAAATAACGCTGCAGTGACCATAGGGATGCATACACTCTTTTGAATTAGTGTTTCAGGTTTCTTTGGGAAAATTCCCAGATGCAGAGTTGCTGGGTCATAAGGCAGTTCCATTTTTAATTGTTTGAGGTAACTCCTTCCTGCTTTTTATAGCGGCTGCACCAATCTACATTCCCACCAACAGTGCAAGAGGGTTCTCTTTTCTCAACAACCTCTCCAACACATTTGATGATAGCCATTCTGACAGGTGTGAGGTGTGAGGTGATTGTGATTTTAATTATTATTTCTCTGATGATTAGTGAGTTGAGCATCTTGTCATATGTCTGTTGGCCATTTGTATGTATTCCTTGGAGAAGTGTCTATTTAGGCCCTTTGTTCATTTTTTAATTGGATTGTTTATTTTTCTGTGTTGTTTTATAAGTTCCTTGTAAATTTTGGATATTAACCCCTTATCCGATGTATTGGCGAATATGTTCTCCCATTCAGTGGGTTTTCTTCTCATTTTCTTGGTGGTTTCTTTTACTGTGCAGAACGTTTTAGTTTGCTGTAGTCCCATTTGTTTGTTTTTGCTTTTATTTCCCTTGCCCAAGGAGATATATCAGAAAAAATACTGCTGTGAGAAATGTCTGAGATTTTACTGCCTTTGTTTTCTTCAAGAATTTTTATGGTTTTGAATCTTAACATTTAAGTCCTTAATTCGTGTGTGTGTGTGTGTGTGTGTGTGTGTGTGTGACTGTGACAGAGAGAGGAACAGATAGGGACAGACAGGGAGGCAAAGAGATGTGCTCAAGCTGGATGAGCCCACGCTCAAGCTGGCGTCCTCAGAGTTTCGAACCTGGGTCCTCTGCGTCCCGGTCTGAAACTCTGTCCACTGCCTGGTCAGGCAAGTGTATAATTCATTTTGAGTTCAATCTTGTGTATGGTGTGAGAAGGTGATCCAGTTTCATTTTTTGCACATATCTGTCCAGTTTTTTTTCATACCATTTATTGAACAGACCATCTTCAGCTCATTGTATATTCTTGCCTCTTGTGAAATGTAAGCAACTGTATAAGTGTGAGTTTATTTCTGGGCTCTCTGTTCTGTTCCATTGATCTACATATGATTTTCTTTTTCTTTTTAGAAATTAAATGTAATGGGGTGACACTGATCAATGAGAGTGCATAGGTTTCAGATGAACCTCCCTATGGCAAACATGTGAACTACTGACTGTGGTGTGTGTCCCTCACACGCGTGTTTTTCTGCTAGTACCATGCTGTTTTGATCACCGTGACCTTGTAGTATAGTTTGCTATCACGTAGTGTGATTCCTCCAACTTCATTCTTCTTTCTTAGGATCACTGTTGCTATTTGGAGTCTTTTGTGGATCTATATAAGTTTTTGGAAAATTTGTTCTACTTCTGTGAAATATGCCATTGGTATCTTGATAGGAATTGTGTTGAATCTATAGATTGCTTTGGGTAGTATGGACATTTTAATGATGTTAATTCTTGCTATCCATGAGCATGGTATATGCTTCCACTTGTTTGTATTATCTTGTTTTTTTCTTCAGTGTCTTTTATAATTTTCTGAGTACCGGTTTTTTATATCCTTGGTTAAATTTATTCCTAGGTATTTTATTCTTTTTGAAGCAATTGTGAATGGGACCATTTTCTTTTTTTTTCTTCTTTTTTTTATTGAGAGGCAGGGAGGCAGAGAGACAGACTCCGCATGCACCCTGGCCGGGATGCACCCGGCATGTCCACTGGGGGGACGATGCTCTGTCCACCTGGGCCACTGCTCCATTGCTTGCAACTGAGCCATTTTAGTGCCTGAGGCGAGGCCATGTAGCCATCCTCAGTGCCCAGGGCCAACTCATTCAAACTGCTTGAGCCATGGCTGCAGGAGGGGAAGAGAGAGAGAGAGAGAGAAAGAGAAGGAGGAGGGGTGGAGAAGCAGATGGGCGCTTCTCCTGTGTGCCCTGGCTGGGAGTTGAACCTGGGACTTCCACACACTGGGCTGACATTCTACCGCTGAGCCAACCGGCCAGGGCTGGGACTGTTTTCTTATTTTTGCTTTCTGGTAATTTATTATTTGTGTATAAAAATGTACCTGTTTTCTGCATATTTATTTCATATTCTCCTACGAGACTGAATTCCTTTATGAGTTCTAGTAGTTTCTTGGTGAAATTTATAGGGTTCTCTATATACAGTATCATGTCTTCTGCAAATAATGAAGCAATGTCTCAAACTCTTACATAAAACCTGGACTCTTCACACAAGTGGCCAATTATTGCATCCATTTTGAATAAGGTGGTTCACATTAATAATTAACCGGTAATGGTCAGTTGTTTTTCATTTCTATAAACCACCAACCAAAATAAAATTTAAGAATGTTTTATTTAGAGGAGAGAAGATTATAATGGCGATGAAGTATGGAATTGAGGATATTTTTTTTCTCCACTCCTTTTAGAGTATGAAGCTGAGCTGCCTCCGTTTCCAGGGGGTTACGGAATCAAACCAGACGCTGTCACTCCTGTGAGTATTGCCTCCATCTGAACAAAAATCTCATAGATGAGAACAGCACAGATAGCTGGTGAGCGTCACACAGATTCCTGAGTTGGGAAAGGTCCCGGAACTAGAACCAGAAATGTGGGCTCAGTCATAGCTCAAGTACTAGCTGTGAGTGAAAGGGCATTCATAACTTCCTTCAGCCTCTGTTTCCACATCTGTGAAATGGATCAGATCATCCTAGACTAATTCCCAGGGCCTCTGTGGAGCTCACATGAGGTCCCGGCTGAGAAAGGCCTTCACAGTGGAATCAACACCGTGTGCACGTTGGGTCAGTTGCAGATCAAGCAGGCTTCTCCACGTATGCTCAGATGGGCGCAGAAAACGACCAAGGAAAGGGATCAAGAACAGAGCACTCAGGAGGAGAGGCTTTCCGGCAGTCTGCTTGGAGTGAAATAAGAGCTTAATGGAGTTTAACACAAAGCAGGACTCAGAGATGAAGGGACTTCAGCAGGGTCACAGGACCGGGACCAGAACCGAGGGCGGGATTTCCAGTGTGTTACCGCAGCTGCCGCTGGTAGAGAACCTTGTGTCTAAGAACTGTCTTGGCTGATGACCATTCTTTTTTTTCATAGCATCCTGTTCTTGCTTTGTGGATGCAATGTTTTCTCAAAATTTCTCTGCAGACACTAACCACAGTTCCCAGCCCGGAATGACCTGTGCTTCTGCCAGGGTTAGCTGTTCTTCGTAGATCATGATCTCTGTCACTTACGTTCTTGATGTTCTTTATCTTTACATAGAGCTCGGGCTGTTTATTCAAAATTCAACATGGGGGCCTGAGTGGATTCTTCTGCGTGGCTGGTGTGGTTTTCTTCTGCAGCTGTCCACGTGGGTTTGTTTTCTGGATGGAGCTATTGAGTGAGGAGAAGCACAGAGTGGAGCTAATGTGGGGATCGACCGTGGGAAGACTTTCTTCAGGCTGAGTAGGCAGGAAGCCTCCTTATCAGCGGTGGGGTTTTTTCCTCTGGACCACCAGCACGGCACCCTGAGCAGTTCTACTCCTCCCAAGGCTGTTTGTTCAGTTTGTATACAGAGGCGTCACTGGAAAGGGGAGCTGGATAGAGAATACAGTGTATTGAACAGGCAGGGGCAGGGGCAGGGAGGGGAGATGTGGGAGCCGGCCCGCGGAGCTGAGCCTGTTTTTCACTGACTCCTCTCATTTGTTATTATTCCCCATTCATTCTGACCCTCTGGGAGCTGAGCCTCTGACGATGGAAGCCCTCTGGAATTCTGTGGGAAGATGGGTACCCCTCCTCTGGGGCAGTTTCCCACCGTGGATTCCAGGCTGCCTCTTCTCCTCTCTCTCCTGATGATAGGTTTCATTCCTGTTTCTCTGGGAAATGTTTGCAAATCTCTCATCCACTGACGGTCCTTGTATTCTTCCGTCTATTAGAGATATATTCATTCTGTGTCTCAGAAGGGAAGAGAGACAAAGACTTGTGCTCAGCGTGCCCCTTGAAGCTAAAGTTCAGTGCAGAATTTCACTCCTGTGTTAGGTTATAAAAGAAGATGCAATTACTTAAACGATTTCTATGAATTGATTCTTTCCCCCACCAGGTTTCACCAAAGGAAGAAACAGTTTTCCACGCTTTTAGTAGAGAGCACCTTTTTTCATTTTCTCATGTGACAGTGAATTCACATATACCCTGCACGCAAGTTAAATTGGAAACAGTTGATCCAAAAACGTGTAAGTACAGGAGATTTCATCTTTCACAGTCTGGGGCTTGTAACATTGCAAAACCGCAGGGTGGCGGGTTGGGGCGGACAGCAGACCTCAGGGAGACCACGTAAGGAATTTGTTTCTGTTTTAATTTTTAAAAGAATGAGTATATCTTCAAGGTTGAAATACTATAGGATGATGATGATAAATGACAAGCATCAAATACAAAGGGACGACATGTAAAAAGTGGAGAACGCCAGGCTGTCCCGCTCTGTGCGTGGAAGCCAGAGGTCTGGGCTTCCGAGGACTTCCCGCCTGAGCCGCTGGCCTCGCTGCTGCCAGGGCTTCGCCTGCCGGTCTGCTCTGGTCTTTCTGCGGGTCTGCCGTCAGCCCCGCCGGCCTGTGCTGTCCTCGCTGTGGGCTTGAGGCTCCACCCACTGTGCCCCACCCAGTACCTCGCTGTGGGCTTGAGGCTCCACCCACTGTGCCCCCACCCCGTTCCTCGCTGTGGGCTTGAGGCTCCACCCACTGTGCCCCCACCCTGTTCCTCCCTGGCTCCATTCTTGACCCAGGCCCCTTGCTCGTTCCCCTCCAGCCACACTGGCCTGGCTGTGCCTGTCCCTGGCCCTGGGGAGCCCTGGCCTGTGCCCTCACTGGACCACAGGGATGCAAAAGAGAGTTTAAGTGTCTTCAGTAATGCAGCCCAGTTCAGCTGGCTCGGGTAACATTCCAGGTCATGTTTTTTCATGGGTGGACGTTCTTCTTTTTTTTTTTTTTTTGGTTCAGAAGCAAACATTTCTCCCAGATTAACATGACTGTGAACCCTGAGAAAGAAGTTACGTACTGCCCTGGCCGGATGGCTCAGTGGATAGAACATCTGCCCAGTGTGCCAAGGTTTCTCTCTCCCTCCCCCCTCCCCTTCTCCTCCTCCCTCCTTTTTTCCCTTCCTCCCTCCCTCCCTTTCTCCTTACTGCCTTCCTCTCTCCCCCTTCCTCCTTTTCTTTCTCTCTCTCTCTTTCTTTCTTTCTCTCTCTCTTTCTTTCTTTCTTTCTTTTTCTCAAAGCAAAGGAAAAACTAAAAATTTTTGGAATCCTATTTTAACCAATATGACTGAGGCTTTCCCAGTCCTCATTTGCATGAGGACAGACCAATCAGGAGCTAGGGGTGGGGACTTCTGTCTATATAAGCCCCTCTGGCTCTAAGAGTGTATTTTCCCGTTCCACAGAAGACAGATTTCCCCCGGCTGAGGTGAAACACCAGGAGAGCAGAGCAGACTGACACAGAGCAGGGGCTGACCAGCGAGGAGCAGGAACAGAGCTGTCTCGCTAGAAAGGGGCCTGACCCCAGGGTTGCCGCACAGTTGTGCTGTATCACAATTGAGCCGTTTTGCACAGAATAAAGTCCTTCACTGCACCCCAAAGTGGGGATTTCTATTGGCGTTGAATTGGGCCAAACAATTGACAGCCATTTGGGATTTTTAGTGGGACTCTTTTTGTCTGTTTTAGGTTCCCCCAAAGAATATTTGGAAACGTTCATCTTTCCAATTCTGCTTCCCGGAATAGCTAGCCTGCTTCACCAGGCAAAGAAAGAAAAATGTTTTGAGGTCAGTGGTTTATTTCTTTCTAAATACTCAATGATTCATTTTTATCAAATGGAAATTCATTGTTCAGTACCATCAAGTGGTTGTTCTCAGAATGGTACCTTGAGAGGGAAAGCCCGTGTTTAGGGTCACTTACTCAGCTCCAGCCATGGCATGTAGTTGTGCACACATACACACTGCCATGTGTTTGGCCGCTTGGGTTCTGAGCAGTCATCTGCCAGGTTTCCTGGGCCTGCCCCTCCTGTTTGTTACATGCATGGATTTAACCACTCCTTACTGATGACATCAGAATAATAGCAACATGAGAGATATTCCTGGTCTCTCCCCTTGAAGTTTCAACAAATTCAACAACTATAATAAATATAATGCAGTGAAGGAACCCCAGCTAGGCTCACAGGTGTGCCTGAAAGATCCGCACACCCAATCAACTAAAGGTGGGAAGGGTTGAGAAGGGGGAAGAAAATAAAATGCACTCACAGTCAGCTCCGGAGAGAGGAGAGGCCAGAACTACAGGGTTTTGTCCACTGGGGCTTCGGAGAAGGGAGAAGCCTGAAGTGACAGGGTTTTTTTTCTGCTGGGGCTACAGAGATGGGAGAAGGCCGGAGTGACTTGCTCTCCTTCTGCTGTGAGGAGCAGAGAATTTGAGGGCTATGGGGGAGATACTAAACCAAAGTGGCGGCAGAACAAAGGGTCACAGCCATTGTTGCTGCAGTCAGCCTACAGCCTGTACTCAGCTCAGAGACAGAAAACCAAAGTGCAGCCCACCAGCCTCCCAGATCCTGCCTCCCTCACCTCGTGGTACAGAGGGTGACAGACATCCCACAGCTAACCCTCCAGAGTCACTCTCTCCCCTGAAGAACAGAGCTGCTCTGTGTTTGGTCCCCTGGTCTGTTGAGACGTGGAAACAAGCACCTGGAGGTCAGAAATTATCATTACAGAAGCCATAAAATGGTAAAGCCTCACAACACACCACATGCACCGAGGTGACTGCAGCCCCGCCCACATCATTGCAACAGCAACATCTCAGCGGAGGTCAGCCCAGGAATTTCACAGAGCTAAAACATATAATACAGTGCCACCTACTGGAACAAAACAGAACAACTTATCAAAACTGTAATCTCTTTATTTTCTCTTTTTCTATTTTGAATTTCATTGTCTTTCATTTTATAGTTTTATTATTTCTTGTGGTTGTTTTTTTTATTCTTTTTATTCTTACTCTGTTTTCTATGGTATTATTTTTTACTTGTCATTCTTAAAATTTTTACATGTTTTATATTTTTATTTTTTTAGTTGTGTTTTGTTAGAGTTCTTAACAGTACCACTTTTGAATGCCATCAAGGAAGGAGAAATCGAATACCATGGCTACACAAGACAGAGACATAGTTCAGAAAGAAAATGAAAAATCTCCAGAAAAAAAAAATCTTAATCACATGGAAACCTTGGAGTTAAATGATTGAGAATTCGCCTGACCTATGGTGGCGCAGTGGATAAAGCATCAACCTGGAACGCTGAGGTTGCTGGTTTGAAACTCTGAGCTTGCCTAGTCAAGGCACATATGGGAATTGATGCTTCCTGATTCTTCCCCCTTCTCTCTCTCTCTCCTTCTTTTTCCCCTCTCTAAAGTGAATAAATAAAAATTTTAAAAATTGTATATAAAAATGATAGAAAATTCAAAATTAAAATTCTGAAAATATTCAATGAAATGTGAGAAAACACCAATAGGAAACTTAATGAGCTCAGAAAACAAAATGAGTACCTCACCGAGGAGATTGAAGCTTTAAAAACAAGAGATGAAGAACTCAATACATGGATTGAAAACTGAAGTTGCAAATTTAACTAATAGAACAAGCCAGATACAGGATAGAATCAGTAACATCAAAGACAGGCAACTAGAGATGCTACAGAGAGAAGAGGAGAGAGACTCCTGAATTTTAAAAAATTGAGAGAGCTCTACAAGAATTGTCTGACTTCATCAAAAGAGCAATATAAGAATAACGGGAATATCAGAAGAAGAAGAAAGGAGGGAGGGAGAAGGGAATGGAGAGCCTATTCAAACAAATAATTGATGAGAACTTCCCAAGCCAATGGGAAGACTTAGATCCTCGAATCCAAGAAGCAAAGAGAACATCGAGTTACCCCAACCCAACAGACTGTCTCCAATGCGTGTCATAATAAAATTGTCAAAAATCAATGACAAAGAAAGATTTCTCAAAGCAGCTAGGGAAAGGAAGAACATAACTTATAAAGGAAAGCCAATTAGATTGTCATCAAACTTCTCAGGAAACCTTACAAGCCAGAAGAGAGTGGATCCAAACATTCAAAGAACTGAAAGAGAGGAATTACCAGCCAAGAACACTATATCCATCAAAGTTATTCTTCAGATATGAAAGAGAAATACAAACTTTTCCAGAAATACAGATGCTGAGGGAATTTATTACCAGAAAACCTCCAGTGCCAGAAATACTTAAGGGGATTATTCAACCAGATGCAAATGTAAAAACAAAACTACAAGTAAAAACTACAACAAGGTTGCAATAAAAACAAAGATAATCTGTGACAACAATAACATAAAAGGGGAGAGGATAAAGATCTGCAATAGCAAAGGAGGATGGAGTGCAGATGAATTTATAAGACAAAGAACTCACATATATGACAGTTTTTCTATTAATAACTTAATGGTAACCACTCACACACACAAAAAAACCACTCCTGAAACAAATAGCTTAAAAAAAGAAGAAGAAGAAACGGGAAAGAAGTGTGGAATACCACCAAACAAAAACCACTGGAAATAAAAAAAAGAGAGAAGAACCAAACGAGACATAGAGCTACCAGAAAGCAAAACATACAATCACTATAGGAAATCCTCATGTATTAATAATTACCCTAAATGTAACTGGACTGAACTCACCAGCAAGGCACAGAGTAGCAGACTGGCTCAAGAAGCAAAACCCAACCATATGCTGCTGCCTTCAGGAGACACATCTAAGCTGCAAGGACAAAAGTAAACACAAACTGAAAGGTTGGAAAACAATTCTCCAAGCAAATAATTACTAAAGAAAAGCAAATGTAGCCATACTCATATCTGACAATGCTGACTTCAAGATGACAAAAGTAAGCAGAGGCAAAGATGGACATTTCATAATAATAAAGGGGACATTGTATTAAAAAGACGTAACACTTCTTAATATATATGCACCAAACAAGGTAGCACTGAAACATATGGCATTCTCTAACTGATCTAAAAATAGAAACAGAATAAAACACAACCATACCTGGAGAACTCAACACATCATTGATGACTTTAGATGGATCAGCCAAACTAACTAAATAAATAAATATTGGCCTTAAAAGACACACTAGACCAAATGGGCCTAATAGGCATTTTATCCCAGAACATCTTTTCCAGTATGCATGGAACATTCTCAAGGATAGACCATATGTTGGACCACAAAACTAACCTCAACAAATTCAGACAGATATAAACTATATACCAAGCAAATTTTCTGACCATAAGGATTTGAAATTAGAATTGTACTGCAAAAATGAAGTAAAGAAACTCAGAAAAATGTGGAAATTAAACAACATACTTCTAAAAATGACTGGGTCAAAGAAGAAATAAAAGCAGAGATCAAAAGACATATGCAGGCAAACAAGAATGACAACACGACATATCAAAGTTTCTGGGATGCAGCAAAAGCAGTAATAAGAGGGAAGTTTATATCTTTACAGGCTTATATCAAGAAACAAGAGAGATCTCAAGTAAACAACGTAAAATCACACCTAAAAGAAAAAGAAGAAATGAAATAGAGAACAAAAAAACTAGAAAAAATACAACAAAGAGTTGGTTCTTTGAAAAGATTCATAAAATCAATAAACCACTGGTTATACTCACTAAGGAAAAAAGAGGAAGACTCATATAACTAAATCCAAAATGAAAGAGGAGAAATTACCACAGACATTATAGATATACAAAGGATCATACTAGGATACTGTGAAAGATTATATGCCACCAAATTCAACAATCTAAATGAAATGGATAAGTTTCAAAAACTATATAGTCTTCCTAGCCTGTGTCATGAAGAAGTGGAAAACCTAAATAATTAATATATAATATAATATAATATGTAAGATTATATGTCTGTCTCCTATTATATGTGTACCTAACCTAAAAATCAGTACAAAATACTGTGTGGATTGAACCCTTTTTCTCTATTTAAGATTTGGATCTTACACTGACTGGTTGACTCAATGGTAGAGTGTTGGCCCAGCATGTGGATGTCCTGTGTTTGATTTCCGACCAGAGCACACAGGAGAAGCACCCATCTGTTTCCTCCCCCCCTTGCTTCTCTCTCTCTCCCTCCCCCTCCCGCAGCCATGGCACAAATGAAGTGAGTTGGCCTTGGGCACTGAGGATGGCTCCATGGCCTCTGCCTCAGGTGCAAAGAAGAGCAATGGAGCAACAGCCCAGATGGGCAGAGCATTGCCCCCTAGTGGGCTTGCTAGGTGGATCCCGGTCAGGGCATCTGTGGGAGTCTCTCTGTCTCCCCTGCTCTCACTGAATAAAAAAAAAGATTTGAGTTTTTTATGATGATGTTCTTCTCCCCTATTTCCTCCCTCCCTCATTTTATGATAACATTTTTCTGCAATGTACAGAAGATCTGATAGAATTGTGGAGTAAATACCCACATATTTACCACCTGGATTCTTCAGTTACCATGTTGCTTTATTTGCTTCTTTGTATATCCATACACCAGTCTGTCAGTCCATCCCTCTGACCAGCTATCTTGTTTTCTTGGATGCATTGAAAGGTCGCAGACTCAGGATGATATAATAATGACTTCTCCTCCCTTGACATTTAGTCTTTTCCCTTTTAATTCTGAATTTTTTTAAAAAAATTGCTTTTTAATCTTGTTTGAGGTGGTCTTACCTGTTTTCTCTGCTCACCCAAACTTGCACATTTTCACCCTTTAACGATTATGAACTCAGTTTATTTGTCCGCGTTAGATAACCCTGGAGGGCCTGTTCTCTTCATCTCACACTTTAATTTTTCTCTCTATTGCTTCCTCTCTTATCTCTGCACTCACCACAAGTTTTCTTTGCTTTCTCTTCTCTCATTCAGGCTCCAGCAGATAATTTTTAAACAGCTGAACAATACCCCCATTGTTCCGTGTGTCTCAGTATTCACAGCACGTCCACATTTGCCCAGAACAGAAGGGAAACACAATTTCTTCCATTTTATTTCTGTGCATCAAAGTGATGAATTCTTCTGCATAACCTTCATACATCAGACCATTTGGCTATTTTAAGTCTATTTAATAGAGTAAGTCAAGCCACATTCCTTTGTAGAAGGGATCTTTACCCCTAAGCAGTGTGGTAAGTGCCAAGGGAATAATGTATCTTTATATCATGAGGGAGAGACACTACCTCCCTACAGGTGCTGGATTGTTTAAATTGGTATGTGGCATCTCATTGCTAGACACTTATTTGCATTTTTGTGTAAGTATTTTTTAGTTTGGTTACAGATGGCTTTCTGAAGAGAATCCTGCTCTTGCAGTGCAGACTTAGAAGCTCCGTGACGTGATCTGATGCATTTAATTTTATTCCCCAAGCCGGCAGCCTTTTCGTTTTTAAATAAAAGGCTATCAGCAATGAGGTAAAAAGCTGCAAACAGTCTCCCGCAACTCAACCACCACACATATTTTATTTACTAACAACTAAAGTAAAGCTTCCAGTGAAAGATCACAAGTAACACTTTCTTTTGAACCAATTTCCACAGCCATCTTTTCAACCTTACCAAAGGTTTGAAAGCTGAGTCGGCTATTTCAAAGTGAAGGGATAAAAAGGAAAAAAAAAAGGAAAAATGTTTATAATAAAATATGGGAAGAAAGCGAAGAGAAATTGTCCAGAATTATATTGGCGATTCCGACATGTCAGAATTCTTGTATGTGAGTCCTTCTGGCTGTGATGCTTTGAGGGTTGAATTGTGAATTCATCCATTCATTTACTCAGCACTCTCTGATCACCTCCTCTGTGCAAGGCAGTCCACTCAGCACCGGGAATATAAAGAAAGAGAAGACCTGCTCTTCCTCAGAGGGCGTCTAGTTCAGCAGGGGAGACAGGTGCAGTCAGGCAGTTACAGCTCAGCTGCTCTGATGGGGGCACAGAGAACTGGGCTGAGGGGAGCCTACTGCACTGAACAGGGTGAGAATGCTCAGGACGCCTTCCCGAGGACGCTCTGAAGGACAAATGGGAGTTAGCTAATGGGAGAAGAAAGGAATAGTTGTTAAGACCTTTTTCAGTTGCAAGCAATAAGCAGCTCCATGCAAACTGGCTGAATAATAATAATAATAATAAAGTGAATTTATTGGTTCATGCAGCTGAAAGGTCCAAGGACTTTAGCTTTAGATGTAGCTGGAGACAGGTCTAGTGGCGTGTCATCACGAATCTGCTGCCGGGGGTCGACCCAATAGCCTTCTCCTCCCTTCTTGCTGATCTAATACTATGCCAAACCTGTTCACTCTTCTTGGAGTTGCTGTGTCCTTCGGGAGTGGCTGGGCTGTACTAATTATGTTTGTAATGAACCTGTTTCCAAACACGTGACATTCTGAAGTACCAGAGGTTAGGACTTCAGGACATGAATTGGAAGGGTAGGCGCACAATTCAACCCTTAACACCCTGCCTCATTCTCTCCCCTCGTTCATCTGCTGCCGATTCCTCCGGTTGGTGAGACCAGCTAGAGGGTGCAGGAGCCTGGTTGACGTAAGCCATAAAATGAGCCTCCAGGGCAGAGGCAGATTTAACGGCAGGAGCACTGGGTGCACGCCCTGGGCCCCAACTTCTGAAGGGCCTCGCAAAACCCCACCTTTACACTTTTTTCTAATGACACCAAGTTTGGTTTCCTATGTGCGATTTTAACATTAATAGTACATGATATTTTTTTATGTATTTAAGAATATGGTTGCCTGACCTGTGGTGGCGCAGTGGATAAAGCATTGACCTGGAATGCTGCGGTTGCTGGTTCAAAACCCTGGGCTTGCCTGGTCAAGGCACATATGGGAGTTGAAGCTTCCTGCTCCTCCCCCCTTCTCTCTCTCTCTCTCTCTCTCTCTCTCCCCCCCTCTAAAAAAATGAATAAATAAATAAAAATAATTTAAAAAAATATGGTTAATGTGTATTTTTATTTTTATTTTCCGTCTCTATTTATTTACTTATTTATTTTGTATTTTTCTGAAGTGAGAAGCAGGGAGGCAGTCAGACTCCTGCATGCACCCGACCGGGATCCACTCGGCATGCCCACCAGGGAACGATGCTCTGCCCATCTGGGGCGTTGCTCTGTTGCGACCAGAGCCATTCTAGCGCCTGAGGCAGAGGCCATGGAGCGGTCCTCAGCGCCTGGGCCAACTTTGTTCCAGTGGAGCCTTGGCTGCGGGAGGGGAAGAGAGAGACAGAGAGGAAGGAGAGGGGGAGGGGTGGAGAAGCAGATGGGTGCTTCTCCTGTGTGCCCTGGCTGGGAATCAAACCCAGGACTTCCACACGCCAGGCTGACGCTCCACCGCTGAGCTAGCCAGCTAGGGCTCTCTCTCCTTTTTAAAGGGGCCCAGTATTTTCTGCTCCTGAGGCTCATGAAGGGTAGACCAGGAGCAGGAAGAGAGACTTCCCGGTAGACTAGCCTTCATCCTTAGGACGGGTCTCTCTGCACAGGGCAGCCAGCAGCTCGAGATTGACTCTGTTTTAGCCCTGCCGTCTTACAAGGAGAGGTGGGGACCCTGAATCCCCCGTTTACAGAGCAGTTCTCTGAAAGGAGTTACCTGGTTCTGTTGGGTTACGGGAGACTGAACTGCTGGAGGCGGGGCCCTGGTGCACCCCCACAGCCTCCTCCTCAGCACGCTCTCCCCTCACGCCAGGGTGTTCTCCCTGTGGTTTACGGCCTTCTGCCTGGGGCTGTATTGCGTGCATGTTTGAGAACTCAGGAACAGTGAGAATAACCCAGTGAAGCTGTGTTTCCTTACAAGAGGTCCGGAGCAGGCCCGGCCTGCGCCGGCGCCGTGGCGTGGCGCGAGGAGGTCACCAGAGGCCCAGGCTCCTCCTAACTCCCGGCTCTGCTGTCTCGGTTGCCTGGCCGCAGCCTCGTGGCTGAAAGGTGCTGCCCCCACTCCAGCCCTGCATCTGTGTTCCAGACTGAACGAAGGAGGAGGACGTTTCAAGGGAGAGAGGAGCAGAGCGGAGAGCAGGCCTGGCCTGTGGTGGCGCAGTGGACAAAGCGTCCCCCACCGGTCAAGGCACAGCCGACAAGCAGTCGATGAACAGCTAGTGAAGCAACTATGAGTTGATACATCTCATTCCTGCTCATCTCTCTCCCCTCTCTGTGTACAAGCGATAAATGAAATCTTAAAAAAAAAAGCGAGCAGAACTTTCTCCGAATTCCATAGGATATGATAGCGGTCTGGCAGAGATGGACAGCTGCTGGGGGTGGGGCTGGGAGGGAGGGGAACGAGGGGATTGGATAAAAGAAGGTGAAGGGATCAGCCACAAACATAAATATCTATACACGTGACACAGACTCACAGTGTGCCGACAGCGGAGGGGACAAAGGCGGGAATGGGGCGGAGAGAGACGCGCTGGGGGGGGGGGCGTGGCCAGTGCGGTGGGCGCTGCTGTATCGCCTCGTACACTTGGGACTCGTGTGAATTTATGAAACAACATCATCCAGATAAATTCAGTAAAAAAAAAAAAATCCACAGGATATGTGCATTTTTAACTCATACGTTGGAACTGTGTCACATGGCTGTCCCTTCCTACGTGGGAGGGAGGGACATGTAGCTTTTCCCCGGGGCTGATTGTCAATCAGGTTTCTATTAATAAAGATGAAGTAGCAGAGAGTGGCTAATGGCTGGGCAGCTGGCAGGAGCAATTGCCCTGGTCAGAGGCACCTGTGTGCTTGACCTTCCCTTTGGAAAAGTGGTGTCCAGACCTGAAGTAACGCTGCTCTGAGGATTTGAGAGAACCAGGGAAAAGCAAATACAGTTCCTCAGATGCAAATAAAATCTTCCTGAGAAAATCCTAAAAGCATCAAATGAGCGCCCCACTTGGGCACTGTCTTTTATTAGTCAGAAAATAGGCTTATCCAAAGGTGACTGGAGAAATGTCTTCCGAATTATTTATATCACCCGCGTGGCTATTTATTGATGTGCTTATAAGTGTCATAGAGGACTCATGCATATTTTCTCTAACACAAGCGATCAGTTAACCTCTCTTCCTTTGTCCTGCTCAAACATGTGGGCTAAGAATATAATTCGATTCTTTCTTTTCTCTTCAGAGGAAAAGAACCAAATTCATTGCCTGTGATTTTCTGACTGAGTGGTTATACAAGTAAGTCTTGCATGAATATTCAATGACCCTAAAGATTCAATAGTGTTCATTCGCAAGCAGAGTAGCAACAATTAACTTAAATTCTTGCTTATTGTTTTCTTGTCAATCAAACATATGGCATCACTGACCAGTCAGAACCCAAAGAGGGCAGGGGAGCTGTTCACAGAGTTCTTCTCCATTCCCTTTGTGGAGGAGCGGCTGAAGCAACAGTAAGTGCGGACATAAGCCCTTCAGTAATTTATTCCTACTGTGTGTGTGTGTGTGTGTGTGTGAGAGAGAGAGAGAGAGACAAGACCGGGAGAGACAGACAGAGGGACAGATAGGAACAGACAGGAAGGGAGAGAGATGAGAAGCATCAATTCTTCGTTGTGGCTCCTTAGTTGTTCACTGATTGCTTTCTCACATGTGCCTTGACCAGGGGGGGGGAGGGCTCCAGCAGAGCCAGTGACCCCTTGCTCAAGCCAGTGACTTTGGGTCCAAGCTGCTAAGCCTTGCTCAAACCAGATGAGCCCGCGCTCAAGCTGGCAACCTCGGGGTCTTGAACCTGGGTCCTCCATGTCCCATTGTGACACTGTATCCCAGGAGTCCCCAAACTACGGCCCGTGGGCTGCATGCGGCCCCCTGAGGCCATTATCTGGCCCCCGCCGCACTGGCAGAAGGGGCACCTCTTTCATTGGTGGTCAGGGAGAGGAGCACACTGACCATCTCATTAGCCAAAAGCAGGCCCATAGTTTCCATTGAAATACTGGTCAGTTTGTTGATTTAAATTTACTTGTTCTTTATTTTAAATATTGTATTTGTTCCCGTTTTGTTTTTTTACTGTAAAATAAGATATGTGCAATGTACACAGGGATTTGTTCATAGTTTTTTTGTTTTTTGGGGTTTTTTTTGTATTTTTCTGAAGCTGGAAACGGGGAGAGACAGTCAGACAGACTCCCGCATGCGCCCGACTGGGATCCACCCGGCATGCCCACCAGGGGGCGACACTCTGCCCACCAGGGGGCGATGCTCTGCCCCTCCGGGGCGTCGCTCTGCCGTGACCAGAGCCACTCTAGCGCCTGGGGCAGAGGCCAAGGAGCCATCCCCAGGCGCCCGGGCCATCTTTGCTCCAATGGAGCCTCGGCTGCGGGAGGGGAAGAGAGAGACAGAGAGGAAGGAGAGGGGAAGGGGTGGAGAAGCAGATGGGTGCTTCTCCTGTATGCCCTGGCTGGGAATCGAACCCGGAACTTCTGCACACCAGGCCGACGCTCTACCACTGAGCCAACCGGCCAGGTCCCGTAGTATTTTTTTATAGTCTGGCCCTCCAACAGTCTGAGGGACAGTGAACTGGCCCCCTATGTAAAAAGTTTGGGGACCCCTGCTCTATCTACTGCGTCACCGCCTGGTCAGGCAATGTATTCCTAATTTTAAGATCGTATTAGTGATAGTTTTCTCCAATCTAAGAAAACTAACTCATTAAATTCACCCAGGACCCCAAGTCAGTTACATTTGTGGCTCTTGTCTGTTGTTATTTTCAGTCTAGGCTAAGGGCTTCTATCCATGCAGTGATTATTCAAAGAAACACTTCAGAAGTAAAATAGAATACCTAAAACAATTCTTGTCTTCAGCGATTCATCTTTCCATTTTCTCTCCCTCTCCCTACCTGCCTCTCTTATTTCTCCCTTCCCCCTCTGCAAAGGTCGTTATATCTCAGGAAATATGGCGAAAGTTTTCTAACTATTAATATTTAGCTATATACATCCATTCTACGTTTAAAATATTAGAGCATGACAGCTGAAATTAAAACTCTCTTGGGCCATCATCCTAATCTGAGTCTTCTCTCCTCATAGAAGTAATCAGTTTGGTCTGAAGTACATCCTTCCAGAGCTCTTAAAATTAGTTATTTAATTCATTGCAGTGTTACTTACAATAGCCAAGATCTGGAAACAGCCCAAGTGCCCATCAGTGGACGAGTGGATAAAAAAGCTGTGGTGCATTGACACAGTGAGACATTCCATAAACATTAAAAAAAGGAGAAGGAAATCTTACCTTTTACAACAGCATAGATCAGGGATAGTCAACCTTTTTATACCTACTGCCCACTTTTGTATCTCTGTTAGTAGTAAAATTGTCTAACCGCCCACCGGTTCCACAGTCATGGTGATTTATAAAGTAGGGAAGTCACTTTATAAAATTTCTAAAGCAGAGTTACAGCAAGTTAAAGCATATAATAATAATTACTTACCAAGTACTTTACGTCGGATTTTCACTAAGTTTGGCAGAATAAATCTTTATAAAACAACTTACTAGTGAAGCAACTATGAGTTGATACATCTCATTCCTTCTCATCTATAGTTAAATCTATCTTTTTATTTATACTTTGGTTGCTCCGCTACCGCCCACCATAAAAGCTGGAATGCCCACTAGTGGGCGGTAGGGACCAGGTTGACCAGCACTGGCATGGATGGACTTGGAGAGTGTTATGCTGAGTGAAATAAGCCAGTCAGAGAAAGACAAACATCGTGTGATCTCACTTCTATGTGGGATAGAGGCAGAGCCAGAGGCAGGGACACACAGAACAGGTGGAGACAGCGGTCAGAGGGGAGGGGGAACATGGGAATGGGAACTGAATGAAAGAAGGTGAAGGGATCAGTCAGGAAACGTGTGCGTAACACACGGACCCAGAGGACACCGGGGTGGTGGCCGGAGGACCGGGGGGGGGGGGCGGGGGGGGGACGGGGGACGGAATGAGACTTTGTTTGAAGCAGTGGCACGCAGTGCAGTGTGCAGATGCCGTTTTGTGGAGTTGTATGCTTGAAACCTGTATGGTTTTATGATTTCACCCTAATGAATTCAGTTTAAAAAAAAAAAGTTATTTTGCCACAAAGGAGAAGCTGCACTGCAGTGCTCTAGAGAAGATGCCACCAACAGGGAGAAATGAAAGGGCACAGGGCAGAGAGCAGGGGTGCAGACGTCTCTTCTGGGGGAAGGGCACTGATGGGAACAGCACTGCAGGGAGCCGCACACTCTCCTCAGGCCCGGAGGAGGTCACCGTCAGCGGCAGTGGGTTGCGTCAGCTCTCCTGTGGGCTTCCCTCCTGTGGACGACTCCAGCACCATCCTCCTTTGTGGCCTCCAGTCCTGATTCAGCCAGCCAGCCAGTCAGAAGCAATGAAATTATTTGCTTATCGTATTAAGAGCAGGAAGAATTTTTGCTTTTTATTTTGCTTTGAAAAGAATCGGTCAGGTTCACCTGCAGGAATAAATGACTAAAGAGGCACCTGGAGCAGAGATGCATGGCCGCCTATCTGGTCCGGCATCCCCCGGGGGAGAGTTTGTGAAAGACATCTTTAAAGCTGAGACCTTCAATGAAACAAAGATTGTGTCTGAGAAGAGAAAAGAAAAGGTTGCTTTGGGTGAAACGTCTTTTCAGCTAAGCTCTGCCTTCAGATAAACAAGGGAGAAAAAATCCACAATACCTTCATGACGCTGAAAGGGTATCCTATAACCAAAACCTGAGGTGAACACAAAAGCGTCACCATGCCGTTTGAGGACAAACACCGGCCGGAGGGCCGTCGGTGGCGCTGAGGTGGACGGGGACCGAGGCTCCTGCCGCCGGGGTGGACGGGGACCGAGGCTCCTGCCGCCGGGGTGGACGGGGACCGAGGCTCCTGCCGCCGGGGTGGACGGGGACTGAGGCTCCGGCCTCCAGAAGGGAACGACGAACAGCATGCATTTTGCAGGAGAGATCACACGTGGTGGCCCAGCAGAGAGCTCTCTGTCGTCCTCTGCTGAAAACAAGAACCCTTCCAGTCCGTTCTGTCTTCTGGCAAGGTGGATTTCCGTCTGAGCTGTTTCAGAGGCCGGAGTCCATGTGGCCTTCTGATTAGCGTTTGTCCGCAAACAGGAAGGAAGGAACTCTGTTTCCGGAACCCGGGGAGGCCGGGATGCTGACCCCTTCTAAGTGCCTCTCTCTCCGTGGAGGCTTGGGGTGCGGGGGGCCCCCTTTCTGAGACACCCCACGCTGCCGTTCCTTGCCTCTGTCGTTTCTAGGTGACGCTTTGGGAATGAGCTCAGGGAGTCTTCGTGGGGCAGCATGGCGGACTCAGCCGGGTCCCAGCTTTAGCTCCGCCATGGACGAGTGAGTGTACTCATTTCTTTAAGAAATCACCCCCAGATTGGTGGCTTACAACAGAAATTTATCCTCATAATTCTAGAGGCTAGCAGTCCAAAATCAGCTTCTTCTGGAGGCTCTAAGGGAACATTTGTTTTCTTGCCTTTTCTAGTTCCTGGAGGCCGCCTGTCTTGTGGAGGGCTGGGGCCCTTCCTCACATCATCCTGACCTCTGGTTTCTGTTGGGACATCTCTCCCTTCTGTAGTAGCCTCTCCCTCTGCCTCTGTCTCATGAGGACCCTTGTGATTATATTATTAGACCTACCTGGACAACCTCAGGATCCCTATTCACATCCTCAAAGTCCTTCTGCCACAGAGGGGACACATGTGTTCCCAGAGCCTGGAGACAGGGTGTGGACCTCTCGGGACACGGGGGCGTGGACCTCTCGGGACACGGGGGCGTGGACCTCTCGGGACACGGGGGCGTGGACCTCTCGGGACACTGGGGGGTGGGCCTCTCGGGACACTGGGGTGTGGACATCTCGGGACACTGTTAAGCTGCCCTCCACAGTCTAGTCCCTGGAACCAACCTCTGCACACATCTGAGCCATGCCCGTCTGTACCATGGGGAGGAAATAATTCCCACGCTGAGGGTTGCTGAGAGAGTCAGATATGGCATCAGCATTTCTTGTTGCAAGCCACAGACATTTAAGGGCTACTTAAGAAAACAGGGTATATATTGGACGTAAAAAGACAAGTCACCAACACGAAGGAAGAGGGAAAGACCTGGGCGTAGAAAGCAGGTGCAGGGGTCCAGAGTGCCAGCCAATGAATCGTCTTCAAGACCCCCCAGCGGAAAGCGGCCCCTGGTTTTTGACAGTCCACTCGAGACTCTTGATCCAGGGAGATGACGTCTGCTAGGCCAAGCTCGAGTCTCGGACGCACCCCTTGGTCACAGGAGGGCAAAGCACTGTGCCCCAAACTCTGCCCAACCCAGGGAGGGCGAAGCTGTCAGAGCAAAACCTGAGGGCTGACGCCGGGAGAAGAGGGAGGGAACGGTGGGCAGACCAGCATGAAAGGTGTTCCCCGCGGAGGGCTGAGAGTCAGTACGCAGAGAATGGTAAGTTCTGTTTCACCCCTGACCTGAGGAGGACGGTCGTCAGAGCTTCAGCAAAAACCCACGAGTAGCAGAGGGGTCTCCAGCAAGTACAAGTCAGAGTATATGTGCTGAATTCTAGCATGAAAGTTCTCTATTTCCTTATCTACATTACCATTCATTCACTTGAAAATACTTAGGGAGTGCCTGCTCTGTTCCAGGCACGTGTCTGGGTGCCGTGGATGAGAGCAGAGAACGAGAGAAAACCTTGGGCCTCGTGGCGTTTACGTGGGAGCAGGAAGACAGACAATAACCAAACGAACAGACTCGTGGAACGGGAAGAAGGCAGGTGCTCTGGAGAAAAGTAAAGCGGAGGACGCGGAGAGAGTGAGCGGACAGGGTGAGAGGTGCTCGTGTCTTCTCTGGAGGTGCCAGCAGAGGCTCATCTCTCTAACGAGGCGATGTGTCCACAGGTCCCGAGTGGCAGACAGAGGGAGCCAGCCTCACAAAGAGCCGGGAGAGCGCTCCAGGCAGCCAGAGCCGCCGGGGGAACCCTGAGCCGGAACAGATGGGGCAGCGGGGCAGGAGGAGGCTGGGAGGAGAGAGTGGGCAGGAAGGTCACGGAGGCCGGCGAGGCTGTGCCCCACTGGGGGGCCCTGGGCACCATGATGCAGAATTAAGATTTTTTCTTTTCTGAGTGTGATAGGAAACTATTGTAGGGCTTTGAGCACAAGAGTGGAATAATTCAGGTTATCTTTTTGTGTGTGTGACAGAGGCAGAGAGAGACAGAGAGAGGGATAGTTAGGGACAGACAGACAGGAAGGGAGAGAGATGAGAAACATCAATTCTTCATTGTGGCACCTTAGTTGTTCATTGATTGCTTTCTCATATGTGCCTTGACCTGGGGGCTACAGCAGAGCCAGTGACCCCTTGCTCAAGCCAGCGACCTTGGGGTCATGTCTATGATCCCACGCTCAAGCTAGTGACCCCGTGCTCAAGCCGGATGAGCCCGCCCTCCAGCCTGCAACTTTGATGTTTCGAACCTGGGTCCTCTGCGTCCCAGTCCGACACTCTATCCACTGCGCCACCACCTGGTCAGGCTCCAGTTTATCTTTAAAACAGATCACTGCAGCTGGATGGGAGTGGACTGAAGCCAGCGCTGATAGTGCAGGGAGGGGGGACTGGTGAGGGGACAGTGGCAGCTTGGAGTGGAGGGGTAAGAAAGGTTGGGTTTGGAGATATCTTTTTGTTTTTCCTGAAGTGAGAAATGAGGAGGCAGAGAGACAGATTCCCTCCCGCATGCGCCCGACCGGGATCCACCCGGCATGCCCACCAGGAGGTGATGCTCTGCCCATCTGGGGCATCGCTCTGTTGCAACCAGAGCCATTCTAGCACCTGAGGTAGAGGCCATAGAGCCATCCTAAGTGCCCGGGCCAACTTTGCTCCCATGGAGCCTTGGCTGCGGGAGGGGAAGAGAGAGACAGAGAGGAAGGAGAGGGGGAGGGGTGGAGAAGCAGATGGGCACTTCTCTTGTGTGTCCTGACCGGGAATCGAACCCGGGACTCCCGCACGCCAGGCCGACCCTCTACCACTGAGCCAACCAGCCAGGGCCGGGTTTGGATACATTTGGATGTTGGAACAAAGACTTGTTGGGGCTTGCGTGTGAGGTGAGAGAGAAGTCAAGGATGACTTGGAAACTTCTGACTGAAGAGGGAGCCCTTTACTGAAATGAAGTCAAGGAGAAAGAAAAGTTCTGTTTGGAAAATTTAACGGGTTTAGTGAAGAATCACAACTTATTGGGAATAAAACATGAAGCATTTCTTTCTTTTTTGTTCCCAGTAACTGCTCCTCTATAGTACATTGACTCTTCGTCTGGGAAGCTGCCCTTTAACAACTTTTTGGAGCCAAATTCCCTAACTTCCCAGTCACTCTGTTTTTAGATGGTCTCATTTCACTGTTTGGATTTATCTTGTTTATTTTTAAATCCTTAATCTTTATTTTCTTTCCCCTTTGGCCAACCCTGAAGAAGGGGGAAACGACTTCTTTATTTTCACTGGTCTCCAACCAAGGACAGCGAACATCAGTCGTGTCCACAGCACCTGTGACCTTGTCACTAGTGGCAACCAGATGGTTTTCATGTCATGTACAGTTGGTGCGCTGATGGCAAAACATCGCTGACACTCGTCACGCCCGTCCAGTTACCCTGCTTAATTGAGCTACATTAGCTCTTATTTACTGCATAATTTAGAAGTACATATATTGCTAATCACTAATTTTTTAAACATTTTGATAACGGTATTTCAATCTAATTGGTTTGCTTTGTAATCTTACGTATTTACCGTTATGTTTTTAAGAACATTATTCTGAGGCCCTGGCCGGTTGGCTCAGCGGTAGAGCAGCGGCCTGGCGTGCGGGGGACCTGGGTTCGATTCCCGGCCAGGGCACATAGGAGAAGCGTCCATTTGCTTCTCCACCCCCCCTCCTTCCTCTTTGTCTCTCTCTTCCCCTCCTGCAGCCAAGGCTCCATTGGAGCAAAGATGGCCCGGGTGCTGGGGATGGCTCCTTGGCCTCTGCCCCAGGCGCTAGAGTGGCTCTGGTCTCAACAGAGCGACACCCAGGAGGGGCAGAGCATCGCCCTCTGGTGGGCAGAGCATCGCCCCTGGTGGGCGTGCTGGGTGGATCCCTGTCGGGCACATGCGGGAGTCTGTCTGACTGTCTCTCCTCGTTTCCAGCTTCAGAAAATTAAAAAAAAAAAAAGAACATTATTCTGAGAAGGACTTCCAGCTGTCAGAGTGGAAAGAGACCCGAGGCAAAAAAACAAACACAAAACCAAGTTCAAATCCGCTCCGAGTGGCTGGAAGGGGCGGGAAGGGGCTCTCCTACTACTGAGAGGTTGGTGGTCCGCTCGCCCCATAACCCTCCCACCTCCCCGCCCACCCCCACCTCTCCTGGGCTCGCCCTGTGGAGCAGGAGGATGGAAACCAAGGAACAGCAATCTGGGTGTATTTACCCAAAGCATAAGTCTCACCGCCCTGATCTTTCATTATGATTAAGTGAAAGGTGGGGAGGCAAAGACAGACTCCTGTGTGCGCCCCACCCCACGGGCCCCTACCAGGGGCCCCTTCCCTGGGCTCAGCAGCAGCTCCGTTGCTTGGCAACGAAGCAAGCCATTCTAGCACCTGGGGTGAGGCATGGAGCCGTCCTCAGCACCCGGGGCCAACTTACTCCACCCATGAGCCATGGCTTTGGGAGGGAGAGAGAGAGAGAGAGAGAGAGAGAGAGAGAGGAAGGAGAGGGGGAAGGGTGGAGAAGCTGATGGGTGTTCCTCCTGTGTGCTCTGACCGGAAATCGAACCCGGGACTTCCACATGCCGGCCGATGCTCTACCCCTGAGCCAACCAGCCAGGGCCTGACTGCCTTGAATTTTAACGTGGTTATAACTGCAGCCCAGGGGTGAGGGTGTGGCCTCGCAGCAGGTTGTCAGCTGAGCACCAGTAATTGGACCCATACGCTGCTCCCAAGGAGAGGGTGGTGAGATCGGACCTAGCTCCCTGCTTCCCTGGAGCGGGTCAGCCTGACGCCGGGTGACCCCTGCATGCTGGCCGTCTGGTCTGGAGCTGCTGAGTGGACAACAGCAACGCTACACGCTAACAGCCACGATCCCTCCCTGTGCTCGGAGGCCACCGGAGAGTCCGGCGGGGAGCTCTCCCTGCCGGTTCTGGAATTACCCCTCACATCACAGAAGTCTGGGATGGAGAGAGTCCTGTGAAAGTCTGTCCTAGCGGCTAGTGACTCTGTGTCAGGAGGGAGCGTTCCAGGTAACCTCTCCTATACTTCCAAATATCTGCAGTTCATTACTCAACACTGCAGTGTCTCAGCAAGAGCGTTCGGGGAACCAGTGCAGGCTGAGGGCAGGATGGGTGATCTCTTTCCCTGGCCAGGAGGGCAGACTCGATCCACCACGGGGCTCCTGAGAGGCTGGTGAACAATGGTCGGTTTAGGCTCTGTGTCGTTTTGTAAGTGGCTTTGCTTCTGGGTTCCGCTCTCATGTTCCAAGAAAACAACTTAAGCTCTTGCCTAATGAGAAGTAGATAGAGCTTGGATCCTGAGACTCGGTTCTCAGTATAAAGCAAGCTTTTCTCCTTAGGCTCCAGTTCACTTCAGTGCCATTTTGAATGGTACCTACCTCTCATTTTAGGACTGGGTGAAGAGATTAATAAAGACCAACTTCTCAGATTCTCTTCTGTAAACATCGTGTCTTCTCTGGGTCCTGCAGATCTTTTACTTAGCATTCAAAAAAGGGGAGAGTGGTGTGTGTGTGTCTGTGTATTTATACACACACACAATCAGAAAAATTATTTGTTCCTTCTCAGAATGAAGCATTGATCTTGAGGCTCAGATATAGTTAGTTCACATGAGTGAACCTGAGAAAAAAGAAGAACGTGACAAGTGAGCATTACCAATGAAACACTTCCTACTGGAGAAACACTCAGCAGCACTGTTTTCCCTGTGGGACGCACAGGCCTGTCTGCTCTGGGGGTGTCTCCTCTGAACCCTGAGGAGCTGTGGCTGCCGTCCCCTGGGACTGATGGTCATCTCCTCTCTCTCCCTGGACCCCCCTGAGGCACAGACCTGTCTGCTCTGGGGGTGTCTCCTCTGAACCCTGAGGAGCTGTGGCTGCCGTCTCCTGGGACTGATGGTCATCTCCTCTCTCTCCCTGGACCCCCCTGAGGCACAGACCTGTCTGCTCTGGGGGTGTCTCCTCTGAACCCTGAGGAGCTGTGGCTGCCGTCTTCTGGGACTGACAGGGTCATCTCCTCTCTCTCCCTGGACCCCCCCCCCCCATGAGCGGTTGCCGCTACTCGATCTGTTATCTTTATTTGACTGAAGCCAGCTGCGCTGATTCCAGAAGAGAGAACGGGGCCTGGTGTGGCCTCCCCGCCTGCAGACTGGCCCGCTGAAATGGCTGGTGACCCCCAGGGACTTCTCTCTGCAGCCAGGTCCCTGTCATCGGGCCTGACTGCCGCTGGCTCTCTCATGCTTACTCTTGGTGTCAGAATGAGACGACGCCCCTCATTTCGCCATGAAAGCAGGGGTGTCACTGAAGGCGGCTTCACGTTACCGCTGACGGGCCTATTAGAAATCTCATCTCCCCTTTGGAAACATCACTGCGAGGCAGAGGGTTTCATTGGGGGCGGGGAGCCCTTTGTTGGGCTGGCCCAGCCTGTTGGTCCCCAGATTTGCGGTCTCCTTTTCTGCTGCTGTTTCCAAAAGAGGAACCCTGTTACCTTGACAATTTCATGACATCAGTCGAGGAAACACAGCAGGACCACGGCCGCTGAACGGAGAGGCAGGTGGTCAGACCTCCCCCGGGACAGGTGACGGGGCCACCTCGTTCTGCTGTCCTGACGTGGGGTGTCCCCGTGGGGTGTCCCCGTGGGGTCTCGGTTGAGGCACGGTGGTCAGACCTCCCCCGGGACAGGTGACGGGGCCACCTCGTTCTGCTGTCCTGACGTGGGGTGTCCCCGTGGGGTGTCCCCGTGGGGCCTCGGTCGAGCCAGCGCCGCCCGTCGTGGCTGCGAGGGGTCACGGAGAGGAGGCCTCTGTGCCGTGGTCCCCGTCTCCCTCGGAGTTTTCTTCTCTGCGAGCGGCAGGCTGCCCTCTGCCTGACCCGTGCCTGTGCTGGGACCCTCTGCTCCCTGTGAGTGACCTCTGAGCTCCCTCCTCTCCTCCCTGAGCCTTCGCTCTGTCCCGGCCGGTTCGCCTTCTCGGCAGAAAACTGTGGGCGACCGGGACGGCGTCCCTGCCTCTCCTCTCTGCCTCCGCGTCTCCGCCGTGAAAGACAAAGGTCAACAACTCGCTGTTGATGTTGTGAAGGTTTAATGAAACTGCGCGGAAGGTGCCTGTCACCCAGCGCCAGGCGCGGAGGCTCAGGCCACAGAGTTTGCTGAGTGTCCACTGCGTGCCCGGAGTGTGCTCAGTGCCGGGACAGCCGAGAGGAGCAGACACAGGCCCTGTCTCTGCCGCCTGCCGCTTTCAGTGCCGCTGAGGGTTTGGGCATTAATTAGATAATCACACAGCTTTCCATCTCCAAACTGGGCCAAGGACTAGAAAGGAAGTCTGCACAGCTCCACAGGGCCCTGACCTCCAAACAGCATCCCCACCGGCGTTCCAGGAGAGACGGGAAGAGAGAATCCGGGTGCACTGGGAAAAGGAGGTGTCAGCCCCCTCGCGCTGAGGTGCCTTTGAGCAGGTCAGGAGAAGGGCTCCTCGCTGGCTCCCCCAGCAGAGCAGAGCGGAGTGGGCGGGTGTCAGCTCTGCCCAGCGGGGTGCCCTGGACGGCAACAACCTGCACAACGGGCTGCAGAGTCCTGGCCGTGGGAAGCGGACCCTGGAGGCAGAGGAGAGCCCTCTCAGCAGAGTCCCCAGTGGGAGGGCACACCTGAGTAACCAAAGGGCCAGCGTGGCCAGAGCGCAAGGAGCAGGGCCGGCCGGCCGGAGGGGCAGGGGCGTGCGAAGAGCTCTCTGAACATCAGCCAGCAGTCACGCCTGCCTGACAACACTCTTCTCCTAAACCCACGGCCGGGGCACCAACATCTCTGAGCAACACGAGGCTCTCCCCAGAAGCCGCTGGTTTTTAACGAGTGAAGGAGAATTAATTACTCAAGGGATGTGGGTTGTTGGTGTCACAGGCCTGAAAACAGGGCAGTGGGAAGCAGCTGACAAACCCCCAGCCTCCAGCGATGTCTGAAGACTCCACGGCAGCCCAGAGGAAGAGGGACGGACAAGAAGAAATACAAACAAAAACTGAACCAGGGGAAAACCCCACATAATTCAAATAAAAACGGAAGCAGAACATTAGGGAAAAGTTTCCGACGTTGCTGTGATTTCGAGGGTACACTTCCGTCTCTGAAGGAGTCGAAGAATCTCTTTTATCTGGTGTTCTGGGGGAGGGCGGAGAAGCAGCCCCTGGCAACCACGCTTCTCCTGGATACGGTCTCGATAGCCTCCCCGCTTCTCGCCGGTTCTGATTTCTTTGGTTCTGATGAAGAGCACGCACTGACACAGATACGCTGTGTGCAGGGCGGGGCTGCTGGAGGCGGGAGTGGCGGCTGTTTTTCAGTCCATGTTTGGAGGGAAACAAAAGCCCGGGTCCTGGGGAACGGTGCACAGTGAGCTAGGCTGGCAGCGGGTGCCGGGCTGGGCTTCTGTGAGTGTTTGCCCAGCCCTGTGAGGGAAGCCTGGCGTTGGGGTCAGGTTGGTCTGGGCCCCGGCTGGGCCACCTGCGAACTGTGTGACCGTGGACAGATTCGTCAACTTCTCTGCACAGGGGACCTGCTGAAAAGTCAAGTGACGGCAGTCAGTAGAAAGGGGGTTCCCAGGCCAAGGCACTTGGGGGTCCCTCACCTGCAAAGTCGTTTTTGGGGACCCTGCCCCGGGAACAGCCTCCCTGTGACCCACATCCTTTCAGAGGTTGTTTTTTTGTTGTTACTGGTTTGTTTGTTTTTTCAGAGACAGAGAGAGAGAGAGTCAGAGAGAGGGATAGAGACAGAGAGGAACGAAGAGAGATGAGAAGCATCAATCACGAAGAGAGATGAGAAGCATCAATCATTAGTTTTTCGTTGCGACACCTTAGTTGTTCATTGATTGATTTCTCGTATGTGCCTTGACCATGGGCCCTCAGCAGACCGAGTGACCCCTTGCTCGAGCCAGCGACCTTGGGTCCAAGCTGGTGAGCTTTGCTCAAACCAGATGAGCCCGCGCTCAAGCTGGCGACCTCGGGGTCTCGAACCTGGGTCCTCCGCATCCCAGTCCAACACTCTATCCACTGCGCCACCGCTTGGTCAGGCCCTTTCAGAGGTTTATTATTTTGTTCCATATCTGCCAGGTCTTGACTCCTGCTTCTCACAGAGAGTCGTGCTCTGGGGAAACGTAAGAACCAAACCAAAGTCAGACCTGCACGTTCTCGTCAGCAGTTAGTATCTGTATAAAACTATTAGGAGAAAGGGAAAAGAATTTAGCCGTGGATTTTAAATATGTCATCTAGGATCAAGAATCACATCCCAGTCTGGAAGATTTCACAAGAGTAGACTGGCCCAGCACTTGAGATATTGGATTGCTTACTGCGATCTAGTATAACTTAACTTAAAATATTCTTGAATTGCTGCCACATTACACTGGGCTGCACCCCGACCAGAGATAAATTCCAATATTTGGCTTTCAGGAAAAAGACAGACTACTTCATTTCCCTTCAATAGACAGTTAGGAAAAGAGTCCTTTATCTAAGGGTCCCTCAGCTCTGTCCCTTGCTATGTCACAGAGCCTTACGTCAACAACACGTGATCTGGCACCTGCAGGAGTCACACAGACCTTTTCCAACCTCAGTCCTTCAAAGCAGAGCAGGCTACAAGTGACTTAAGATTGAGCTGCCTAAAAACAAAAAGTCTATCCCAGACTGTAAAATAAAAAATGCAAACTCGAGCCGGAACTTTTCTTTTTTTTTTTTTTTTTTTTTTTTCTTTTCATTTTTCTGAAGCTGGAAATAGGGAGAGACAGTCAGACAGACTCCCACATGCGCCCGACCGGGATCCACCCGGCACGCCCACCAGGGGCGAAGCTCTGCCCACCAGGGGGCGATGCTCTGCCCATCCTGGGCGTCGCCATGTTGCGACCAGAGCCACTCTAGCGCCTGGGGCAGAGGCCACAGAGCCATCCCCAGCGCCCGGGCCATCTTTGCTCCTATGGAGCCTTGGCTGCGGGAGGGGACGAGAGAGACAGAGAGGAAAGCGCGGCGGAGGGGTGGAGAAGCAAATGGGCGCTTCTCCTGTGTGCCCTGGCCGGGAATCGAACCCGGGTCCTCCGCATGCTAGGCCGACGCTCTACCGCTGAGCCAACCGGCCAGGGCCGAGCCGGAACTTTTCTATGGAAAGCAAGGCTGTTGCTCTCTCTCTGAGAAGGGGAAGTGGACGAGGCACTGAGTTGGAGGGCCCGGCGTGTCGTCCGAGGCCTGGCTGAGGCCTCAGGGTGGGTTCTCAGGGGCGTGTGCCCGTTTTCCTGCCTTTCAGCCCGCGGCCCCCGGTCCCGCTCTCCCTCCTGCTGACGGAGAAGGAAGCCGCCCTCATCATCCAGGCCTTCTGGAGAGCTTACCGGGTAAGAGTCCGGCGCAGTGACGGCGTCCGGCCGGCCGGGGGCTTCGGAGACACGGAGGGCCCTCGGGAAAACCCAAGTGTGAGGCAGAGGGCGGTAGAGCTGACCCCCCAACCTCGGAAATGGGGTCCTCGGTAAAAGAGTTCTCAAGAGAGATTTAGAATTCTTTCCAAAACTCATTTTGCAATTATTGTTAAAAGTCTCTTCCAACCTTTTAAAGTTGGATTGACTGGTCTGTGTTACCTAAAAAATAAGATTGCACACAAACTGACAGCAGTACACGTTCATTTTAGAAAAATATTAGAAAATCCAGGTAATTCAGGTAAAGCAAATAAGTATTTTTGAGTCTTGCCCTGGCCAGATAGCTCGGTTGGTTAGAACGCCGCCCTGAAGCACAGAGGTTGCCGGTTCGACCCCCGGTCAGGGCACATACAGGAACAGCTTGATGGTGTTCTCTCTCTCTCTCTCTCTCTCTCCCCCCCCCCTTCCTCTCTCACTGAAATCAGTAAGTTAAAATAAAAATAGAAAGAGTTTAAAAAAATATTTTGAGTCCCTGATAACTGTCACCCAAAAGTTATTGTTGACATGTTGGTGTAAACATTTCTAAACCTAAAAAATCTTAACAAGTTCTTATTTTTGGCCTGCTTTTGTCAGTAACAACCACCACTAGAAAAAGGGATTTTCAGGAGTTTGCGAAGTGTACTCTTAGAGCCAGCACTCACGTCAACTTCTACCTAACACACTCCCTGTGGTTTCTACTGCACTTAACCATGAACATTAAAAAAGAAATCAACAAAAACCTTTACTTGCAGCTTCTTAAACGCCATGAAGGAAAAATCAGTCTTACAAAATTTGTGTGTGTGTGTGCAGTAAAATACACATAACATAAACTTTACCATCTTAACCATTTTTAAGTGTGCGGGTCACTAACATTCAAGACCTTCACGCTGTGGTGCAGCCACCACCACCATCCATCTCCAGAACTTCTTTTCATCTTTCTCAATGGCAACTCTTGAGCCCATTGAACAACTTCCTGTTTCTCTCTGCCCCGCCCCCGGCAACCACCATCCTTACTGTCTCTCTGATTTTGACTACTGTAAGTGGAATTCCTCCTATTAGTGAAATCATACAGTATTTGTCCTTTTCTGACTGGTTTATTCCACTCACCACAACCTTCCTTAGGTTTATCCATGTTGTAGCACGTGTCAGAACTTCCTCCTTCCTTTTTTTAAACAGAGACAGAGAGAGAGAGTCAGAGAGAGGGACAGATAGGGACAGAGAAATGAGAAGCATCAATCACCAGTTTTTCGTTGCGACACCTTAGTTCATTGATTGCTTTCTCATATGTGCCTTGACCAGAGACCTTCAGCAGACCGAGTGACCTCTTGCTCAAGCCAGTGACCTTGGGCTCAAGCTGGTGAGCTTTTGCTCAAACCAGATGATCCCGCGCTCAAGCTGGCGACCTTGGGGTCTCGAACCTCGGTCCTCCGCATCCCAGTCTGACGCTCTATCCACTGCGCCACCGCCTGGTCAGGCTTTCTTCCTTTTTTAAGACTTTTAAAAATATTCTTGCCAGGAAGTCTTCAAATCCAGAAATCTGAAAGTCCTCACTTGTTATCATTGAAAGTAGTCAGATATCTAATGAAAATATATTTTAACCGACTACATTAACAGAAACATCACGTCATACAACAAGCTCTTTGTAGTGAACCATTGTTGGTACTAGGACTTTGTAAGTGCTGGCCCTGAGTCAAGGGTCCCGATAGTTATTGCTAGACATCAAGCACTTCTATAGAAGTGGACATGCTTTTCTTTCAAAATACTCAATTAATGGTTAGAAAGCCAGATTGTTTCAACATACAAAACTGAGGGGGTGTTTTTTCTTCTTTTCCAAGTGAGAGGAGGGGAGATAGAGAGACAGACTCCTGCATGTGTCCAGACTGGGATCCACCTGGCAACCCTCATCTGGGGCTGATACTCTGCCCATCTAGAGCCATACTCACAACTGAGCTATTTTTAGCGCCTGAGGCAAGACTCCATGGAGCCATCCTTAGCACCTGGGGCCGTTGTGCTTGAACCAATTGAGCCATGGCTGCAGGATGGGAAGAGAGAGAGAGACAGAGAGAGAGAGAGAGAGAGAGAATGGGGAGGGGCGGAGAAGCAAATGGGCGCTTCTCCTGTATGTCCTGACTTGGAATCGAACCTGGGACATCCACGCACTGTGTCAACACTCTACCACTGAGGCAACTGGCCAGAGTTGAGTTTTTATTGTTTTTTTTCAATCCATTTGGATATTGTGGCTGGAGTCTGGTCTTGTGAACAGTCTCCTTTCTGAAGTGTCTGGTGGTAAGCCACACAACCACCAGTGGTGCCTTTCTGCTCAGGAATACTGGGTGCAACCGGCAACAGTTGACACAAAAACTGTTCTCTCCTGAAGTCCAGATGAGGTTCTCATGGATACAACGACTGAAATTTCTCTGGCGATTCAGAAAGCAGAGGCCAGCTAAATCCATTGATTGTTTACTCTGTCGAATAAGCTCCTGGTGTTTTATGCCTTCTGCCCATTCGTTTTATTTGATTTGGCCTGACTCAGCTGAGACAGCAGCCTGGCCCGCAGTCCTCTCCTCCCACCAGCTTTCCCTCCAGCATTGTGATGGCTGAGAGTCACAGAGGCCATCGATCATTGCCGGTGTCTGATGAACAATACAGTGCAGTGCTGTCAGCAGCCCCTTCGCGGCTTTGCAGAATTAAAAAAGAAAAAGTCAGAGAGCCCCATCTCCAAGGGCAGAGAAGAATGTGACTCGGAGCCGGTATACCTGTGTCGGTGGTGACCTGGACCGGGGGGAGGGGGGTGCCCCAAGAAGATCCTGCTGACGATGGAGGGGGAGCAAAGGTTTAGACCAGGGGTCCCCAAACTACGGCCCGCGGGCCACATGCGGCCCCCTGAGGCCATTTATCCGGCCCCCGCTGCACTTCCGAAAGGGGCACCTCTTTCATTGGTAGTCAGTGAGAGGAGCACATTGACCATCTCATTAGCCAAAAGCAGGCCCATAGTTCCCATTGAAATACTGGTCAGTTTCTTGATTTAAATTTACTTGTTCTTTATTTTAAATATTGAATTTGTTCCCGTTTTGTTTTTTTACTTTAAAATAAGATATGTGCAGTGTGCATAGGGATTTGTTCATAGTTTTTTTTATAGTCCGGCCCTCCAATGGTCTGAGGGACAGTGAACTGGCTCCCTGTGTAAAAAGTTTGGGAACCCCTGGTTTAGACTGAGGCGGCCCCCACCCTGCAGGGCTGTGGGGAGAGCCTGTCCACCGACACTTCCACGCGGCACCCTCTGTCTTCAGGGCTTAGCTCACGGTGGGCAGGGGCTGCTCAGGCTGGTCACGCCCGGTGAGGCCCCGTCGGGGCCCCGGGGACTGTGGAGATGCAGCAGCTCAGTCTGCACGGAGCAGCTGGCCGTCACGGTCACGGGCCTCTGCGTGGAGGGCCCTGCCGGCCGTCACAGCTACGGGCCTCTGCGTGGAGGGCCCTGCCGGCCGTCACGGTCACGGGCCTCTGCGTGGAGGGCCCTGCCGGCCGTCACAGCTACGGGCCTCTGCGTGGAGGGCCCTGCCGGCCGTCACAGCTACGGGCCTCTGCGTGGAGGACCCTGCCGGCCGTCACGGTCACGGGCCTCTGCGTGGAGGGCCCTGCCGGCCGTCACGGTCACGGGCCTCTGCGTGGAGGGCCCTGCCGGCCGTCACAGCTACGGGCCTCTGCGTGGAGGGCCCTGCCGGCCGTCACGGTCACGGGCTCTGCGTGGAGGGCCCTGCCGGCCGTCACAGCTATGGGCCTCTGCGTGGAGGGCCCTGCCGGCCGTCACGGTCACGGGCTCTGCGTGGAGGGCCCTGCCGGCCGTCACGGTCACGGGCTCTGCGTGGAGGGCCCTGCCGGCCGTCACGGTCACGGGCCTCTGCGTGGAGGGCCCTGCCGGCCGTCACGGTCACGGGCTCTGCGTGGAGGGCCCTGCCGGCCGTCACGGTCACGGGCCTCTGCGTGGAGGGCCCTGCCGGCCGTCACGGTCACGGGCCTCTGCGTGGAGGGCCCTGCCGGCCGTCACGGTCACGGGCCTCTGCGTGGAGGGCCCTGCCGGCCGTCACGGTCACGGGCCTCTGCGTGGAGGGCCCTGCCGGCCGTCACGGTCACGGGCTCTGCGTGGAGGGCCCTGCCGGCCGTCACGGTCACGGGCCTCTGCGTGGAGGGCCCTGCAGAGAAACCACTGCAGAGGCCGCGGAGAGACGGGGGCATGGCGGGAACACCTGGATTCAGTTGCACCGGCGAATCCTCTTTACGACAGGTTTCTGTCCCAGTCCAGAGCCCCGGTCATTACTATGGCTAAAGGTCCTCCATGGAAAGGTTTTAAATTCTAATACGCAGGGTCTCATCCCCTGAGATTCTTATTCAACGGGTCACGTAGGAACAGGAGACTCTGACACGCAGAGCCACCAATGAACAGGAAGTGACTTGGTGTCTGCCCACCAAGCAGGTGGATCTTCCAGAACAAATCACTGAACTCAGAATCTTCATGTCTCTACTTATCTATTCATTCATTCATTCATTCATTTATAGGAAGGAAGGCAGAGACAGACTCCCGCATGTGCCTGACCGGGATCCACCCAGCAAGCCCACCAGGGGGCGATGCTCTGCCCATCTGGGGCGTTGCTCTGTCGCAACCAGAGCCATTCTAGCACCTGAGGTGAAGGCCAGGGAGCCATCCTCAGCGCCCGGGCCAACTTACTCTAATTGAGCCCTGGCTGCGGGAGGGGAAGAGAGAGACAGAGAACCAAGAGGGGGAGGGGAGGAGAAGCAGATGGGCGCCTCTCCTGTGTGCCCTGGCCGGGAATCGAACCCAGGACATCTACACACTGGGTGGACGCTCTACCACTGAGCCAACCAGCTAGGGTGAATCTCAATGTCTTTTTAGGCTGAAAATAATAATAGCTGCCCAGTCTAGCTCACCAGGCTGTCATAAGGATCAAAATGGTTTATTAAAAATATTTTTTAAGACTTTATTTATTCATTTGCAAATGAGAGAGAAGAGGGGAGGAGCAGGAAGCATCAACTCCCATATGTATCTTGACCAGGCAAGCCCGGGGTTTCAAACCAGCATCAGCATTCCAGGTCAACGCTTTATCCAACTGCACCACCACAGGTCAGGCCCCAAAAGGTTTTTCAGTGGAAACAAAATTAGAAAGTGCTCTGTGAACTGTAGATGCAGAAATGAATGGTATCACAATGGAGGTGACGATGCATCCATGTCTTTCCGACTTGAGAAAGTACCAGAGGTTCTACTTCTAAACAAACAGGAGAGGTTTTAAAGACCAACTGGGAGAGCAATCTTTGTCAGTTTTATATATTCTATGAGAAGATTGCTGGCTATGTAGCTGGAATGCCAGCAAGCAGATGGTGATGAGAAATGAGGTTCATACACTCCTTGCCCAAGACCATGGGGCATTAGCCGATCTGGACACCGCTGCAGACGACGACCTTCAGCAGAACAGTGAAGTCGGTGCGTGTGCAGAAAGTAACTGCTGATGTAACGACAAGGCCGAGGCGAGCAGATGTGTGGCCCCAAGGACACGATTGCTCATGGCCCAGTCTTTGCAACACAGGGAGAAGAAGGCCTGTTGTCAGAGAATTAGCTGGCAAACTTCCTAGGAAACAAGATGTCATTGTACAGCCACACCTGACAACCTCTGAAAGTATTGCAGGAAGCAACAGAACAGTTTTGGGCATAGAAAAAAAATGGCCATATTTATATGAAAAAGTCTTACTGATATTTTTGTTGTAAAAGAACAGGCACTTATTAGGAACACAAATCATAGGAATAATGTCTTAGTTTGGGCAGCTGTAACAGAATACCACCGGCTGGGAGGCGTACACAGCGAACATTTATTTCTCTCTGGTCTGGAGACTGGCAGGTCCAAGGTCAAGGTGCTGGCAGACTTGGTGCCCCGTGAGAGTTCTCTTTCTGGCCTGCAGATAGCTGCCTTCCTGCCGTGCGCACTCATGGCAGAGACAGAGGAAGAGCAAGCTGCCGGATTTCTTATTCAAAGGGCACTAATCCCATCATGGGGACCCCACCCTTGTGATCTCAACTAAACCTAATCACCTCCGAGAGGCCCCACCCCTAATTAAGTCCCACTGGGGCTTAGGGCTTCTAAATATGAATATGGGGGGAGGGGCGATACAGACATCGAGTCCATCACGGGTAGTTTAAAGTAAAATGTGACCATCTCCGTTCCTGTCTGACTCTAGACCTTCCCAGGTTAAAACACCGCTCACAAGCTGGTGTGTCTGCCCAGTGCTTTTCCTGTATGAACATCTCTGTGTATTTATTTATCCTGCTGTGTTTCTTTATAAACATGGGATATGTTTTGTCAATATGGGCTCACACAGCATCGTGCCTTCTCGTTGAGCACGGAGGGTAACTTTCCACCCCGGCACACAGAGATCTGTTCTGAGTATTTGCATTGAAGGAGAGCACACTATCCATGTAGTTGGCAGGGAGGAATTTGGCCAAACCGTTTCTCATTCCAAATACTCCCAACCCAAAGTGAGGCCTGAGTCTGCAGGACGGAAGAAACCTGTAGGAGTCAGTATTGATCTTTATCTCCTCAGCAAGTTCCAACAACGAGTGATTGAAAGGCCAGCTTCTTCTTTTTCCATTCTGCCTTCTCGTTGCTGGTCAACCTCAGAGCATTCCTGACTTCCTCTTCCTCCTTTCCAGAGAGGGGTGCCTCCTGGTGCAGCTGTTCCGCTCAGGGGCGTGGGGGATGCATTTCCTCCCTTTGTGTGTAATTAATCACCTCCCGGTCTTTCCCCTGGGAACAGCAGCCCAGCCAGGTGAGCCTGTGTCATTGAAAGCAGCATTTCTGTCCTCAGGCAGGGGCTTGTGTAGTTTCTGGGTGACTTCTGAGCTGGTCCACGTGCAGAGGAACAACAGTGTGGGCTCAGAGGCGGTGCTAGACACTTAGGTGTGAGTCACAGTTTCCTTGAGAAGCATTTGCTGCCTAAAACTGCTGCTCGGCACAATTACCTTTTTAATACTTAGCAATTTGGGGGGTGTCGGTCAAATAAGTTTGTAAATATGATATATATGTTTGCTCGCTTATAATTTGCATTGGGTGTGGGGGGCAGGCTGTAAGCAGGCAGGGTGGTTATAGCCTGAGGCTTAGTTTTTTGGGGGAATTTTTTTTTGTGGTTTTTTTTTGTATTTTTCTGAAGCTGGAAACTGGGAGGCAGTCAGACTCCCGCATGTGCCGGACTGGGATCCACCCGGCATGCCCACCAGGGGGCAATGCTCTGTCCCTCTGGGGCGTCGCTCTGTTGCATCCAGAGCCACTCTAGCACCTGGGGCAGAGGCGAAGGAGCCATCCCCAGCGCCCGGGCCATCTTTTGCTCCAATGGAGCCTCGGCTGCGGGAGGGGAAGAGAGAGACAGAGAGGAAGGAGAGGGGGAGGGGTGGAGAAGCAGATGGGCGCTTCTCCTGTGTGCCCTGGCCGGGAATCGAACCCGGGACTTCCGCACGCCAGGCCGACGCTCTACCGCTGAGCCAACTGGCCAGGGCCAGAGGCTTAGTTTTAAGACTAAGCTTTTCCTCACACCTTTGACTGTTGCATGATGGGGGTAGTGCACTCTCATGAGGAATCCCATTCTGCCTCAGATAAGTGACTTTGTATCAGAGACTTCCTTGTTTGTATATTGGAGTAAAGGCTTTGATTTCTACACTATAAAATGGGGCAGAGGAGCCCATGCTGGAGGAGAACAGAGAAAGGCCATGTGGAGGAGAGGAGAAGCAGCCAAGATGGTGGAGTGCTGAAGGAGAAGCCAGTTTGTGCAGAGTTTGTGCAGAGAGAAGGAGATGGGGAACAGAGGTGAATAAGGCTAGTGAGGTTAGAAAACTTTGATTCTAGGAAACTCGGATAAGTCAGTGGCTTTGGGAGCCCTGAATGGAAAGGGAAGTGTTTTTCCACTGTGTGTATTTCTTGCCCGCCGAGTGTGAACTAGGATTAGAGGTAATGGCCCACCAGTTCTTGGCTCTGTTGTTTCATTACCGACTATCCGAATCTAATGCGAACCTGCATGGGCCAGGCGGCCGTGATGGTGGCCGCGGCCACTGGCTGTCCAGGGGGCTGAGGTGAAAGGGGTGAGGCGTGAAGGTTAAGCAAGTGGGCTCTGCAGTTAGATCAGTTCATTCGCTCACATGAGCTCACTAGTGTGTACTGAACACCTGCTAGGTGCAGGCAGATGTTGTCCTGACGCTGGGCGTGTGCAGGGAGTGAGACCAAATCTCTGCTCTCACAGAACTGCACTCCTGTGAGAGACCATGAGCAAATGTAAATACAGACACAAGCAACAGGTGTATCCATTAACTATTGTTGCAACAGTGCTACTTAACAAACAACCCCAAAACTCAGTGGCTTACAACATATAATTATATTTACGACTTCCATGTCTCCAGTTATCCTTGGGTTGGGGTATCCTTGGCTCCCGGCAGTTGGGTGCTGTTTAGTTGTGTTCTAGGCTCTGTCATTCTTCTGAGATCAGTGGGCTACCAGAGCCATGTTCTCTTGACAGCAGGGCTCAGAAGGGGTGAGCGAGGGCACGCACGGTGCGTCTTAGGGTGCAGGCCGGAATCCAGCACGTCCCTTCTCCGCACTTCCCACTGGTCAAAGCAGGTCCCGTGGCCACACCCACCCTCCATGCAGCTGAGAAGTAGACTCCTAGCTGAACGTTATCTGCTACAAATAAATAGCGCTGAAGAAAAGACAGGAAACCGAGGGCTGGACGAGAAGAGCAGAGGCGGCTGTTGTAGAAGGTGGGCCTGGTCAAGGGTGGCCCCTCGCAGAAGACGCCCTTCGAGTCGAGATCTGAACGAGGCTCGTTCCAGGCGGAAGGACGGCGCGTGCGGAGGAGGCGGGGTGCACTTGAGAACCCAGCTGGCGCGGCTGACCGGAGCGAGCTGGCGAGGCGGGGAGGTGGTCAGGACCAGGTCCTGGGGAGGCGAAGGGGAGTTCTCCCCAGGGCGTTGAACCCGTGGACTTTGTTTTGACGGCGGGGCTTTAAGCAGAAAAGTGACATGATCCGACCTGAGGCTTCATCAGGAAACGAGTGGTCAGCCTTGCGTCCACCGTGAGTCCCCAGGGATTCCCCACCTCCCGGAGTTCACATTCCTGGAAAGTCCCTTCCCACAACGGGACCGGGGTTGGTAAGTGTGGCCAATAAATGAGGGGGAAATAGGGCGTGTCACTTCCCAGATTAGGCTATAAAAGACTCAGTTCTCATCTCCCTCTGTCTGGGGTCATTCACCCCGGGGGCAGCCAGCAGCCCTGTCACGAGCGTCCCTCCAGAGACACCACCTGGCAGAAAACACTGAGGTCTCCAGCCCTCAGAAACTGTATAAGATAATCAGTGTCTTGTCGTTTTAAGCTGCTACATTGGGGGGGGGGTGTCTTTATTTTTTATTGTGCAGCAATGGAAGGTCACACGGGCTGCTGTAGGGAGAGCAGATATCAGGAGGCTGAAAGGGAAGCAGGAAAATATTATTATAAAACCTCTGAAATTATGGCCGTGGAAATGGTATCGTCTCCATGTGGAAAATGGTTGGAAATGCATAATCCAGGCCCGCCCAGACCTCCTGAACCAGATCTAAGTAAGAGTCTGCATGCTCCAGCCTGAGAATGCTACAGCCTGGATGGCTCCAGCCCCTGCATGCTCAGGCTGGAGGTGACAGCCTGGGTAGGTCAGTCTTGTCTTACAAACCCCATGACCTTCCATAAACTAAAAAATTTTCCCCAAGCCTCAGTTCCCTTTCCTGTAAAATGGGAATAATAATGGTTCTGCCCTCCTAGGGTTATGGGCGACAGTGTAAACAGCACCCTGCGTGCCTAGCACGGAGCCTGGCGCACATGTGGTCAGGGCCTCGTCACTGCTAGCTCCGCTGACTCGATTCGATCTATGCGTCTTCTCCCTCAGCGTATATCCCTGATCTTTTCCTCTAAGTATTCCTTAATACTTTTATCTCCTGTCGAAGTCCTGTTTTTCACAATGTCCTTGAGCTAACGAGAAAGTCTACGCCCGGCACGATTCCAGCGGCCTCCCAGAACGAAGGGCCTGCTTCCTGTCATCAGCTCCCAGGCCCAGTTCTCTGGGCCATTTTCAGAGCCACCCAGGAGGCCAAAATAGGCCACAGCACTATAAATAGTGAGAGTGGGCTGCCCGGGCCCAGCTTCCCAGGACAGGACAGGCCCTGCCCCTGCCCCCTGCCCCTGCCCCCTGCCTCTGCCCTCTGCCCCCTGCCTCTGCCCCCTTGCCCCTGCCCCCTGCCCCTGCCCCCTGCCCCCTGGCCCTGTCCCCTGCCTCTGCCCCTTGCCCCTGCCCCCTGCCCCCTATCCCCTGCCCCCTGCCCCCTGCCCCTTGACCCTGCCCCCTGCCCCCCTGCCCTCTGCCCCTTAGCCCTGCCCCCTGCCCCTGCCCCTGAACACTGCCCCCTACCCCCCGCCCCCTGCCTCCCTGCCACTGCCCCCTGCCTCCCTGCCCTCTGCCCCTTAGCCCTGCCCCCTGCCCCCTGCCCCCCTGCCCTCTGCCCCTTAGCCCTGCCCCCTGCCCCCTGCCCCCCTGCCCCCTGCCCCCTGCCTGGCCCTGGAGTTGTTTAAATATGCTGCAGGTTGTATCTGCGAGTGGATTTTTCCTTACTATGCCCAGAAAATGCTTTGGCAACTTGCCAGACTGTGTGCAAAGCCCCTTTTTTTATTTGTTCAATCACAACATATCCCAAATATGTAAAAAAAAAACAAAAAGCAAAAAAAAGCTGGTCAACCTCACTGCTAGGAATAAACTGAAAACTGCGTATTAGCAGGCGGCTGCGTAATCTGAGGGTGCAGTGTGAGGTGAAATGCAGAACCCTTACGGGTGGTGACATCAGGGCTCTGAAACAAGTGCCCCTGAGCCCCCGGGCCCCCGACACCTGGTGCCGGCCAGGCTCCCAGCTTCCCTGCGGTCTTTCCCTCGAGAGGGCTGACCCGTTGCCCCTGGAGGGCCCCTGCTGAGTCTTAGTGACTCACAGCGTAGGGATGGACCACAGTTTTCGGTTTCTGTGGTTCAGTGGGTGGCTGCTGGGCTGGAGGCCGGGCCGGGCTGGAAGGCAGGCGTCTGGGGCTGAGACACTCCAGTTCTCCGCGTGCCTCTCCTCCTCCTGCACTGGGCCACGCCCGCTTTCCTACGAGATGGAAGAAACAACTCCTGGAGGGAGAGAATGGGGAGCCTCTAGCCTTCCTGAGGCCTCGACTCCGGAACTTGCCGAGGCCGACCTCGGTTCAGGAAGGGCAGGTAGCCTCCCCCGCTTCCCGAGGCCCCAGGGGGCCGTGACGTAGTGGGGGGCACAGCTGGGAGTTCTCAAGCTCTAGCTGGCACCATGGCTGCATGGGGAGCCGTTCACATACAGACTTCCGGGCTCCGGCCCCACAGTGTTTGAGACAGTAGGACAGGAGTGTGGCCTGAAAACTTGCATTTCAAAGTAGTTCTCAGGTGATGCTGAGGCTGTTAGTTTGGGGACTAGGAGAGACCATAAGTGTCCAGAGCAGTGAGTGGCTCTCAGCCTCGACTGTACATTAGACACATCTGGGCGGCTGTGGCCACATAACTGTCAGCTCTGGGCATTAAGAGTAAGGGAGAGATCAAAGCATTTTGCAGTAAGTAATATGGTCTTTGGCAGAGCAAACTTTGCTCTAATTTAACCCTATAAATCATTGGGAAAGTCACTGAATACCTTACATGCTTTTGCAACTTAATCATTTCCTGATTATCTGGGTAAAGCAAGCACCAAGAAAAGCTAGATGTGCTTTCTCTCCATCTCCAGCAACTGAGCGATTGGGGGGAAATTCCATGTATCCAAGTATGGACTGCGATGTGATACTTATCAAATTCCTACCTGCAACTACATTAATAGGTTTACTATTAAAGGGACTTAAGTTAAAATAAAGTAAGTCTCGCTTCCAGGGAGAAGGCCTTTCTGCAGCCGCCCTGGGAGGACCACCCCACCGGGAAGCAGCTGTTTCGTGAGTCACACAGACCTGCCCCCCGACCGCCCGCCAACAGCCTTCATTCTGACTTTTAAGGGTTTGCAAACGATCAACCAGCATTGACTAAGTAAGAAGCGAGACAGATGTTGGGGCAGGAAGTCTTGTCACGTTGTTTCTCCTTCAGATTCTCCTCAATGAGAGCAGGGTTTCCTAGACTTTTCCGATCATTACATCACTTGGGGCTCTTGCTAACCATGCTGACACTTGGGTCCATCTCACATGGACCGACTCGGTAATGATGAGGTAAGAAACTAGGATTCTGATGACAGCAAGTGCCCTGAGTGATCTCAATATTATCAGGTCGGTTTAGGGAATGGTGTTAACATAATAATCTTTGCTTCATACGGAGAAACGGAAGAGGCAATCAAGGAAGCTGGTGCCACAGTTCCGTCCCCACTCGAGGAGAGCGAGTTCTCATCTCCCCTCGAGGAGAACAGCAGCGGGCCCACCGGAGCAAGCCGACCAAGTCTGGCCCGTGCTTGTTCTCATGAGCAACGCTTTATTGGAACACAGCCATGCCCGTTTAAAAAATAAAATACATTTTTTTTCCCATGGCTGCTTTTGTGCTATGACAATGTTGGGTCCTGAGGAGAGGGACTCTATGACTCATTAAGTGAAAAAATTTTGTTATCTGGCCTTTAACAATAAATGAGTTTACTGATGCCTGGATAAAAGACATGACCTCAGACCTGGGGACACTTAGACTTAGGACTAAAGCCCTCAGTAAGTATGAACTCAAAAGAAATCCGTGTTTGTGGATGGAAAAGGCAGATGAATGTTCCACGTGTCTCTTCCCAGGACCAAACTGGAGTTATAACTACATTTAAGAACAATCATCCTGAAAAACCAACTTCAGACTAAGTGAAGAGCAGTCCATAACCAAGATTTCCCAGAAGAAGCCACATCAAGACGGCTAGGAAGGGCGGAGACACGGAAAGGGCCGTGCCCACATCAGGAGCCAGCGGCCGGCCGAGGGTCTGAGGGACTCTCGCCTGCAGGGAGGTTTTCCCTGAGAGGGGAGGGTCCTCGCCCCAGTATGGGAGCCCCAGCCTAGAGTACCAGAGCCAAGAGGAGGCACCCACACAGCATTAAGTGGGGAAAAGAGGCGAGGTTTCTGTCTGTGAGAAAGAGACACAGGCACCCTCTCAAAGGGTCAGCACAGAAAATCTCATTCACAGGGTTCAAACCCACAACCCTGTTTCAGGATGAAGCTCTTAACCAACGAGGTTAGGCTAGCTGGCCAGGGCCCCAGCGTTTGTTGCGAAAGATCTGAGAAGAAATCATCACGCTTACTTACAAAAAAGAAAATGGAATTCATGAGCGAGTTAGGAACTGAGGAATTCATGAGTAATTCATGAGGTCATTGAAAGAGGTTTTGCAAACATATATTTCCTTTATGTTGAAATCTACTTTTCTTGGCCTGACCCGTGGTGGCGCAGTGGGATAGAGCGTCAACCTGGAACGCTGAGGTCGCCGGTTTGAAACCCTGGACTTGCCTGGTCAAGGCACATATGGGAGTTGATGCTCCCTGCTCCTCCCCTCCTCTCTAAAAATGAGCAGGTAAATAAAAAAAGAAGAAGAAATCCACTTTTCTTAAATATAAAGTCCTTCAGTATAATCACTAATATTTGAAGTCACGGCAAAGATGCAGTGAGAACCTTGTACGGGACATCTCGCACGGGGTGGGGGGGGGTTCCACTTTGTGAGCCCAGCTGAGTCTTCCCAGCAGCTGCGGTACAGTGTGTGGCTTTCTCCGCTGCCGCTGGGACACCTCCAGAGAGCGGTCCCCAGAAGGCCGTTGTTGCTACGTTTCTATCTGTTTTGCCAAGAAGCAGGGAAGACGACTGACAGAAGAGGAATTCGGAAGTACGGGTCTGTGCAGCCTCCCTCTCCTTCCCTGCCTGCAAGCACCACCTCGCAGCAGCCCGTGCCTCTCCATCAGCTGACGGAGGCAGGAAGTTACACAGTTATAAAGTCATTCACATATTCCGTAAACTGTAAACCCTCACGAAGGGGCCTCACTTCCAATTGTATGAATCATTGACCCCTCAGCCACTCGACTCCAAGTCCTAACGGGAATGGAAGGACATAACTTTGGAGCTGAACCCAGACGAGTCTCGTTGTTTTATTCATTGATTTAAGAAACTGCTCAGGCGGTGAGAGCCTACTGCACGCCAGGCAATATCGCCCCTTGCTTTCACACCAGCCTGGTGGGAGGAAATACTTGTATTATCCCCATTTCACAGACGAGGCAATCCAGGCTCAGAGAGTTTAAGTAGCTCGCTCAAGGTTTCTCAGTCTGTAACGTGCAGGGCGGAGATTCAATGTCAGGTTTTCTCATCCGGAGTTGTCTCTCTTGACCAGCATGGCACCCTGTCTTGGCTTTCCTCGGAGTGTTGTATTAAATAATTAGGAGTGTTTGATTGGCCCATGGACATTTTTTAAATAAATTCACAACCAAATAAAAGAGCTTTCTTCCTGATCTTACTCCAAGGTCAAATGTGGAATAACGTCTATATTACTCAGAGTGTCTATCTTGGAAGGGCAGATGGACCCTGTGTGGTCATTTAAAAAGAAGTAAAAATAGAGAAGGCCTCATAAGGGAGTGTTTGTTTTCCAGGGACATTGTACCCTGTGGTATTTGCTGATTGGCACAACCACCGCCATTTAACTCGGTTTCCTAATCATGACAATAAAGACTGGAATTAGCCCAGTCCAATGGGCGCGTGCCTGCCCCCAGGGCTCACAAAAGCCTTCTCCCACGACCCAGGCTTTCCTGCTGATGAGGACCCAGCTGACGAGGCTGCTATCTCTAGCTCCCAACAATCCAGTCCAAAGAAATCGGGAGTAAAGAGTGAACGTCCCCCCCACACACACACACTAATTTCGCTCCCTCCGCGGTGGCACCCACACTCTCCGTGCCCCCTTCCCTCCAAACTTTCAGAATACACCAACTGTGGAGAAAGAGTTTGACTAGAATAACTTACGGTCAACTCGCCAATTGCAATTAGTGTTCACCTTTCTTGAGCGATTCAGAAGATCCTTTGGGTTTATTCTCATAAGGGTATTCGTTGTCACCGTGCAGAAGTGTGTGTGGGGGGGTGCACTTGGGTCCCTAATACACAGAAGCTTGTGGGAAAGCCGTGTGTAACCTATCTCCGCCCCTCAGAGGGTGTGGGCTTGCTCAGACCACAGCTGATAACCCTCCTCCCAGAGCAGAGACCTCGAGGGCACCTAATCTTATGAACAGGACACTTTAGAAAATGCAGTGAAAAGATCGATTTGTAGCTTGGAAAATGGTGGGGATTACTTCACCTCTTCTGGCATTCATAGAGGGCTGTTTGTACCCACTGACATTTGCAGAACTATACACTTTGTATCTATGCGTCATTTAAAAATATGTATCTATAAATAAATTTTATGTATTGTTGGCAGATAAAATGTATTATGCTCACTTTGTTAAAAATAGGCGCTGCCCACGTGAGGCCGTCGCCCAGGTGATATTAATGTGTGTTGAGAATCCTTGTAGCCTGGGGCTTGGTTTTGGGATTAAGCCTCTCCCACCCGTTTTGATGTGGGGCGGTACAATCCAATCATGCCTCAGAGAAGTGACTTTGTATTAGAGACTTCCCTATTTTGTATATTGGATTAAGAGTTTGTATTTCTACACTATAAAATAGGGAAGGAGCGGGAGCTTGGGCTCTTGGTTCCTGAGATTATCATTAGAAGAGAGAGCAGAGGAGAGCAGAGAAAGGCCACGTGGAGGAGGCCAGGAGGAGCAGCCAAGATGGTGGAGTGTTGAGTGAAATGCCAGTTTGTGTAGAGTTTGTATCTGGGAGAAGGAAGGAGATGGGGAACAGAGGTGAATAAGTCTGGTGAGCTAGAAACCTTTGATTCTAGGAAACTCGGATAAGTCAGTGGCTTTGTGAGCACTGAATGTGAGTGGGTTTTGGAGCCCAGTGTGTATTTTTACTTGCCCGCCAGGTGCAAGCTAGAATTAAAGATGACAGCCCATCAGTTTTTGGCTCCGCTGTTTCTTTACCGACTGTCCGAATCCAATGTGAACCTGCATGTGAATGGCCACGATGGCGGCTCCTGGCTTTACATGTATCTATAGATAAATTATATTTTTTATTTTTGAACAGAGTAGCTTTCATGTTCAGCTGGATACAGTCTTCTTTGTTTTGGAACAAACATTAATAGTTGGGGTTATTTTTTGCATTTTAAAAAATTTTATTATTCTTAAAATTTATTGTGTGAACATGGATTCAAGTGACCCAGTCAATATAACACCCTCACCCCCCAACAACATGCCCCCATTACACCCCATTTATGCCCCTCCCTCAACCTCCCTCCCCCTTCCCTCTGGGATTTGCTGTCCTGTTACCTGTATCTCTGTGTTACGTATAGATAATTTCACTAATCCCTTCACCTTCTCTGATCCCACCCCCCATCCCCCTTCCCTCTGGGATTTGCTGTCCTGTTATCTGTATCTATGTTACATATATATAATTTCACTAATCCCTTCACCTTCTCTGATCCCACCCCCTCACCCCCCTTCCCTCTGGAACTTGAAGTCCTTTGGAACTTGAAGTTATCTTTCAAAATAAAGGTGACGCACATCCAAATACATGAAACCGCTCACTTTCAGTCCTGGAGCCCTCACGAGGAGCGCCCCCCAGCCGGTGTGGCTGCGGCTGCCTGAGCCTTCGGCCGCTCCCCCCCCCCCCCCCGTGTTCTGCATCAGCCAGGCCCATCCACACACACACCCCCGGTCTTTGCACAGGCTGGAACTCCACTACCTTCTACCCCCTTCTCCCCACGGCTGACTCTAGTGCATCCTTCAAAAACGTAGCCCAGAGGTCACCTCCTCCATGAAGTATTTCTTGACTGCTCCAGACTGAGCTCAGTGCCCATTTTGTGTCTCCTGCACCCACTAATTTCCTTATTCTTACCACACTTGATTGATCTGACTCCTGCAGACCGTGTGCCTCTTACTAGACACCCTCGAGGACAGCTGGACCTGTATCCCAGCTCCGTTTCCTAGCTCTGTGACTCAGCAAGGTGCTGAGTCTCAGTCTCCTCGTCTGTAGAACGGGGATAATCAATCCTGCCTTACCGGTGATTAAAATATCTAAAACGCTTAAACAATGCCAGGGATACACGTGTTCAGTAAGTAGGAGCTATCGTAATAACAGAATAAAAGTAACAATTACAATCGCCATTAATTATCTCAGTATTCCCAATGCCTAGCACAAACCGCAGTGTGCAGTAGGCAGTCAGGAAGTTGGTGTTAAACAGAACTGTGGCTGGTACAGTGGCTGGTACATCTGAACTCTGCTGTCCAGTATGAGGCCACCAGCTACAAGTGGCTGTTGACTACTTAAAATGTGTCAGTCCAAGTTGAGATGTGCCGTAAGTATAAATACATACCGGATGGTGAAGAATTAGCATGGAAAATAGAAAGTGAGATTATCTCATAATTAATGTTTTTTATATTGACTACATGTTGAAATGATATTTTGGATCTTTTGGGGTAAATAAAATAATGCTCTTTAAAAAAAATGTCACCAGCTTGTTCTTACTTTTCACAATGAGACTGCAGGGAAATTTAAAATGAGATATGTGACTACATTATATCTTTGTGTGACATTTCCACGGGGCAGCATGGATTGAGACTGCTCTCCACCTACTGTTAGTATTCCACATCTCCACACAGCCTCATTCATGCTCAAATTCTATGTGAGTTTTAGTAGAGAGAATGCATTTAGGATGAAAAATCTTATCAGATTGGTTTGTAAGGGGTTTTCCATGCAGGGTTAACAAGCTGGGGTATAGAAAAGGGGAAAGAGGCCCTGGCCGGTTGGCTGAGTGGTAGAGCGTGGCCCGGAGTGTGGATGTCCTGGGTTCGATTCCCAGTCAGGGCACACAGGAGAAGCACCCATCTGCTTCTCCAACCCTCCCCCTCCCCTTCTCTCTCTGTCTCTCTCTCTCTCTTCTTCTCCCGCAGCCATGGCTTGATTAGTTTGAGCAAATTGGCCCTGGACGCTGAGGATGGCTCCATGGCCTCCACCTCAGGTGCTAAAATATGGCTCCATTGCTGAGCAGCAGAGCAACACCCCAGATGGGCAGAGCATTGCCCCCTAGTGGGCTTGCCACATGGATCCTGGTCAGGGCGCATGCAAGGGGTCTGTCTCTCTGCCTTCCCTCCTCTCACTATTATAATTATGAAAATTAAGTACATTGTTTTTTAAAGTGGAAAGGGGTCTAAATCTTTGTGGGGATGTTTCAGGTTCGCTGTGACCCTGAGATTCAAGAACTGCGCCAGTGGCAGAGGAAGCTGCGTGAGGACAAGCACATTCGCGAGCGGGTCAGAGTTTTCTGGGCCAAGCAGGAACAGAAAGGTTGGTGGTTCAGTGTGACTCAGAGCCTCACCTCCGGAAGTCCCGAGCTCGTGTTTCAGGGACGGGTCCCACGTGCCATTTGAATGTCGAGGCTCAGCACAACGGGTAAAGCACTGGGTTCTGGAGTCGACCAGAGAGATGGTCATGGAATTCTTGCACTTCTATCTGTGTGACGCCGATCTAGTCCCACGTGCAGAGGGGGACAAACACAAGCACCTGTCTGTGTGGTTGGTTCAGGGTTACAAGAGAGGGTCTTTAGAACAGGTGCCGGCACAGAGTCCCCGTGGTCAGTATTGTTCAAACACCTGTGTGCTCTGAAACAACGTCAGGTGAGACTCTCGGCTCCTGGGGGCTCTGTGCAGGGGCCGTGTTTGTCTCTCTCGTCTGGGTGTGCCCAGGCCTGGCAGAGAGCCTGGCATGCAGCAGGCGGTCAGTGCCAATTTGGTGGATGGATCCCTGGGCTTTACTTGACCAGATGAAGAAATAGAGACCCAGGAAGGTCGAGGGACTTGCCCAAGGTCCCACAGTGGGTGGAGGACCCCGGGCGGGGCTCCTTTCTCTGTTCAGTGGCCTGACACACCTCCGAAGGGGAGACACAGAGAGGGAGGACCTCTCTTGGGTTCACCCCTCAGAACCAAACCCCAGGAATCGCCTGAACCTGCACGTCGCTCATCTGATTTCTTACGACCTGGGCTTTGGGTTCTTGCTGTGTGTGTTTGTGTTGACTGAAGCCCCCGGGGTAGGAGCGAGGGACAGCCTACTGCCACCAAGTGTCCCCTCAGGTGTCACCAAACTGAATCGTTTGTTAAACTCGTGCCCTACAGAGTCCTTCCAGCTTTACACCTTATGAATCTGGGTAGCAAGGAGGTGTAGAAAATAAATCCGCCCAGCCGAGGTGATGCCATAATCAGACCCCACAGTTCTCTGGTGAAGCGCTTTGAAAATGAATGGTCAATATATGCTAATCCTTCTCTAGATTTTCAATGAAAAAAAAAAAAAACAGAGTAATTGCAAATAAAAATGGTGTTTTGACTTAGTCTAAAAAGCCCATGAACCCATCTACCCATCTGTGTACAAAGCCAGCAAAGAAACCTATTTCTTCAGGGGGTGCCACGCTGTTCTTGTTGTGCTCTGGTATTTATAACATGAATACACTTGGCCAAGTTCATTTCTCTGAGCAACCTTGTTGCAGACAGGAGGTCTGAGGGAGAGTAGCGTCAGCTGTCAGGGTAGAATCACAGTCATTTATAACCGGTCTCATGTTACTCTGAGTCAGAAGCCGTCCCAAACAGGATTTTCTTCCAGGGCAGACACTAGGTGGAGTTATCCCTGAGTCTCCATCCATCGGGACAGTTGCAGGAACAATTTTAAAATGTCTGTGACAAGATCTCAGCCCATATAATCCCAAAGAACATGCCTAAGACATTTTTGAGATGTGGTCAAACATCCCTTCTCGATTAACAGCATATTTTTAGCTTCGTATAGTCAGTAATAGTTTTTAAATGGGCTTTGTAACTAAATATCCATATTTTATTTGGAAATCTAGTGTGGGTAGGAAGAAAGAAACCACAGAAATTGTTCCCATAACATATATACATCTGTTCATTCTTTATAGGTGTACAAGTACTCTTTTTTATTTTTATTTTATTTTATTTTTTGACAGAGACAGGGAGAGAGTCAGAGAGAAGGACAGAGAGGAACAGACAGACAGGAAGGGAGAGAGATGAGAAGCATCAATTCTTCGTTGCAGCTCCTTGGTTGTTCATTGATTGCTTTCTCATATGTGCCTTGATGGGGGTGGGGGGAGCCTACAGCAAAGTGAATGACCCCGTGCTCAAGCCAGCGACCTTGGGCTCAAGCCAGCGACCTTGGGCTCAAGCCAGCCACCTCAGGGTCTCGAACCTGGGTCCTTCATGTCTCAGTCCAACGCTCTATCCACTGCGCCACCACCTGGTCAGGCATGTACAAGTACTCTTTAAATGACTTTATCATTTCTTGGTATTTTAAATAAAGGGAGTGAAGGTGGTTTATCTGTCAAAGGAAATAAATAATTTACTTTTAGTTCTTTACCTATTTATTTTCTATCTCCTTTTCAGAGCGGTTTGTAGTAGCTTATAGAAACTCATCTAACATGGTTTTTTAGTAAATGTGGTAATTATGTTAAGGAAAAAATTAAGAGTAGGGAAAAAAAATAAAGCCACTACATGTAGTAAGCAAAATACTCCAAAGCCTACAAGTGGTAGATTTCTTAGAGACCAAGCAGGAGCTAGAGTCTGTAACACGATGCATGGCGTCCACAACAACAAAGAAAATAAGCCAGTTATTCGGGATACAGTTGGCCTTTCCCTAATCCACTATTCAGCGTGAATAATGACTTCAGAAATGTTTCTGCTATAAATAGAAATCCTGCTCTGAGCTTCCTAGAAGCCACAGCCACGAAGGAAGCACACTTCTTCTTGAGCTGACTTTTCCCGCATGAAGAGGATGCCCGCATCCCAAGGAGCAGAAGCCCACGTTCTAGGCTGAAGGCCTTCCCTCTCACCCCACGGGGATCTGTCACACGGTCAGGCCGGTGGCCGAGGCCGGGCAGGTCCACACTGGATCGGGGCAGACGGTAGAGGAACCGCGGAGCCGGAAAGCGCTGGGCCGTTCCCGTCAGTCTTGCAACGACGCAAGAGCAAAGAAGCAGGTGGAAACCACTTCTCAGGGAAGCCAGCAGCAAAAGGGCCCCTCACGGCGACGGGCAGGTGGTCCACACGTGGCCCTCCATCCTGGGGGCAAGCCCCCGCAGCCTCACGTAGACGACACACACGTGGCCCTGCCTTGTGCTCACGCACTCGTCAGGCGAAGTGCGAGCCAGCGAGCCCAACACGGCTGTTGTCCCAGCACGCGCCCAAGGGCGACTCTCTCTGAAATACAAGCTGGAGCTCAGAGGGGGCTAAGCACTGGGACATCGTCGCTGCCCTGTGGCGTCCCCCCCTGCCGACACCATTGCCGAACCCTTAGTTGCCAGATCTTGCACGTCTGCAGAGACCTGTGACCTTCAGAAAAGCTCTTAATTTATTGAGCGCCAAACAACACCCATGACGCATTCGATGAGTATAGACTATTGTTCCTCCCATCTTTCAGGGGAGGAGACTGGGTCTCAGAGGGTCAGTCCTTGTCTGTGTCACCCAGCTGCTGAGTGGCAGAGCTGAGGAAATGTCGAACTTGCCGCAACGTTTGACTGACCATGTCCGCACAGACCTTCAGTCCGTCTGTGAGCAGAAGGCTCGGGGGGAGGACTGGAGTTCACATTCTCTGAAAGTGAACCCGGGGTTCAGTGCAGAAATGGGGGCTGCACAGGAAGGACCCTGCTTCCTCCCAGGCGATGCTCAGTGTGAGAAGCCAGACAGACGACCACGCCGTTATGATTTCACCCCCAGGAAACGCCGCGCTGGGGGGACGTGGGTGGTCCCAGCTTCAGGACACGGGGTTTCTTTTGAGGCTGATGAAAGTGTTGTAAAACTTGATTGTGGTGATGGCTGTACCTGCCTGTGAATACACTGAAAGTCATTAAAATACATAGGTAATGAAGTCATTAAAGTATGTATGTAATAAAATCATTATTATGGCATGTGAGTTATAACTTGACAGAGCTGTTATAAAACTCATAAAAATGAAGGCACAGACAAATGACCTCATACTCAGTAAGGTAAATACTACCCAAAACTAGGAAATAAGTACTGGAAGGGATGTGGAGAAACTGGAACCCTTGTGCACTGTTGCTAGTAAGAATGTAAAAGTGTGCAGATAAACAGTCTCCTTACAGAATTAAAAATGAAATTACCATCTGATCCATCAACTCCACTTTGAGTGTATACTCACACACAAAAGCAAGTATATAGTACCTGTGTGTGTGTGTGTGTGTGTGTGTGTGTGTGTGTGTGTGTGACAGAGACTCAGAGAGAGGGACAGATAGGGGCAGACAGGCAGGAAGGGAGAGAGATGAGAAGCATCAATTCTTCACCGTGGTACCTTAGTTGTTCACTGATTGCTTTCTCATATGTGCCTTGACCAGGGGAGCTACAGCAGACCGAGTGACCCCTTGCTCAAGCCAGCGACCTTGGGCTCAAGCTGGTGAACCTTGCTCAAACCAGATGAGCCCGCGCTTAAGCTGGTGATCTTGGGGTTTTGAACTTGTATCCTCCGCGTCCCAGTCCCATGCTCTATCCACTGCGCCACCGCCTGGTCAGGCACAAGTGTATATGTTCATAGTCGCAGAAAAGGTGCAATTAATCCAAATGTCCATTGGTGGATGAAAAGATCCCCTCCCCAAATCATCCAGCTTGGTCAACACTCTATGGACAAGGTCCGTCTAAAGTAAACAGAACTGTTTCCAAGCAAGCGGACGAAGAAACAACGGGAAAAATATAGGTGTATACATAACATATAAATGGACAAAGAGAAAAGGTCTCCTGAATGCTAATAGTGATTATCTCTAAGTGGTAGTCATAGAGGCAATGGATAGGTTGATTGATTTCTGCCTGTTTCGTTTTCTAAAAGAAAAACACAGGTGACTATTTTCTGTTTTCTAAACGTTCACGGTGTGCTCACTAGGAGGCCGGCAGGAAGCCCAGTTCTAAGGGCTTCCCTGGCAGTCACTCATTCTCCACTGCAGCCCTTGGAAGTGAGTCTCCATTCTGTAGATGGAGAAACAGAGGCACAGAGAGGATGAAGAATGTACCTAGGCCCACACAGCAAGGACGTCGCAGAATCAGGGGGCTCAGCTCCAGAAGCCCGACCTCTTCTCTACTTCATTCTGCTGCAATGCACTAATGTTATTTATGGAGTTAAAATGCAGGGGAGGCATCGACTGGTGTTGGATTTCCTAAGAAACCAGTCAAGATTCAACCTCTGATTAAGTTTCGGGGGAGGAGGGGGTGTTGCCCGTGTTCCCTTAAAGCCGTTAGCCTGTTTTAAAGGGCGATGGTCCCACCTGTCTAATGGTCCTGCCTTCTCTCCATTGACTCATGGCATTTACCCTCAGGGTCTAAATATAGGATCCGAGCAGCTGAAGATTCTTGCCAACTTTCAGATTCAACTCTCATTAGCCCAGGACCTAGACATTTTGAAGGTGTAGACAGATGGAGCTTGACATTAAAGACAGACTGATTCCTTTTAAAATAATTTAAAAATCGTCCCTTTGTCCAAGTAATACATTGTCATTATGAAAATACAGAAAGGTGTCAGGAGAGCAACCCAGCATGTTGTCACCGACAATACTTCGGTGTCTAGGAAGGCTTTTACAAAGCGCCTCATTTGGACTCATCTGCGTAGGAGGGAGGGGAGGGAGATGGGGTCATTTGCATATGTGCGGCTGTTTTGGGGTGCACTGGAGTTCCCCTCATTTGCTTTTCGTGGCATCTAGAGACTTGTCACTTAAGAAGTTTCAAAGGGACATTTGAAGACGGCCAGGGTGAGCAGCTAATACTGGCAGAAAGAGTCCTGGGCATGGAGCCCAAAGAGTCACATTCAGACCTCGCTTGGAAGCTTCCTAGGTGTGTGTCTTTGAACGAGGCACTTAACCTTCCTGATCTTCCACTGTTCTACAAGCCCAGTTGAGAGACCAGGTTATCTGAGTGTGAAAGACTTGAGCTAAAAATGCTCATCTACAAATGCTCACTGGCTGTGTGACCTTGAGCAGTTCCTTAACCTCTCTGTGCTTCCATTCCACCATCTGTGCAATGGAAACCGTTAACATCACTGACTCCCACGGAGACCCACAGGAAACAATGTGTGTGATGTGCCTGGTCCAGTGCCTCACACACATTAGGTGCTCAGTGATGATGGACGGCTGCTATAAAGCATACACTTTTTACATCATATTTTTCCTTCTTGTGGATGGTGAACTCAATTCATGGGTTGCCGGAAGCATTTTAAAAGTGAAAGAGAGATAGAAAATAATCAGGATGTGTTTCTTGTGTAATAAGGATGACGCTAACAGTGAAGTTTTTGTTTCAGGTGTGTGTGAGTTTGTATACTGTGTGAGAAGTGTAAACTGTACTTCATCTCAGAGGTGACAGTTTAGAGATATGGAAACCTCTGGATTAGATCAGGGTATAAACTTGGATCCTACGATCTTAGATTTTACTTGACTTTGTCAAGGAGGTAGCTCTAGGAAATAGCAGTATTAAATGCATTTTCTGTATAAAAATGTGGTTTGGATCAGACTCCATTAAATCTTTTTTAAAAATAAATCCCCACATGAGAAAGGTTATTGAGCAGGTCACGCAAGGAAGAATGTTACTTCCCCTGAGAAAAGAGCTGGCTTCTTCCTCGACTTTCTCTCTGTCCCGCCTGCCAGGAACCCCCGAGTCAACTTAAAGTCCGTTTATAGCCACCTCTTCACTCTTCCGGTTACTGCGTCTACATTCTCCATTTCTCTTCAGACTTGGTGTTCTTTTTCTCTATTTTTATTACCTATATTTTGTTGTATAATGATCTCAAATTCTCTTGGGGAAGAAGAAAGCTATAAGTACATTAGGGAAGAAAACAGGTATTTATATTATTTGCAACCCAGAGGTTGTGAGTCTCACGCGGGATAATAATAAATAAGAAAGAACACTGACCACGGAGAGGCCCGACCCAAAGGGACCTGTCATCAGGGCGCCTCTAACTCAGCGCAGTTGTGAGTTTTATCAGCTTCGTGGAAAAGGAGACTCATGCTTGGCATTTTGTTTTCACAGAATTTTTAAAAACTAAGTTTCTTCTTAACTAATTTATAAAAGTATCATTTGCTTGTTGTGGAAAATTGAACAGACACTCTTTGGTGGATTTTTGTGTATCTCAGTTCACGTATTTAAATATCAGGATTACCCCGCACAGCCTGACCTGAGGTGGCGTGGTGGGTAAAGCGTCAGCCTGGAATGGTGAAGTCACCGGTTCGAAACCCTGGGCCCGCCCGCCTGGTCACAGCACACAACAAGCATTCAGTGAACAACTCACTACGAATTGATACTTCTTGCTCCTCCCCCCCTCCTCTCTCTGTAAAATCAATAAATAAAATCTTAAAAAAAAAAAAAAATTACCCTGTGCGGTGAGATCCACAAGGAGCCCAACGTCATAGGTGAAGAAGCTAGTTTTCTTTTCTTTTCTTTTTAAGATTTTATTTACTGATTTTTAGAGAGGAAGGAGAGAGAGAGTGAGAGAAAAGGGGGTGGGGAGGAGTGGGAAGCATCAGCCCGCAGTGTAGTTGCTTCCCCTCCGTGCCTTGACCGGGCCAGCCCCGGGCTTCGAACCAGAGACCTCAGCGTTCCAGGCTGAAGGTTACGCCCACGGCGCCGCCACAGGTCAGGCAGGCAGCAAGTGTTGAGGTCAGCAACGGACGGACGGACGGGACCACGGGCGTGGCTGGAAGTTAGTGGTGGGACCCGGAAGCAAACGCCCGCCTCCCTGACACTGAAATCTGGGCGTTCCCACTGAAAGGCAGCCGGCTTTCTGTCGCTGGAAACGACGTCCATCCTTTTCACAAGCCTGGAGGCTGAGAGAGGGCTTGGGGCTTACGAAGGAAGGAAGCCGGAGTAAGGTTTCACTCATCGATTCAACAAAGACTGACTGAGCACCCGCTCTGGGTGTGGGACCAGCCTTACCAGGTGCTGGAGATAGTGGAGACCATTAGCCTGTATACCTTGCTCTGCTGGGACCTTGGAGTCGGGCAGGAGAGGAGACGCTACCCCAGCAATCACAAGAGCACACGATGACAGACTCTGAGGAGTGCTTCGTAGACGTGCAGGGCACCCCAGGACTGTACTGAGACAGGCTCCCCTAACCTGAGGCCAGCAGCGAGCTAGGTGCTAACCGGTATGAGCAGCAGCCAGGGCGGGGTCCTGAGCGGGGAAGAGGAACTGGAGGAAACGGGAGTGATGAAGGTTGGACAGGAGGTGAGAGCGGAGCCAGGACAAAGCTGTGGCCTCCGGGCCTCCTTCAGGACCGTGGCCTCAACCCTTAGAGCAGCGAGCATCCTTTAGAGCAGTGCTGGTCACCCTGGTCCCTCCCGCCCACTGGTGCTGGTCACCCTGGTCCCTCCCGCCCACTGGTGGGTGTTCCAGCTTTCATGGTGGGTAGTAGCGGAGCAACCACACTATAAATAAAAAGATAGATTTCACTATAGTAAGTTGTTTTATCAAGATTGATTCTGCCAAACTTAGCAAAAATCCGACATAAAATCCTTGGTAATTATTATTATATGCTTTAACTTACTGTAACTCTGCTTTATAAATTTTATAAAGTAAAGTTACTTTTCTACTTTATAAATCACCATGACTGTGGAACCGGTGGGTGGTTAGAAAATTTTACTGCTACCAGAGACACAGAAGTGGGCGGTAGGTATAAAAAGGTTGACTGCCCCGATCTAGAGGGTTGTAGCCGGGAGCTGGCAGCGTCCGCCAGGCTTTATAGAAAGACAAGGTGTCTGCGGGTGGGGAGGGGTCGGATGACTCTGTGGGAGGGAACGGATGGTAGTGGTGATGGACTGAGGAAACATTTACGGGATAAAGATGACATGGGTGAGGTGAGTCCTGTTTTCTAAGAAGTGGTTTTGTTTGCAGGTATGTTTCTCCCTAAGTTAGCGGTTGAAAATATCCCTGTTCTACTTCCAGTATTCCAGGAAGCTTCCTGTTAGAGATACGTGTGTGGTTTAAACTTGGGATGTTACTTCCCTTCCCCTTCTTTTAATATTTGATAACGTTTGGTCTCTTAGTTCTTGGGGTTTCTTGATTTGAGCCCCGTCTGGATTCAAGATCAGGAGTGAATACCACCCCATTCCTCAGCACAGATTGAAATGGTTTCTCAATTAGTTATACACTTGTTACAGGAGCCATTTCAAAATAAACTGGAGGGTTTTTTTGTTGTTGTTGTTGTTGTTTTTCCATTTAACTTGCAGGCGGCATTTGATGTACCGAGGCTCTGCCAGTCTGAACTGGATGAGAGCTGTTTATACCCACAGCTCATGCGAGATGCCTTGGATATTTCTAAAGGTCCCTGGCGGCGGCAGCAGCTGGGAATGCAGAGAGAAAAAAAAAAAGTCCTAAGACATGACACGGCTCGCCTGTGTTCATTCACAGCCCTGACTTACCCGGCTTTTGAAGACAAGATTTAGAAGGGCGTCCTCGTGGACGGTAGCTGCTTAAACCGCTGTGCTGAAACTCCAGCCTGGTACAAGTTGGCTAGCTGTGCTAGGGAGCTGCCCTTATCAGCTGGGATGCTGCAGGAGCTACTAGTAACTATATAAACACATACAGATATCACGGAAACCTTGCCCGCAGTATTAGAAGAATATTTGTTTCAATGTTTGATTAAATGTAGCCTCTTCACCTGTTCTCCTAGGGTCACCCGCGCTCCTTGTATTAATATAATGATTTTGCTGAGCATCTACTACGTGCCAGGCAGCGGGTTACTACCTCACCTCATTTCATCCTGGCCCTCTGCTGAGCGGGTCGCCTTTCTGTCCCCGTGGTGCAGATCAAGGAGCTCAGGTTTGGACAGGTGGAGAGACTTGCTCCAGTGCCCGCTGGTCGGTCAGTGACTGTGGGATTCCGAACCAGACCGCTCTGAACCGCTCTGGGGACCTGCTGCACACTTTGCTTCAGCGGCTTCCTGCCCTCTCAGTTTTCCTTTTATTAAGTGTCTTTTTTTTTTTTTCCTTCCTATTAATCAAGATCCTTTCCGGGTTCAAAGCTTGATAATCCCCGGGATGTTGTGTCAATGTAACCCATGTCGCTTCCGGCACCCAGCGTTCCTGTGGAAAAACCCTGCCTTCAAGAAGACTTGGCGAGCTGACTTTAGTAACATTGTTTAGAAGCCAACAACAGAAACCATAATGACTGCACCTTCGGGACTGTCAGAGTTGTCTTAATAATGCCTGGTGTGTGGCTCCCAGATTGGTTCAACTTTCCTCAAAATAAAGTCGCAACCCAACATCCGGCTCTGTCAAGAAAGGGAGCTTTACTCACCGGGCTTCTGACATTTACCCTCACATGTCAACATGTATTTTATTTTAGAAAGGAACTCTCCATGCTTTGTTCTCCACTCCATCACCACCTGCCCGCCTGGAACAGGAAGGGATGGGGGCCACCAGGCGGAGGAGGGAGGCTCATAGCATACGGGGCCCTTCTCCTCACAGCGTCGCATCTTCTGTAATTCAAGCCGGAGGGCTGGCACCTCTCTCTCCGGGCTTTTCTGCCCTCTCAGCGCCTGTGGAACTGGCCGGGCACCAGCCTGCCGAGGAGACAAGGACAGCACAGGGGCGGGAGGCCACGGCCTGGATGGTGTTGGAGGCCAACCACAGGGATGCCTGTCCGCTCGGGGAAACCAGGTTGTCTTATCCATCCTGCCGGCTGCCTCCTCCTTGGCTCCCTTCCTCCTGGGTACCCACCTGTGCAGGGCTCTGTTCTGCCAAGACCGGGGCCAAGCCACTAAGGAGAAACTGCATTGCTTTAACAGTTTTTTAGCAAATTATATATATATTATATATATATTATATATATATATTATACATATAATTTATATATATATAATATATAATATAATATTATAGTGTTATATAAATATATGTATAAACACACACAATATGTATATATTTGATAGAACAGGAGGACACAGGAACATCATCTTTACACTGCCCTGAGACAATCACTTTGAACTTTTAGCGACATCTCTGGGTGATACTTCTGTATCTTTAACAGATAGATATGCTTTTAGACACATTAGCTACCAATTTTCCTGCTATGACAGCTGAGAATTAGCTCACTTACGTCCCCTCTCCATCCTCCCAAAGCAGTTCAATTGCTCTTTTTTTTTCAAATTGATTTTTGGGTGGGGGGTGGGGGGGATGAAAGAGGGAAAGTGAGAAAGAGGGGGGAGAAGCAGGAAGCATTTACTTGCAGTAGCTGCTTCCTGTATGTGCCTTGACTGGGCAAGCCCAGGGATTTGAACCGGTGACCTCAGCGTTCCAGGTCAGCACCTTCTCCACTGCGCCACCACGGGTCAGGCAGATTCCTTTGTTGGTTGACTCTATAGTTTCTAGTATATTGCCCTGTGGACTTCTTTATATCACAACGGTGACTAGAACACACAAGTATGAAGCACTCATGTGACCACCATCCCAGTTAAAAAAAGTAGAGCGCTGTCTCTCCCCCATAAAGTCACTCACCTTTTGTGACCATGGGTCTTTGCTTTTCTTCAGCCTCCTTTTAGTTTTTAGATGCATCCCTCCACGATTGGATTTGCCCGAAATAGCGCCACGCGGTAGGTGCCATTCCCCGCTCTGCACCTGTCCATCAACCTCGGTGAACTTATCTAAACAGACATGTGTAGCAGTGGTCCACCCACGGCCACTGCTGTGTGCTCACAATTCAGGCTGACCACCGTGTATGTATCCAGTTAGCTGCCAATAGGCATCTCGTTTACTTCCTGTGTTCTGCTGGACGTCCTAGCTCACACCGCCCAGTGCACGTAGGCAGGGGTTTTTCTCCGGGGGACAGATACGGGAATAAAATGTCCACACTGGGGGGGGGGGGGCGTGTGTCCTTGGATTCACTGGACAATGCCAGTTTTCTAGTGTGACCACACCAGTGGACGTTTCCCAACCTCAGAGATTCTGACTTGATTGGCCAGGGTGGGGCTGGGCACTGGGGAAATTCCATCGTGGGGTTCCATCAAGTCTAGTCGTCTCTCGACTGTACAGTTTGTGGGAAGTTCTTAGCACCTTTTCTCTGCTTTCCCAGGAGAGGTCAGCGTGTGGGCGCTAGGTGAGAAACATTATCAAGGCAGAGACAGGAGTTGGTTAAAATACGGAGACAAAGACATTCAGGAGAATTCATCCTTCAGGCCGGGTTGAAGAGCTAGAAAACACAAGGGCTGGGAATCTCTCCCGGGAGCCTGCCTTCCCTTCACGCCTGTGCTCCTGCGTGTCTGTCTGCCACTTGCAGGCCCGAGAGAATGCCACTCAAATAGCTTACACTTTGAGACACTGATAATCTCCTGAACCACTCCGAAGGTGCTTAGCGTTCTGTTTCTTTAAAGGAACTCCAACCTCGGTTTGAGCTTCTCAACCCTGGCTGAAGTTAGCAACACGGGACAGCTTTGAATCAATACTGATGCCCGGGCCTCAGAGCTGTTACGTGGGAACATCTAGGGTGAAACCCAGGCACCAATATGCTTAAGGAACTACCCAGATGGTCTTTATTCTATTATTTGAGAGAGAGGGAGGGAGGGAGAGAGAGACAGGAACATCGAGGTGCTCCTGTGTGTGCCCTGACTGGGGATCGAACCCACAACCTCTCTGCTGCAGGATGGTGCTCCAACCAACCCAGCCGTCCAGCCAGGGCTTAATTTTTATTTTATTTTATTTTGTTTATTGTTTCTTGGAGAGACAGAGAGAGGAAGAGAGAGGGTGAGGGAGAAGGCAAGCATGTGTTCTGTTGTTCTGCTCAGTTGTGCATTCATTGGTTGCTTCCTGTGTGTGCCTTGACCGGGGATTGAACCCATAACCATGTCATTTTGGGACGACATGCTCTAATTGACTGAGCTAACGAGCCAGGGCCCCGGTGATTCTTAAATGCAGCCATGGATAGAGAACCAGTGGTCAGGAGTCTCACACTTGAACCTGCACCCATCACAATGACCAGGAGGGCTTGTTAGACACACAGGTGGGCTCCACGGGCAGCTTCTGACTCTGTGGGTCTGGGATGGGGCCCCTGAATTTGCACTTCTAACAGGCCCCCCAACCACACCTGTGGTTACCCTGTATGCTGCCCGGGGGGACCGGAGCAGCCGCGCTGAGCTGCTCCATCTGGCTGCGTGCTTCCTCCCTCCTCTGCATCACGCCCTCAGCCTGGTCGCTGGGGACTGGCAGATGCCACAGCTCGGGAATCCGTCTCCCTCAGCCGCTCAAGAACACCCCCAACCACATCACGGTCGGAGGGGACAGGGGGAGCACTAACTGTGGACAGTGTGTCGGGTCTGGGAAGGACGGTTAACTGTCATCACCCAGAGGGTCTTCATTGTGATGACCCATGTGGCTTCCAAAGACGGGGCACAAACAGGCACACACACTGAAAAGTGTTGTTTTAAATGTTCCCATGATCACAGGCTCCAAGGATTGAAAATATTTTTTCTGGTTTGAGTTATTAATAGTGATTAGTCGCTAAATAAATACCTTATAAGTTTTGATAGTTATTAAAACAGAAGATAGTTATTAAATGGAGACGCCATTTCACATTCCCTGTTTGGCACCTGGGGTTTTTACACGCTGGGAAGGGGCAGGTGGGGAGGTGGGCCAGGGGCCAGTGTAAATCCTGCAGCCACAAGTCCACACGGAGCCGCTGAAGGTCTGGAAGTCGACTTTCTTGGAATGAGCCATGTCCCAGAACCCTTGGGGCAGGGGTCTTTGTGTAGCCGGAGTTAGAGACTGCTGGCCGGGGCTGAGGGCAGCCTGCAGGCCACCTCCTCCCGGAAGTGCTGGGCTCCCTGGGACGGTGACCTCACTGCACCCTGGGCAGGGGCCTGGCCAGTGAGTGCCCTTGCTGGGAGGGCAGGACAGTCCAGGAGAGCGGGCTGGACCTGAAACATCTGTACCACACGGCAGACACCAGCTTTCTGTTTGAACAGTGCTCTCCACGAAACAACCGGAGCCGTGACCTTGCTCAGAATAACCCTTTAAGGCACTAACATCTGGGCCGGCACCTGGACACCAGCAGCAAAGACATTAAAAAAAAAAAAAAAAAAAAAAAAAGAGCATCTTTTCCAAAAGGACCCCCCTCCCCCTCCCACCAGCCAACTGGGTTTTTGCAGTTTGGGGGGAGGGGCTGTCATCCGTGGGGACAGTTTTCCTCACAAACAGTGCCAGGCTGTGTTCTGTTAACCTTCCTGTTTGGCTGATCCAGGAAGTCACCAGGATCACATTTGTGTCCAGACCTTGAAAGAGTAAAAAAGATTCTCCTCTGACCTTGTATTGACCCCACTGCTCTCCTGAGTTTTAAATTTTGGAGGGGGGGGTTGGAGGAAGGGACTGGTGAACGGTGACAGACAGGGTTGGGTCAAGGGTCTGGAATCCGCCGTCTCCGGCAAAGCCCACCAGCACAGCACACTCGCACCTCCTTCTGAGCTGAGTGGCCGTGGACACCACCAGGCGTGGTCTGGAAGCTCCAGGTGCCACCGCTGGAGCACAGAGGCCCTGTGTTCTTCCCCAGGGACCCGAGGGCCAGAACCACATCCACGGTGGCTCTGCTACAACTAGCCTTCTGCACACACCAGCCTGCTTGGTTTCCACATGACAGGTCTGCCCAGGTATGTAAGGTAATCCTGACTTTCTCTTTTGCTTTATTTGCAGTAAAATCTAAAATGGAGGAGGAGGAAGAGGAGGAGGAGAAGGAGAAGGAGGAGGAGAAGGAGGAGAAGGAGGAGGAGGAGGAGGAGGAAGAGGCTGTAGCGAACATGGCCGCACCTTAACCGCTGCTGGCATCCTCCCTTCCGAGCACCAACGACCCATTCAAGCAAAATCTCCAAATGACGCTTCCCGTACTGTTATTTTCTTTAATGACTAGATTTCGTCCCTGTGAGTCCAGAACCTTTTCCACGTAAGGTAGGGTTGGTGGCAAACATCCTGAGTGCGAACAGCTCTGAAGTGACTCTAGTAAGAATGTATGAGACTCAACTTTCCACGGTAACCCTAAATTCTGTGCTCTCCTCCGTACATTTGTTCCGTGCTTGCTTCAGGAATATTCTATACCAGCCGCGACTAAGATGCACAGTGAGTGCTGGTTCCAGATGAAGAGTCCCGGTTACCAGCCTCCCACCTTCGCCCGCTTTTAAAAAAAAGAGCCATATTTAAATTTAAGTCCCAAACCTCTGCAGCGGGCTCTAAGTTTATCTGGGGCATACTATTCATAAAAAAGACACGACAGTCTGTAACCGTTTCCAGAGGAAGCTGACCTTGACTCGTACAGCTCCGCCAACAAGATGGGTCACTTACACCCAGACGAGGGCAACAAAGGGTTTTTGTTTTTTTAGGTCCCAAAATGTAGCAAGCTCCCCGTCATTTGTCCTGTGGCTGGTTCCCTGTTAAATGGGAATCCCCCCCCGCCCCCCCCCCTTCTAAAAGACAGACTCGGCCTCCAGGCAGGTCGGAAAGCCTGGTGCTAGGACTGACCAGCTTCCACACATCTTAAGTAAATAGGAAAGCCTTTATTTTTTATGTTAAGAAGAACAGCATTTGGAAAATAAAACCCATCTGCCTATGCTTTACAATCTGCAGTTATTTGTTGTATACAGTCCTGTAGAGTCCACGGTGATTGTCTTGAAAATCTTTTTAATGATTTCTTTTCCTATAAGTATGCAACAGTCAGCCAGGGGAAGAGGAAGGTACATTATAAAACGCACATTAATACATTTAATAAATACATATTATCTATCAAAAACGAGCCTTAGCTCTTTATCGATTAATAAAAAGCACCTGCAGGGAATTCCTGTAAGCTGGTAGAATCATGGCGTCCTTGGATTACAAAAGCCACACAGTGCTCCCTTTCAGTTGGGGTTCAACGCGGCGCTGGCTAATGGGGAGGAGGACCCCCCCTCCCGACATCCACATCTGGCTGGTGGGCGCTGACAGAATCCGAGCTAGAAGCACGGGGTCCCCCGGTCCCAACAGCAGGAGCTGGACCCCCGGGAGACGCGCACGAGCGCCCAGTTTGCGGGTCAGTCTCCAGGGCGGTTCCCTCCCCTCCCCTCCCCCATCTCCAGGGCAGAAGTCCAGCGTCTAATGACCGACTGTCTCTCATTAAAAGGGGGGACACTAGTGGCTCGTATAGTCCAAAGGTGATTTTGATAAGCGGACACAGAAGGACTTGTGCTTACAATCAGGTGTTTTGTTTTGTTTTGAATCACAGAAGCTTCCCTTTCCGGGTTTTCTCCCCTAAAGAAATCTTGTTGGCATAAGCAGAAGTGCCATTGCATTTTGCATTTGAACTTGTTCCATGGGGGCAGTTGGCTGCCACAGTCTCTTGGCAAAGATGTCTCTCTGTCCCCTTCAGGTGACAGCCTTGGAAAAATATCAGTTCTCCGCACTCCCCCCTCACTCCCCATCTCCGCTGCCCACCCGCCCGTGGGAGGGCGGTCAGCCCACTTTCCCTCCTAGAGCCAGAACACAACCAGTCCCAGAGTGCCAGAACGCATCCGAGTTTAAAGAGAAAAGAAGGAAGAACAGGTCTCACTAAGCAAGGCTCCCCGTGGCTCGAAACTGGGTCCACTTCCGTGGCGGTCACACGTTACCTCCGTCATGGCCACTTACGCCGAGCTCACCTCACGTGCCGGGGCCACCGAGAACTTAGAAAGCGGCCGGGTGAACGACTCCCCCTCTGCGAGGGGGCTCTGGCCGACGGAGTCCCAGGCGGGGTCAGGGGGCTCCGAAGGACTCCAGGGGTCGGGGGTGAGCGACCATTTCCTGGCACAAGAATGTGCCGCGCAGCTGATTTTCACCGGCCTGGACGCAGGTGTTCAAAGATTTTTTTTTTTTTTTTTGTATTTTGAGGATTCTGGGTCTGCATGCAGCCACCCCACCCTGGGCCCTAACTTCTGTCCCTGCCTCCCCAGGTTCTCGGTCCTCAGAGGACGGGAATCCGCTGCTCTAGAAGCAAGCGCATGCTCGGGGCAGGGCAGGCAGCAGGAGACCAGGGCGGGGCGGTGTCCTCCCGGCATGCTCCCCCTTCCCCATGCGCGGTGACAAGGAATGCACTAGCCGGGGATGGAGACCCCAGAGGAGGGACACACGGGGCTGGCTGGACTGGCCTTGGTCACCCCCGGGCTCTGCCAGGCTGGGCGGGCGGGAGGGGGAGGGGCGGGGCTGGACAGGACACAGGAGAGACTAGGGCCTCAGGAAAAACCAGGTTTATTAAAACACACTCAGCTCAGATACATTAGCTTATGAAGAGGTCGGTTCCCCCTCAACAAACACTAACCTTTTCCATTTTCCTTAAAAGGTTAAAGGCTTATGGGTTGTTTTACAGAGAAAAAAAAATAAAAAAGCAATATCACGATTAGAGTGTATGCAAAAGGCTCCAACCTCCTGTATACATTCCGGTGGTCAGGGTAAGACTCTTTCGAATCGTTAGTGGTTATGCTGGCCAAACAGTGCAGAAAGCTGGCGCTTCGATGGCCGACTTGTCTGAAATGCCAAGGAACCAAGGAATGACTTGCTGAGGACAAATGGAAACCATGACAGACAGCGACGGGCTCTCAAGAGCCAGACCCCTTTTCGTGGATGTGCAGAAAACCATTTCCAAAACGGACCCCACTCACTCCAAAAGCAGCAAGAAAGCCCCGAAGGCTCCACCCCAGCCTGGAACTCCCACTATCTCCACGGAAACCCTGCAGAACTCACTGCAGACAAGGCGGCCCCTGGGACACCCCGCCACGGGCACCGTCTGGGAAAATCGGCTCTGGCCCCGGCCTCCAAGCTGGTGGTCCCGTGTTAGCCTCTGGGGGGGAGGGGTGAAACCGGGGGAGGGTCCGGAGGAGCACTAGGAAGTACCGGGGGAGGAAGAGACAGTCACGCTAAGGAGATGCGGCTGCCCCCAGCCAGAGCGTGGCTATGGCAACGCCAGGGAAGCCAGCGACTTGCTTTCCTGCCATGGACGCTGGTTCAGAGGCCGCCGGAAGGAACAGTGGCTGGTCACCGCTCTCTAAACAGGACGGTCACTTCACCTCCCGGACAGGTCTCCTCTCTCTGACACACTATGGAGAGCTCACCCCACGTGTCGACTGGGCCTCTTCTTGGAATCACACCCACCACCTCCTGAACTGCTCCCGGCCGACTCCCTTGAAATATGCAGGCCCCCCTCCGTTCCTCCTCAAAGCGACAGCTGTCCCCAAGAGGCCACCAGGGGTCGAGGAGGGGCGATGCTCTGGGGACCTCCACAGGCCACCCACACCCGCCTGGCCCACCGGCTGTGAACTGGGTTCTGCTCTACCCTCTGAGGACAGTCTTCCTGGCCACGTGTCCAAGTGAGCCTAATACTATCTGCAATTAGCTTTGATTTAGTTTGCAAGGCTTGAGGTTGGTTTGGTATGTGTGTCTCTGTGTGTGTGTATGAGTGTGTGTATGTGTGTGTGTGTGTGAGAGAGAGAGAGAGCGCGCGTGTGGCAGGGAGGGCAGTTGGTGTTAGCTTTTCAGTTCAGCAGTGTTCACATTTACACAAAATCCCCTTGTCTAGGATTTCCGACTCTCCTGGCTGTGAGGCGGCCTTGTTTAGCTACTGTTACTGATCCTCCCTCAAGAGAGACACAGCCGGGGGGAAAGAATGGGTCAGAGTTCCCGGGAACTTTAAGTCCTTCACCAGAGGTGTCTTCCAGTGTAACTTGGTGGAGCGGTTGGGATCTGGAAACAAGGATAACACACTAAGAACTCCGTGCTGGGCAAGGTCAACGTCACCGCGGGAGCACCGTGCACCAGGAGTCAGTACCCGGGTTTCCCAGCAGGCGCGGGCGTTCCTGAGACAGGCGGCAGCCGCTGCCAGTCTGTGTGCTCGGTTCTGGGGAGGGCCACCTCCCTTCCTCTGGGACCACGCTCCCCGGAAGAGCGTGTCTCCCTACCCAGACACCCACTTCACGTGCTAAGGCCAAGGTGCTTCTGTGCCTTGAAGGGACCAGCAGGGCTGACCAGTGACCCAGGGGGCCACTTTCTCACCTGATCAATTGTAACGCATGGGTGGATGCCGTGACTTAGGCTTTTCCAGGCACCCAACAGTGAAACAGTCCCACGGAGGGCGTGGGGGCTGCAGAATGCAAATCGGCGAGCCTTGTTTTGGAGGCTGTCCCACACCCATGCAGACCACTGCCTAGCACAGCCCTCACAAGGCCGGGGGAATCCCAGTGCCCTCTGGAGATCAAAGACCGTCCCTGACTTACTCAGAAACAAAAGACGCTCAGGTGGAGTCACGGACTTGGCACATAACAGAAAGAATGGAAAAATCCAGTTCACGCATGTAAACTGGCTCATGTGTTGTTCAGAAAAAGCATGGAGCTGTGCTTGGAAATTAAATGTGGGGATGGGAGGACATCTTCAGATTGGTGGAGAAGCAAAAAAAAAAAGAAAAATGTTCACACAGGCAAAACAAAAAGTGACTATTCTGCTGAAGGTCTGTTTGGCATCAGCAGCAAACCTGCTTTTCTGTTCACAGGAGAGAAATGATAATTACCTGAATTCCTCAAGACAATTCTTAAGCAATGAGGGAGTGGGTGGGACAACCTGGTACCCACCTGGGGCACAGAGATAGAAGGAAGACTTTATTAAAAAAATAATTCAGCCAGGACTTGATCATTCTGGGCTTTTCCTAAAGGTCGCCTCCTAGGGAGAGAGGGGTCCTGTGTAATGAGACCAGAGAGTTCAGAGGGTACAAGAGCCCCAAGAAAGAGGGGCTTTTTCAAAGGAATAGAGACAGGTGGCACACTGAGTCCAGGGAGGTCTTCTGTGTGGGGGTCAAGGGGGGGGGAGAAAAATGGAAGGTCTGCATGCATCCTAGCTACAGGGTGTCCATCTGAACCCGGTCTCAGCTGGCCGGCCGGCAGCCTCTGCAGAGAGTGACCCTGTCGAAGCTGCCCCCCCCCCCCCACAGGCTGCTTTGGGCTTCTGCCAAAATGTCACCGCTTGATACTTACAGTCCCACCATTGAGCACCACGGCCATCTCAGTGGGCTGATACACGTTGCTTCTAAACGGGGCGCTGGGTCTGTTTCCCAAACTGCCATTGCGAAATCCTGCTGTCCGGAGAGCTGGAGTCGGGGTGGGGGTGGGGTGGGGGGAGAAAGCAACACAAAACCAGAGAGAGAGAGAGAGAGAGAGAGAGAGAGAACTTTGTTTTCGTCCCCTGCATCAACACCAGGCTTTGGGCACACATTCCCCCTTCCCCCGCCCCTTTGTCACAAGCCTGATTCCAAACAAAAGTCACAAAGGGGCTTTGTTCTCTGGCTCTCTTGGAGCCGAACCCATCTCAGTGCGGCTGAGAGGTTGGTAGAATCCCGGCTGTGGGCTGCTGAAGGTGGACAGGGAGGAGCCTCCCCTCCCCCCTCCCCCCTGAGCCCCTGCAGGTCCCAGGTGGCAAGCCCCTCTGCATCCGCTCAGAGAAGTCTGACAGGCGACCCCCTCACTACAGAACGCCACCCGTGTTAAGTTCAACGTCACACCACTCAGCACCGTTCACTGTTTCTGGATACACACAGAAGCAGGAGAGAACAGGGACATCAAGGCACACGGCAGTGGTCATCTTCCGGGAGAGGAGAAGAGCACAGAGGGCCACCAACCAGACAGGGAGGGTCATTTCTAAGTAAGAAAAACCACCCACAAAGATTTGAAGGCAAGACAGAAAAACACGGAGGCACTTTTTAACTTATGAAAGGTGGATAAGTGGAATTTCTTATTCCCTGTGTACTTTTAAAGATCCCCCCTTCTTTTTTTTTTAATAAAGAAAAACCTAATTCCACAAAAAGACAGGGAGAAAGCTTAACTGCATGTTGCTAAGTGAAAGTCTCTGAAAGGTACTGACTGTAGGATTCCAGCTACAATATTCTGGAAGAGGCGAAGCCAGAGAGCAACAAATTTTGTGATTAATAGGGTTTCGGGGATGGTGATGAATTGTTGGCATTTTTAGGCACTGAAACTATTCTGTATGTTAACTATAATGATTGATTACTTGACATTATGCATTTGTTTAAACCCACAGAACTGTGCAAACAGAGTGACCTCTAAAATATAAATTATGGACTTTAGTTAATAATAATGTGTCAATATTGTTTCACTAACTGCAACACTAATGTAGCAACTGCAAGTTGGTAACAACAGGGAAACCAGGGGAGGGCTGGTGGGAACTCCCTGTATTTCCTGTACTCAATTGTTCTGCAAACCTAAAACTACTCTAAAAAAACAGTCTATTAAAAAACAGTGGAGCCCTGGCTGGGTAGCTCAGTTGCTTAGATCAGTGGTCCCCAACCTTTTTTGGGCCACGGACCGGTTTAATGTCAGAAAATATTTTCACGGACCGGCCTTTAGGGTGGGACGGATAAATGTATCACGTGACCGAGACAAGCGTCAAGAGTGTGTCTTAGACGGATGTAACAGAGGGAATCTGGTCATTCTTTTAAAAATAAAACATCGTTCAGACTTAAATATAAATAAAACGGAAATAATGTAACATTTATTCTTTCTCTGTAGACCAGTACCAAATGGCCCATGGACCGGTACCGGTCCGCGGCCCGGGGGTTGGGGACCACTGGCTTAGATGCCTGGTCAACAGAACAGCAACTCGATGTCTCTCTCTCTCTCTTTCTCTCTCTCAAAATCAATAAATTTTTAGAAATAGTAGTGGAGAAAGTAGGAGTGCTATTTGAAAAGTCAGAACAAAAGCCCATCTCAAATGTGTGATGGCATCTTCATTATCTTCACATTTGCTGCAGGCTCTGCTAAGAACAGCTTCTCCTCAAAGTCTTCCCCGAAGGGAGTTATCTTTCCGACTAAAAGATGGCAAGAGAGCTTGGGATTTCTGCAAATTCCTTGAGGCAGGGACCAAAATCATCTTGGTAATATAGTTAATCTTCATAGAGTGCCAACCAGGAGCCAGCACTGAGAAAAAAAAAATTAACTCATTTAATTTTTTTAAAAATTAAAAAAAAATGTTTTTTAAAACTTTATTCATTTTTAGAGAGGAGCGAGAGAGAGAGAGAAGGGGGAGGAGCAGGAAGCATCAACTCCCACAGGTGCCTTGACCAGGCGACCTCAGTGTTCCAGGTCAATGCTTGCTCCACTGCGCCACCCCAGGTCAGGCCCTCATTTAATTTTTATAGCACAACAGGTAGTTTTATTACTTTCACTTTACATGGAGCACAGAGAGATTAAGTCACTTGCCCAAGGTCACACAGCTGGGAAGTGGCAGAATTCACCCTAGAATTCAATTAGAGCATCCGTGTTCCTCACTGTCCCGCTGTTTATATTGGCTTTAAATACTATGTTTTTAACCACCACACTTAGGAACTCAGAAGCAACCTGAACGTCAGTGACATGGGGGCAGGTCCGCACAGACTGGACCAAAGGAGCAGAACGCAGCTCCAGGCCACACTCAGGACCACCTCCTGTGCTTCAGCAGCTCCGAGCCTGTCACGGCGCCCTGCGCAGCTGCTGAGCAAGCGGACACCTTCCCGGGGGAGGAGAGAAGGGGGCGCAGGGGACAGAGGGACCGTCCACGGATGGGTTCTTACCAGTCTCAATTCCTAGCCTAGACCTGCCCGGAGAGAAGGCAGGCCGGACAGCACAGCTTTCCTCCTAACGCCGAGACTCAGCGCCCGTCGCTGTGTGTGTGTGGGGGGGTAGGGTCTGGTGCCAACAGAGTCTCGCTCTGCGGCCCAGCTGTGGGGTGCCTTGACCCCGGATCCCTCTCTGCAGTGGCTGCTCATGCTTCTCCTCTGGTCAACACCCCTGCCGCATTCAAGGTCCTGAGTGTTGGCTACCGCGGCCTTCTCCCCAAGCCTCCCAGTGGGCTGGCCAATCAGGGCGCTGTTATCTCCCTGGCCATGCTGATTGGTTTGTGGGAGGGCCGTCACATCCAATCAGAGCTAACCCTGAGATTTTTGCTCCTCTTTTCTGGGAAATGTCCTCCTTTTCTTCTGGGACTTTCTGCAAACCCAGAGCTGTGGGCTGTCACAATGCTCACCAAGTTCAGAGATGGACACGGACCAAATCTTGTCACCTCGAGCTTCCTGGCTCTCACCATTCCTGAAGCTTGTCCCCAGTACATTTATTGTTGTTGCTTTTTTTTTTTTTTTTTTTTTTTTTGCTTAACGCTGGTTCAAATCAGATTTTTATGACCTGCAACTTCAAGAATCCCAGCTAACACCCTGCTCTGACCTGAGTCACTTCTGAAAGGCAAGCAAGGCTCATCCGTAAGAGGGTCCCCCCCCCCATGCATCAAAGATCAGAGGTTGAATGCCAGCCTTCCCCTCTTTAGAGTCTGCATGTGAGGCTAGATGGGCCCTGGCCCCAAGCCCACTCAGGGCCTGCCACTGGCAAGGGGAAGAGTTTCAGCTGCCCTTGGCCCTGATGATATCGGATCGCAGCCCAAACCCCCTCCCAGAAGAGAGGACGCTTCTCTCCTGCGCCTTCAAAAGGTAAACACTTACTGCGCCTTGTTAACACGCCCCCAGATGTTATCGGAGGTGCTACATCCTTCAGAATATTTTAATCTTTTTACTCACATACCTCATGCCTGGCTGATACTTATGAATAAACAGCAGGCTGGCGAGGTTGTATATATCAAGGTCTAGCTGGGATGGGGGAGGTCGCTGGGGTGTGGCTTCCAGCTTGTCAAGAGTCAGGGCCCACGTGCAAGGGAAGAGAGCCCGAAAGTCTAGCTGGTTAAGATGCAAGGGAGACAGGGCCACAGTAGCTCCCGGGTCAGGCTCTCTGTGGGGCTTGGTTCCCTAAAATATAAGCTGGCTGAGGTCAGCACCACAGGTGACAGCCGCTGTTCTCGGTGTGGCCGGCGAGGGTGCCCAGGCGTTCCCCCACTGGCAGGGCACGGGTGTCCAGAACACAGGCAGTGCCCGGCTAGGCTGCCCGCTCAGCCTCCCTGGACGCTCTCGAGGGCACTGGCCCTGCCCGGAGCCCGCTCTGCCTGGTCCCGTGGACATTTCAGTGGGTACACATTTGGGATGATGCAAAACAGGGCTATCAAAAAACTGTCCGATAACATTCAAGGTAGGTGAAGACGTGAGGAAACGGGACTGTGATGCAAGGATTTAAGAGGGTCAGTAAGTTGCCCCCACCGTCCTGGGGGGCTGCCTGGCAGGATAGATCAAGATTTAAAGGTACAGATTCTTTAGGGACCTTTAGGTGCCGTCTAAGAACTTTTATTTAGTTTTTGCAAGGAGTTCGTTGATTACGGGCACAGAGATGAATGGATAAGAATGTCGACTGCAACAAACTGACGGCTGTCAGATGGGAGGGGGGCTGGGGGCAGGGGGCTGGGTGAAAGGTGAAGGCATTAAGAAGCACACATTGGTGGTCACAGAGTAGCCATGGGGATGTGAAGGGCAGCACAGGGAAATCAGTCAACAACACTGTAATAATGACGTATGGTGACAGGTCAGTACTAGGCTTTGTGAAGTACATAAACGTCTAACCCCTGAGTTACACATCGGAAACTAATATACTGCTCACAAAAATGAGACGAGACTTCGAAACGAACATGAAGCAATAAAATATCCCTTCCTCTTTGTGATCAGAATTACGGGATATTTCAAAATGAATGTGCAGTGATAAAATAGCCCTTAATTTTTGTGAGCACAATTTTGTATAATATTGAATGTCAACTGCAAATAAAAAGAATTTAAAAAATGCAAAAAAAAAAAAAACCCAACTAATAAATGTCCACTGCAGCCTGACGTTATACAGAGAACCAGAAACAAGGGGCCTGTGTGCGGGTCGAAGATCAGAACACTGAGCCCGACAGAGGCTGCGTATCCTGAAGAGACGGACGCGGCAGCCCTGCGGCCACCGTCCTGGACAGAAGCACAGCACACGGCACAGCACCAGGAGTTCCCACCTGCTCACATCTGAGTCACGTGGAGGGCTTCAAACTTTCCTACACCCGAGGAGACTAGCTGAGAACGGAGGGGGAGGCACCGGTGATTTTTCAAAGCTGCTCAAGTGATCCTAATATGCAGTTAAGTTAAAAATGGCTCTGTGGGATTGGGGTGTGTGTGTGTGTGTGTGTGTGTGTGTGTCTAGGGGGGGAGGGCCATGTGTACGCACTCATCTAGAGGAGTCTGGCAAGATGGGAGCAACCACTCAGCACCAGCTGCCTTGGGGCAAGACTATTTTAACCCATTTTTATTATTTCTACTTGCTGAACCTTCTACATGATTCCTATGGATCTTTTGTCATCGGAAAAAAAAACACAACAAAGCTATTTTTTGTTTTGGAAAATAAAGTGGTACTGAAAGACAAGTCACTAGCTTCGGTATGCATCAGGGTGTGAATCAGAAGGGGGTGGAGGCACCTGAGGTAGCCTCCCCGCCACCTCCACCCCCAGCCGAGGCAGCCCTGGCCGGTACCAACCTGGGTCGTGGTCCCCCTGGACCCTCTGCATTTTGTGTGGATACGATGTATCGGTTGCATTTTCCAGGACAGGGTGTGTGTAATGTGGGTCAGAACACCCACTCTCCCCCTCCCCGCTCTGCTGTGCACTTATCAGTGCTGCGTAGAACAGGTGGCCTCCGTTTCCTGCTCTGTAGTCTGGGACTGATAATCTCTGTCTTCTCGAGGCACAGAGTGTCCCTGACACATCGAGTTGCTGAGGGACAGCAACATGCTTTGAGGAGAGTAATTCCGTGGCAGAGCGGTCAAGCGTGTGCTCTCTGGGATCAGCCCGCCGGGGGTCCCACCCTGGCTATACTTTAGTTTCTTATCTGCCAAATGGACCTCGCCAGGTTACTGGAGGCATTGAATGAGACCGACAACTAAAATGTTCAGAGTGGTACCCAGTCCACGATCAGCACACACTCAAGGTTAGCCATCCTCACTTGGGAAGACCTTAATACTTTAGTAGTTCTCACGAGGAAACTGGATCACCACGTTCTTAACTTTCTGGGTGTAACTGGGAGTTTGAGAACTCGACATAATGACAGACCAATTCCCCCAGTGAGTGGACAGAAATTTTCATCCGATTCAGGTAATCCCATCACCACTGAGGTCCCAGATGAAGAGGGGGGCCCCGTTCCAGGAGGAGCCCAGTCAGAGGTGGTGACCCCGGGACACCAGGACCTGGCCAGGCTCTTAGCCTCTGCTCTCCATCACGTCCCCAGCAGGGCCCTCTAGGCACTCAGAGATGATCCCCATCTTGACCTCCCAAGTCACCCACTTGCACCTGGTCCTGGGCTCTGTGTTCAGGAGAACTCACCTGTGATGCACACCCAACATGCCAGGTACCGTGGCAACAAGCCCCTCGGTACCGCACACTCAGCATGTCACCTCTCACAACAGCTCCGCGGGATACACTGGTTTTGTTTTTTTTTTGCAGATGAGAAAACTGGCTTAGTGAGGGAACTTACTCAAAGCCACACATCTCAACCCAGACCTCTGACTTGAGGGTTCAAATCCATACACTCTTGGTGCCAGCGGTAGAGGAAGGGGCACAAACATCACGCCTCCGCGTCTCACACACGGGCTGCACATGCAAACGCTTCTGAGGGAGTCAGGCGATGACCCTTCCCATGCGCCAGCGGCCGGCCAGTCAGGGGAAGGCCAGGGACAGAGGGAATGTGGCGAACAGAAAGTGGACCTCCATTTAAAGGGGCAGCTGCAAGGCCAGGAGGGGAAGAGGTCGCGCCTCCCAGCCGGCTCCCAACTGCGGCTCCCACCCGGGAGAGGAGGCCGGGCGCGGCCAGACCCGGCTTCTCAAAAGAAGCCAGAAACCTGGGTCTTTATAGTCAACTAGTTGGCAATTTATAGAAAATAGTCTAAATAAAATAAAAATCCATGTCTGCCCCCGTTTCCACACACGGATCCCCACACGTGTGGGCTCTGATGTCCCAAGGCTGACCCCTGGGTCCCCTGTCCCCACGGGGGTGGGGGGAGAGAGAGAGAGAGGGAGGAGGCCCTGTGAGGACGGAGGGAGAGGGAGGGAGGGAGAGAGAGAGAGAGAGAGAGGGAGGAGGCCCTGTGAGGACGGAGGGAGAGGGAGGGAGGGAGGGAGAGAGAGAGAGAGAGAGAGAGGGAGAGAGAGAGAGAGAGAGAGAGAGGGAGAGAGAGAGAGAGAGAGAGAGAGGGAGGGAGGAGGCCCTGTGAGGATGGAGGGAGAGGGAGGGAGGGAGAGAGAGAGAGAGAGAGAGAGAGAGAGAGGAGGCCCTGTGAGGACGGAGGGAGAGGGAGGGAGGGAGAGAGAGAGAGAGAGAGAGAGAGAGGGAGGAGGCCCTGTGAGGACGGAGGGAGAGGGAGGGAGGGAGAGAGAGAGAGAGAGAGAGAGGGAGGAGGCCCTGTGAGGACGGAGGGAGAGGGAGGGAGGGAGGGAGAGAGAGAGAGAGAGAGGGAGGGAGAGAGAGAGACAGAGAGAGAGGGAGGGAGGAGGCCCTGTGAGGACGGAGGGCCGGCACCTCGCCCGCCCGGCAGGCGGGCAGCTTACCTGCGTTGTGCTCGTCCATGGAGAAGGCCTTGTTCTCCATGTAGGTCCGGGGCAGCTGCACGTCCTCCTCAAAGGCCGTCTCGCGCATGCGCGGCTGGGACGTGTCGAAGTAGTTGGGCGCGGTCTCCTGCGGGGCGGGCAGGATGGTGCAGTGGATCTCGGGGATGGCGTGGAAGATGACGAAGACCCAGCCGCTGGCCACCAGGGCGATGGCCAGGGTGGGGTCGCCCCAGGCGTCCCCCTGCCGCAGCTCCGCGTTGCCGAAGAGGTACATGGTCATCCAGGCCACCCAGATGAGCGCGGAGAGGAAGGCGGTGGCCAGGAGGCACGCCCCGTTCTGCTTCCACTTCTTGAACTTGCCGCACAGCGTGCAGAGGGCCAGGCCCAGGGCGGCCAGCAGCAGGACCATGTCGTAGACCAGCGCCATGGCGAAGTCCATGGGCTCGTAGGCGCAGGCCGGCTTGGCGTCGCGCAGCACGGTCAGCACCAGCCACTCCACGGCGATGATGACTTGCACCAGCATCAGGCACAGCGCCGCGCCCACCAGCTGCCAGCCCGACGGGCTCTTGCCGTGCCGCACCAGCCGCCGCAGGCGCCAGGCCTGGCTCAGCAGGCAGGAGAAGCAGAGGGCGAAGAGGACGCCCCAGAGGAACCGGCGGACGGAGCAGATGGTCTCGTCCTCCCGGATGATGAAGGCGAAGGTCAGGCCGAAGAGGCCCAGTGTCCCCAGGAGGAAGAGGAAGTGGAGGCCCACGGGGTCCTTCTTCTCCTTGGCCTTGATGAAGGGCAGCCGCACCAGGAGGATGAGCATCAGGAGCAGCGTGATCAGGGCGCCCGCCCCCGCCACCGCCTCCACCACGATGCCCCAGATGGTGTCCAGGTCACACAGGGACACGTACTGAGGGAGGAGGTCCAGCCCGCAGCCCCGGGACGTGCTGGAGTTCTCGGAGGCCCCGGAGGCAACCACGGAGAGCAGGAGGAAGGCGAGCACCTGGCGGGATCTCATCTTTCTCTCTGATGCCGGAACGTTCCGGAACAGTCGGGAGGGAGGGAGGGGATGGGGAAGAGAGATCAGTTCACTGTAAGACACCCACTCTCCTGACTTCTTTTCCACCTCCTTCCAAGCCTGCTAGCCCCTCGTGGCGCCTCTGCACACCCAGGAAAAGGCCCACGTTGTCCAGCAGCACAGCCGGTCCTGGCAGTGGAGGGCCAGGTCCTTCTGCGTCCCACCGGCACCTCTGGCCAGGCCCCCTGAATGACCAGGAATCATCACCGCTAGTGTCTGGAGGAGAAGCAGAGAGGGAGACTCCCTCTCTCCGAATACCCTTTCGGGTTCTTTTGCTTTGAGGCCACATCTGACCCCTTCAAAAATAAGGGAATAAAGTGAAACTTTAAAGAGACACTCCATCTGAGGCTGTGCTGGGAGGAGCGTGCATCACCATTTTAATCCCTCCGAGCTAACGGCTAACACTGTTGGGATGACTCACCCCGGGCCACCAGTCCAACACATCCAGTCCCCGAGGAGGTCCGGACACTTGCCCAAGGTCACAGAACAGCTCCTAGGAGCCGCTCAGAATTTCAAAGGGGGCACCCTGGACCCAACATGAACTCTCTTTCTGAGTGAGGGTTCCACCGTGAGTCCTCACACATCTCATCCCCCTCCGAGACTTCCCAAAGACCCACGCAAGCCCCTCTCTCCCAGGGACGCCCACAGGATGTTCCTCGGTGCACTGTCCAGCCCCCACGCACGCTGGCGTCCACACAGCTGCTACGGCCACGGCCTTGACCCACCTCTCACAGCCCTCCTGGCTCCCTCTGCTCGCTCCGGTGCTCTCCTGACCCCGAGCACGGAAAACGGCTCCTCCCTCCGCTGGTCTGGGCTCCACCGTCATCCACTCAGACCCGGGCCAAGGTCACCCGCCCACTCCTCCCTATCAGAGCCTCTTCTGTCTTCCTTAGTCTAATCACGTCTGTCATCTGTGCGCCCGTTAACTCTGTTTCTCTCGTCCTCCCTTCCTGTCTTGCTCCACGGCCAGCGGTCTTGTTCATCAGCACAGACAGGGTTTCTGAACATTGAAACTAGTGGCCCTTAACACCTGGTCACTGACTGCTGCCAGACCGTCCTGAGCAGTGTTAGGGTGTCTACCAGCATCACTGGCCTCCACCCCGCTAGACGCCCACAGCAACCCACCTCCCCCAGTGGTGACGCCCCACAAGATCTTTAGGCCCTGCCAAATGTCTCTCGTGGGGGGCGGGGTGAAATCATGGATGAGAACCGCTGGTGCCGACTCAAGCCCTGGCCCGAAGTAGACTCTTAGGAGAAACCTGGAGTCACCAGGACCCCCCCTCTACCCCCTACCACCGCTCCTTGCTGCCGAGGGGAACCCGGCCTCCGGGAAGCCGTGATCTGGACAGCCCTTCTCCGTTCCCGTTTTCTAGGAGCCATCAGCCCAACTCACCGCCTTAGCCCCACCCACAAGTGCACAGCCAGCCCCGGGGCCTCTCCAGTGGGTCCCTGGGGGTTCGCTAAGTAAATGCAGTATCGACCACCTTCTCTCTGATCCTTTGCAGGATCCTGTGAACAGCTCCGATCCTGCCCTGGCCAGGAGACCATCGACTGGGATAAATTATTGATGCCACCATCCAGGAAGGAGCCTTGGGCGGCCGGGACGGGCACCTTTGCCTGTAAGAGGAGAGAAGGCAGGGGAGCCAGGGAGGGCTCCTGGCAAGAGATGCCTCTTCTCACACGGCATCCCGACTCCAGCACGCCAGGGGTGGGGACGCCTCCGAGACACCAGGAATCTGGCCCAGTGTCCGGTCACTAACTGGTGGCCCTGCCACGTCGGTCACCGGAGCGTCCCCTCAGCTACCCGTGTACTTATTTACTGAACTGACTCTTTAAATGAGTTCTTGAAACAAACCCATTTGAAAGAGAACACCACCGTGAGATTCTCGGCTCTGGACATGTTAAATTGCTGATGGACACGACTACCGTGGCACACCCCGTGGGATACCCCCGAATATCCCTTCTGGAAAAACACTGTCCTGGCCGGAGCTGCTGCTCGCCAGGTGCTCTGAGCATGCTGGGAATGAAAGACGTCAGAACTTGGGTGGGTTGGAAACAAATGCCATCTGCTCCCTGACACTGCGATGGGCGTCCTCCAGACGTCCCCTCCACGGTGAACGTGACTGAGACTTCTCAGCGGTGACAACAGGACAATCCACGCAGCCTCTCACGGTCCCGGGGCAGCCAGACTCACCACCAGCGTGGCCGGGAGGAGAAGGGGGAGGAATGTGCTTCTGGAGTCTTGACCCCCAACCCCTCTCCCCACTGACCCACCCTCCCCCGGCCAGTGGTCTCCAACCGGGGTTGATTTGGACCCTAGGGAACGTTTAAGGCCATGTCTAGGGACAGTTTTGGTTTTTACAGCTGGGATGGCGGGTGCGACTGGCATCTGATGGGCAGAGGCCAGGGATGCTGCGTGGCATCGTACAAGGCACGAGAAACTCCGGTCTCCTTCCCCCACCTCGACAAAGGATGATCTGGCCCCAAATATCAGCAGCTCCGCAGTCGAGCAAGTCTGAGGCCGCGTGCGGGGTCCGAGTTGACGGGGACGATGCCACGTGACCAGCAAGGCCTCTGAGCTGCCGGCCCGCAGCTCACGGCCCTTCCATGCCCTTCCATGCGAGAACACGGCCTTCCTTAGATGCCTCCCCTCACTCTCTGAAGGGTCTCTGCTCTTTCCGGGCCTGGCTGCAGATCGGGACTCGGTTTCCCAGCTCCCTTCCCCTCCCTTCCGAACTCACCAAGGAAACCAGCGCGGATAATGGGAAACCAAGATGGCAACCGCAAGTCTGAACCCGGTCCTGGCAGTGGCCCCGCCCCCGAGCTCCCACTCCTGTCACTCACGATCAGCGGTCACACCCCTGACCTCTGCTTTCATCCCCACGGGTGGTGGGTACCCTTTCTTCCCAGGACAGCTGTTGTCCAGCATCCATTTCTCCTATTTCTGAAAAGAGCTCCTGATTTCTCTTTAGACAGTCACCTCCAGCCCTAGATCCAAGCACCTGACCCAGGCCTGGCCCACCAGGACACATTCGTCCTACCCTTGGCCACACTGATTGCTTCCTAGAAAGGCAGAGAACCCCACAAGACAATCATGAGGGCCAGCCTTAAGCCATTTGCTAGAATGAACTGGAAAGAGGTCTTCGAAGCTCAAAGGAGCTAAGCCCAGAGCTGGAGAGGGCCTGCTGGCCACCAGAGGAAGAAAGCCTGTCCTCGAGAGGACAGCTGACCTCAAGGAAACGGCCGAGTGATAGAACAGGGTCCTAATGCGGTGCATTGAACGGTTGGCATTTGCTGTCCTAGCAGCCAATGAACTTCCCTTTGATGGATTAATCCAGTTCGAGCTGGGTTTGTGGTACTTGCCAACAGAGAAGTTCTACTATTCCCCCAACATCATGGGACTCCTTTCTTCCAGAAAACCCTCCATACCCCAAATCTAGGCAGCCAAGGGTGTTCGTAGGGTCCAGCTGCCTCAGTTGGGTCTCGATTATCATTACTAGGGATGCCCACGAGGCCACAGCCACCCCACTCGATAGTACCACGTCCAGGGTAGTCAGGAGGAGGGCTAAGTTCAGAATGACCCTACGGAGTTCTCTATTCCTGCCTGCGGGACCGCGGCAGTAACTGTGGACTCACCCATCCTTACTACGCTCCAGGCGTTCTTCCGTGTCACCTGCTGACATGTTTACAGTCTGCACCAGGACACTATGAAGCGAGGGCTGTTCCTGTCTCCGTGTTACAGGAAAGGCAACACGGAGGTCAGTTGGCCTGTCCAAGTTCACACAGCGAGGAAGCCGAGGAGCCAAGAGACGCACAATGCTATTATTGTTGCACGCTCTGACCACAGACCGGGGCTGTAGAAACGTCACCTGGTGAGCCCTTTCTGGGCCAGTCTATCCACATTCATTCCTCCTCACCCCTCACGGCTCCGTGCCAGCTCTTTTGATCTGTGTCTTTGTCGCTGTGCCACCATTTTTCAATTATTTTCCTTCAGTCCTGTTTTTGGTGTGTCACCCCATCCCAAGGCCCTTGTCTGTCTTGTTTTGCACACATTTCTCAGCGCCTAGCACCGGGCACTGAGAGCTCACGACCCAGTTGCTGAATGAATGAACAGCTAAATGTGGTCCCCGGCTCTCATGCCACCAGCAGGGCCGGTGTTCTCATAGAGGACGAGACTGAGGGTCTGAGAGGTCTGAATCAAACTCTCACCCTTGGATGGGCTACGGCAGCAGCGTCACCCAGGACCCGGTCAGAGAGCAGACTCTCGGGGATGGGCTCCAGCACCCTTTCCACGAGCCCCGAGGGTGTACAGATGTGGAGGTACACCGAGGTTGGAAAAGCTCGGACACACGTAACAGAGGTACGGGGAAGCCCGCCCGAGACCGGGCAGGCGGTGTCTCCTGTCAGGAAAGCCCAGCTTGCTGCCCTGGCCACCTGGGGCCCCCCCACCACGGCAGGGTGAGCGGCCCTCCAGGAGCCCCAAACTGAACAAGACAGATGAGAGGCTCTGAGGCAGCCACCAGGGAAGGCGGACTGGGATACGATGAATAGATAACAGCTGACCTGGGGGATGGAGCACGCAGCTCGTCAAAAGGAAAAACGAATAACGTGAATGAACGTGCCAGACTCAGCTCACATACTAATTACTAATTGCTTTTGCTGCTAGCCCGGCTCCCAGAAATGTGACTCATTCAGATGCTCTTAAATACACTGCCTCTCTCTCTCTCTCTCTCACACACACACACACACTCACACAAGGACTCACACTCTCTCTCCCTGAAGAGAGGCCAGAAGCGGCCGGCGGGCAGTGGAGAAGCACACTCCACATCGCCGAGACCTGGGGCCCGCAGAGGTTGGAGAGAATGCAGGCAGGCGTCCCTGTGACGGGACGCTGGATGCTGCCCCCTGCACGAGGGCCACAGGCCGGGCTGGACCCCTCGCCCTTCTCTTCACCAAGCACCCAGCGCCCTGGGCAGCTGATTTAACCTTTCGTGCCTCAGTTTCCTCATCTGCAGAATGGGGGTGCTAATAGCAGCCATCAAGTAGGGCTGTTGTTGGGATGAAAATAATTAACAATCGGGGTTTAAGACAGTAGTTAACACAGAGTAAGCTCTTACATAAAGTGTCTGTTCAATAAATAGAAAAGACTGGCAGGTGCTCCCTGGTCTGACGTTGGGAACTTTTCTGGCTGTTTCCTCAGGAAGGCCGGTGGCCACTGAGAGGCAGCCGGAGGTGGGGCTCGCCCAGGTGTGTGTCCACCTGCCCCATCGCACACCACGCAGAGGTCCCTGAGGTGGTGCGACCGGCGATGCCTTTGGGAATACTCTGCCCCGGGAACCCCCAAAACTCTCCTGAGTGGGAACCTCACTGTGAAGGTGAAGACCGTGAGTACCCGAGCCCAGCCCGCGTGCCCTGACAGTGGGTGTTTCTGGTTAGGAGTCAGGGCCTGGGCACCCAGAGGCAAGACACAGGCCATTCTCTGGGAAGCAACTTCCCCTCCTTCCGGCCCCCACCTGTGACCCGAGATGCAAGTTCTACAACTCTGCTGCTTGGAAAGCCTTACTCAGGCCGCTACCAGCGGGGCTCCCAGGAGGCCGCTCACCCTGCTCAGCTCACCCTGCTCAGAGCATCAGAGGCACCTGACACCCACATTCTCCAAAGATGGGGGGAGGCACGGAACGTGGGAAGAAAAGGAACAAGCAGCAGGGGGCGAGGGCGGGGCTCAGGGGCGAGGGCGGGGCTCAGGTTCCGTGCTCCTGGACGAGCTGGCACAGAATGAACATTCCCATCAGTCTCCTCGGGAGCAGGAGGGAAGCCAGACAGAGGTGTGACAGGGAGCATCACTGCATCTCTCTGACCCTTGTCTCTGTCTGGAAAAGGCAGATAACCACAGGGCTGCCTTCAAAGGGCTGGTGTGACAGAGGCAGGTGAAGTACCCAGCACGGTGCCTGGCACACAGGGTCTAGAGCAGGGGTCCCCAAACTATGGCCCTCGGGCCGCATGCGGCCCCCTGAGGCCATTTATCCAGCCCCCACCGCACTTTCAGAAGGGGCACCTCTTTCATTGGTGGTCAGTGAGAGGAGCATAGTTCCCATTGAAATACTGGTCAGTTTGTTGATTTAAATTTACTTGTTCTTTATTTTAAATATTGTATTTGTTCCCGTTTTGTTTTTTTACTTTAAAATAAGATATGTGCAGTGTGCATAGGGATTTGTTCATAGTTTTTTTTATAGTCTGGCCCTCCAACGGTCTGAGGGACAATGAACTGGCCCCCTGTGTAAAGAGTTTGGGGACACATGGTCTAGAGGGTTCCTGCTTATTAAAAAGACAATCCTGGTTCCCACAGTCCTGCTTGGCCTGAGGCTTACTGGAATTTACGGGCCATGTTGGGGCTAGAACCCATTTCTCCCAAATCCTGACCTCAAGGCCTTTCTACAGCACCCCTGGTTTGGCACCTGTAGTTTGACACTCCCCCACCCCCCGGTGCCTGGCAGGACCCAGGAGGGGCTGCAGAGCCCGCTTCCCAGCACCCCAGCCTGACACTCTGCCCCAGCCCACTCCCCCGAAGAGCTGCTGGTGAGCTTCCTGCTTGGGCCGGAGGAAACTGTTACAAGGTTTCCTGACACGAAGCTCTTTCCACAATCTCTCCCTCGGTTATCTTTCCAAGCGACACTAGTATTTTATCATCTTCCTTTCCCAACACTGCCCAGACCACCAAAGTCTGTTTGGGGACCTCGAATTTAATCACCTCAAAGGTCAGTAAATAAGGTTGCCGGAACAGGAGCCCTTTGCACATGAATATGCAAAGCAGCTCTGATCTTGTAAATAAAAGCAATCATTTAAATGCAAAGTGCATCCTTGGCTGCTCCGTTGGGCTGGATGGTTCCTCTTGGGCTGTAATTCTGAGGAGAAAATGGGACGAAGAACCCCTAGGAAGCTCTGGGTGGAAGTGTTTACGAGGCCCCGTGGGCTCTGGGTGGGGGTTGCTTGGGGGAGGGCAAGAACTGTTTAAAAGTGAGGCGTGGATTTTAAATCTTGAGCCACTCCTTGAGTGCATGGACAGGGCTGACCAGGCCCATCGCGGTCCCTCCAACAGCCCAGCAAGCTGCACAAGGATCCTAGGGGGCCCCCCGCACCCCACGATCTCCAGAGGCAGAATGGAGGAGAAGCTGCTTTCTGTGTCCTTGTGGAGGTTGGAAGAGCTTTTAAAAACCAGATCCCATGACTCCCCACTCAAAACTCCCTAAGGGAGGGGGGGTCACTGGCCCAAGGAGAATAAAACCCAAAGTCCTTTCTGTGGCCCACAAGACCCAGGTCTGCACGATCCAGCTCTTCCACCCCCGGCCACATACATACATCCCAGGAGCTGCAGCCGCAACGGCCTTTGTTCAGTCCTTCTAACTTCATTCCCATCTCTAAGCCGTTGCATTTGCAGGGTTTTCTCCCCAAGATCTCCCCGTGCGCGCTGGGGGGTGGGGTGGGGGGCATCTTGCAGGAGGGGGCCTCCCCTAAAACGTCACTCCCAGAACAGTCTCCCCTTGTACATAACAAACCCTGACCCCTCTAACAGCGCCCTACTTAGTTTTCCTGGTAGCCTTTACACGAATCGGAAGGAAGTTACGGTCTTACTCTATACTGACTCGTTCAGTGTTTCCTCGCCCACCTCCCTGCTGGGGTCACAACCCCCCTGGGGTCACCCCTTCCCCCCGGGTCTCCCCCCCCCCAGTCCGGCGGCTGGCACACTTACTGGCATAACAAACGAATAAACGAAGATGTTGAGTTGCTCTTTCTAACAAGACCACCTGTCTTGCTGGCTGTGCCTCAAATGGCAACTCCTTCCCGCTTCCATCTTCTTCCCTTCCCAACTAAGCTGTCCCCCTCTTTTCCCCGACTTACAGCAGGGAACAGATAGGACACGTTCACACCGGTCTCAAAACAGAACCGGCCGGGTGGAGGGTTCCCAGACCGCAGACGCCAATTTGCATCCTATTTACATTCATTTGCATGCAGTTCAACTCAAGTCCGAATCCTCCGACAGCCCGCCCCCACCCCCACCCCCACCCCGAGGAAAATTTCTCTAAATCCAGTCAGTCTCTCTGGTTGAATTTCCGGGCTGAAGTCTCCCTCACTAACTTCGTTAAGGCTTTCGAAGAGCCCCCCAGTCCCTCCCGGGCTCTGCTCAGGTGCCCCCGGGCCCCCCCACTTCAACCTGGCGTAGTGGGGCAGCCAAGGTGGCGCGTGTGCCGGGGCCCCAGCCTGGACACCGCTGCCCGCCACTCCTCAGGGGCCTGTGTTGGAGCTTGTAGGAGCCGCCCCCTTAGCAAAGGGGGGGGGGGGCAGTGTGTGTATGTGTGTGTGTGTGTGTGTGAGTGAGTGTGTGTGAGTGTGTGTGTGAGTGAGTGTGTGTGAGTGTGTGTGTGAGTGTGTGTGAGTGTGTGTGTAAGTGTGTGTGTGTGTGAGAGTGTGTGAGTGTGTGTGTGTGAGTGTGTGTGTGAGTGTGAGTGTGTGAGAGTGTATGTGTGTGTGAGTGTGTGTGAGTGTGTGTGAGTGTGTGTGAGTGTATGAGTGTGTGTGTGTGTGTGAGTGTGTGTATGTGTGTGTGTGTGTGAGAGTGTGAGAGTGTATGTGTGTGTGAGTGTGTGAGTGTGAGTGAGTGTGTGTGTGTGTGAGTGGGTTGCCGAGGCCTGCGCGCGTGTGTCTGAGCCGGGCTGGGGGTGCACCGTGAGTTGCGCTGGGGCGCTCCTCTGCCGCAAGGTCGGTGCCCCCCCCCCAGGCCCCGCCCGGGCCGAGGCGAGTGCGGGAGGCGGGGATCCCGGGATGGGCGCCCGTGTCCCTCACGGAGAGGGACGCGGCACCGGGCTCGTCCTCATCCCCAGCCCGGCCGGTACAGAAACGCCGACCTCCCGCCATTGTGTGCGGCCGCCCCTCCTGGGTCCCCCAGCCCGGCCGCTTGTCCGCAGTGTCCCCTCCCCGTCCGGCAGTGCGCAGCCACCGCCGGCCTCCAGCGGGGCCCCCAACCCCTGCGGCAGGTGCGGCAGCCCCCCCCCAAAGCCCGGCCCCTGTGCCCCCCAGCTCCGTCTGCCAGATCCGCGGTCAGCCCCCCCCCCCCCGCCCCCACGTACCTGCCGGCGACTCAGCCCGCGGGACGGGTCGCTCGGGCATGCTGGACACTACTGCTCGCTGCCCTCTGCCTGTGCTCGCCCCCACTCTCCTCGGAGACTCGGAGCGCCACCTGGTCCTGGGACACAGCGCCCCCTCCCACCCGGACGTCCCCAGCTTCCGCTCCTGCCCGCCCTGCTCCGAGATGCCCCGCACTCGGCTCCCCCATCTTCCCCAACAGACCAGCCCCTTGGGGGGGATTAGAAAAGCACTAGAAGTAGTAGCCCCCCCCCCGCCCAGTGGTCCCAAGTCTACGTGAGAAAAGTTTCTGGAGTCTCCGCAGCGCCCTCCGCCCCAGCAGCATGGCTGGCACTCACCGCGCCCCGCGGCCCCGCAGCGCCGACGCTCCCGGTGACCCTCCGCCCGAGTCACATTTCTGCGGCGCGGCCGCGGCCCTCCCCCGCGCGCGCCCGGTCAGGCCTTACCGCATCGCCCTAGCGAACCGCCACTGCGCCAGGCGCCCCCAGGCCCGGCCCGCGCAGCTGCAGCGGCCGCCGCCCCGCCCCTCCGGCGGGTCCCGCCCCCGGAGCCTCGGAGGCCGAGTCTCTGCCGCCGCCTGGCTAACCTCTGCGCACCGAACCCCAACCTCCGCCGGTAACGCGCACCCAGCGGCGCAAGCTTCTCGGTCCTTGGCCGCAGCACTGAGGTCACCCTCTCTCTGACCCCAAATTCAGGGACACTTCCCCCCATGTCCACGGTGTGTCATAAGCACTCAAGACGCGCCGAACGCGTCTCCAGGTTGATCCAGTTACAGGAACATGCACACACACACGGAGGGACAGTCCCACAAGTGTCCCGGTGTGGGGAGGGCCTTTTAACACCCCCCCACCCCCGCAGGGCACTCTCCAACATGGGTTCCTAAACAGCAGCTTCCCCACAACATACCAGCACCAGATCCAGGACGCAGAGATTACGCGGCGCGCGTTCCGGAGTCACCATCGCCCCGGTATACCACCGGGCACCCCGCGCGGCTTCGCCTCTTCCACGCAAGTCAGAATGCGGCCCTTTCCGCCTCGGCGCACTCCTCGTCCCCCTCGCCACCTCCCCACGTGTCCTTGTGTCTTTGCGCACACTGGATCAACACCCGCGTCCTTGGCCACCAAGCACATTCTTACGTCCACATGGTGCACCCCTCTTGTAGGTCCAAACGCAGGATCCCCAACACCAACACCGTACACATCACTCCCGTACACACATGCCCCCCACTGTCTCGGGGCGCGCGAGGGGAGGGGCGCACACCCCGAGGTCCTGGTTCACCATCTTTGCGCTTCGCAAACGCTCTGCGCACAGCCGGGACCGGCGCCCTCCCTGCGGCGGCGGCAGGAAGGATCCTGGCAGGCTCGCGCTTCGGCAGAATGTACCTTGACTCCTCGCTCACCGTGCCCTCTGAGGCGGCATTGCTTTGACCGTGCCTGGGAGGCTGCCCTCCACGCGTTGCTCTCACCGGGCTGGTTCCTAGGTGACCCGCAGACCAGACTCTTCAGGGTTCCTCTAAACACCCCCAGAACTTGAGTACCACTCAACTCCAGTTATTCAGAGTGAGAACCTCTCACCCCAACCCATCCAGGCCCTACAAGACACGAGGGGGGATAACCCCAGCTCCCCACCGCCCTGCGGTTGGGGTGGGGCGTGGGGAGGCAGGAAGGCGGCAGAATGACACTGCATTCTGGGGGGAGTTGCCTTCACGGATCTTTGGGGACAACGGACCTTTCTGTCCTCATCCCTTCCCTCAGTCAGGTCGCGAACCTGCCCCCAGCCAGTTCGGTTTTCTGCTGGTCAGGCCAGGTACGCATCCCCTCGAATACCTTTAATTATTTTTTAAGGAAAAATGAAAGGAAAGGGCGGAATGATTACTTCGTTTGATTTGCCGACGTGCGCTCTGCGCCTAGAACAGTGCCTGGCACACAGTAGGCGATCATTAAGTATTTGCAGGCTGCGGAATTGGAAAGTGGACGGCCACTCCCCCCTGGCGGTACCTCGTGGAACTGCCGCCGAAATCCTTTCCCTCCAGTATAAAGGTGAGATGAGGGACCGGGGTGGGGGGGTTCACCTTCTAAGCTTCAGTTTCCTCATAGCAATAGGGAGATCATTCTAGTAGTTCAAGCCTGTGGGGGCTGTGCTGAAGATGAAACGCGGATTAATACATGTGAAGTGCTTCACACACATGTATTTCCACGGCAAGTGATAAGCCCTTTACTGTGACGTGATTAATATTCTAGTTGTGGTTATATTCCCTTTCCTGGCTTATTTTTTTACAGAGGGCCCCTGACTGTGATGACCAGTGGAGGGTGATATGTGAAGAGGGAAACAGAGGAAAGGTATTGAGTGACACGGGCATCGCCCCCCGCGGAAGGTCAAGGAGCCATGGCTAATCATTACCATCGTCATCCTCACCAGCATTGTCATCATCACTGTGTAGTGCTTGCTGTGTGGCAGGCACAACTCGGTTTTCTCTTTTATTAAAAAAAATTTTTTTTAAGACTTTATTTCTTAATCATTTTAGAGAGGAGAGAGAGAAAGAAGGGAGGGAGGAGCAGGAAGCATTAACTCCATATGTGCCTTGACCAGGCAAGCCCGGGGTTTCAAACCTGTGACCTCAGGGTTCGAGGTCAATGCTTTATCCACTGCGCCATCACAGGTCAGACCAGGTTTTTGCTCCTTTAAAGTACAGTATTTAATCCTCCCAGCAATGCTCTCGGCCAGATACCATTATTCAGCCCAGGTTACAGATGGAAATGCTGAGGCTAAGAGGGATTCATGACTGGCCCACGATCAAACAATTGACAGAGTTGTGATCCAAACCAAGCTGTTTCTCCCAGCCGCTAGCTAAACCAGGTGTCCCTTGTTGCAAGGTCACACATCGTCAAGTGTGAGCCTCCTGTCCTTGGAGGGCTCTTTCGGTCTCCAGCCCTGGGGAGAACAGCTCTAGGAGGTACCCGGAGCCATGCCAGGCTCTCAGATGCTCCATCCACTTTGGGGGAGTGAAAAATGGAGGTTCCTGGTTCTACGCCTCACCTGAACATAGAGATGGCACAGCCCACGGCTTCCCACTGGTGAATGTCGTGGTGTGTCATAGAGATGGCACGGCCCACGGCTTCCCACTGGTGAATGTCGTGGTGTGTCATAGAGATGGCACGGCCCACGGCTTCCCACTGGTGAATGTCGTGGTGTGTCATAGAGATGGCACGGCCCACGGCTTCCCACTGGTGAATGTCGTGGTGTGTCATAGAGAAGGCACGGCCCACGGCTTCCCACTGGTGAATGTCGTGGTGTGTCATAGAGATGGCACGGCCCACGGCTTCCCACTGGTGAATGTCGTGGTGTGTCATAGAGAAGGCACGGCCCACGGCTTCCCACTGGTGAATGTCGTGGTGTGTCATAGAGAAGGCACGGCCCACGGCTTCCCACTGGTGAATGTCGTGGTGTGTCATAGAGATGGCACGGCCCACGGCTTCCCACTGGTGAATGTCGTGGTGTGTCATCAGGTGTCTGTCTAGCTGTTTGTTGAGTTCCGTCTCCCCAGCTAGACTGCATCTCAGCGCTAAGGACTCTCTGCAGTAATTGGAAGTGTTCCATCTGAATGATGTCTGGTACGCGAGCCACTAGCTACAGGTCACGGTTGAGCACTTTATATGTGACTAGCATGATTGTGGAACTAGTATGACTTTTAGATTTATTTATTTTTAATTAAAAATAATTTTTGTTTATTGGTTTTAGAGAGAGAGAGAGAGACAGGGAGAGAGAGAAAGAGAGGGAGGAGCAGGAAGCTTCAACTCATAGCAGTTGCTTCTTGTTTGTGTCTTGTCTGGCCAAGCCCAGGGTTTTGAACTGGTGTCCTCAGCATCCCAGGTCGATGCTTTATCCACTGTGCCACCATAGGTTAGGCCAGTTTTGTTTATTTTTAGTTAATTTGAATTTTTAAATAGCCTCATGTGGGTAGTGGCTACTGTATGCAGAGCATAGCTCTCAGCTCAGCGAGAGCAGAAACCTTGTCTGTTGCTCATCCTTGTCCCATGCCCACCTTTTTTGAGGTATAAATAGCAAATAAAAATCATATATATTTAAGGTGTCCAAAGTGGTGATTTGATAGAGGAATACACTGTGAAATAAATACCACAATCAAGCTAGTTAAGACATGTATCACCTCACGTGCTGGTGATGATGATGATGATGACGATGATGATTTGTGCTCAAAACACTTGCATCTATTCTCAGTGACTTTCAAGCATACAATACAATTTTTTAACGACAGTCGTCATTAGATTCCCAGAACTTGTGTATCTGATAACTGGAGGTTTGCATCCTCCGAGCCACATCTTGCCCACCAAACCCTCTGCCCCCTTGGTCACCACTAGGCCACTCCCTGTGTCTATCAGTTCAACTCGTTCAGATTCCACATCTAAGTGAGACTGTACAGTATTTGGTTTTCTGTGTCTAACTTGTATCACTTGGCTTAATGTCCTCCAGGTCTGTCTGTGCTGTTGAGAGTGACAGGATTCCCGTTTTTTTTTTTTTTTTCTTTTCTTTTTTTTTTTTGTATTTTTCTGAAGCTGGAACTGGGGAGAGACAGTCAGACAGACTCCCGCATGCGCCCGACCGGGATCTACCCGGCACGCCCACCAGGGGGCGATGGTCTGCCCCTGGGAGGGGGCATCGCTCTGCCTCGACCAGAGCCACTCTAGTGCCTGGGGCAGAGGCCAAGGAGCCATCCCCAGCGCCTGGGCCATCTCTGCTCCAATGGAGCCTTGGCTGCGGGAGGGGAAGAGAGAGACAGAGAGGAAGGAGGGGAGGGGGGTGGAGAAGCAGATGGGCGCTTCTCCTGTGTGCCCTGGCTGGGAATCGAACCTGGGTCCCCCTCACGCCAGGCTGACGCTCTACCGCTGAGCCAACCGGCCAGGGCCTTTTTTTTTCTTTTTTAAGGTTGAATATTATTCCGTTGCACAAACATGTCCACATTTTTTCTGTACCCGTTTCGTCCGTCTGTGGACACGTAGGTCACTTCCATGTCTCGGCAATGGTGAATCGTGCTGCAGTAAATGTGAAGGTGCAGATCTAGTCGTCTCCATCTTACAGAAGTGGACGTTGAGGCACAGAGAGGGTGATTATCAGAAAACCCTCTTGAGTCCCCTGACAACAGGCCGTGGGGTCAGGGCTTTGTGTACAGGAGGGTCCTCTAGAGCAGTGGTCCCTAACCCTTTTTTGGGCCACAGACCGGTTTAATGTCAGAAAATATTTTCACAGACCGGCCTTTAGGGTGGGACAGATAAATGTATCACGTGACCGAGACAAGCGTCAAGAGTGAGTCTTAGATGAACATAACAGAGGGAATCTGGTCATTAAAAAAAAATAAAACATTGTTCAGACTTAAATATAAATAAAACAGAAATAATGTAAGTTATTTACTCTTTCTCTGTGGACTGGTACCAAATGGCCCATGGACCAGTACCGGTCTGCGACCCAGGGGTTGGGGACCACTGCTCTAGAGCTCCTTCCTGCCAGTCAAGGCTTGTCTAGCCTAATCCCTGGGGCTGGTAGTGGCCTCCCCGACCCTCCTGTCCCTCTCCTGTCCCCTCCCCTGTTCCCTCCCTATCCTCTCCCCCTTTTTTTTCCCTCTCCCTCCTCCCCCTGTTCACGCTCCTTGCTGAGGGCTGGGCCTGGTCAACGGTGAGGGATGGTGCCAGACAGGCCAGGCTGAGGAGAGCGTGCGAGGCGGACAAGAGTCTGAGTGACTTGAGTTACATAAGGGCCCTGAGAGAGGGGACAGTTATGTAATGGGGACGTAGGCAAGGACGGGGAAGTGAGTCAGGACAAGGGAAAAAAACCAGCAATAGAGGGAGGAGAAAGAGAAGGCCTGGAACAGAAGAGAGGTGTCAGCAAGAGAAGCTAGAACCAGCCATGCGGTGTGTTTTCTCTGGCCCGTCCTCCTCCCGACGCCCCCGGGTACAGATGATTCCAGAAGTCCTTCCATCTCTTTCTACTAAACACTTTTACTGCTTAATTCACCAGGGCCATTTCTGTGTCTTGCACACAAGAACTGTCCTACAGGCATGTTGAGTGAATAAGAAGACAATGGACATTTATGCATTTTCTTGGAATAAGTTTTACTGTCATATTTTCAGTGCTTTACCTGGGGGCTGACCAAGGTCTTCATCCTCAGTGGTCTGAGGCTCTGGTCGCCATTCCCAGCTCGGGCCGCTGCTGCTGTGCTCAACCACCCCCCGTGCAGAGAACTGCTGCCCCCAAATTCTTATGTTGAAGTTCTAAACCCCCAAAGTGACGGTGTTTGGAGGTGGGGTCTTTGGGAAGTGATGGGTTCAGGAGGGCGCAGCCCTTGTGAGTGGGACGATCGCTCTGATCAAAGAGACCCCACAGACCTCCCTCTTTCCACCCAGTGTGGGCACAGAGCAAAGTCAGCTATCTGCACCCTGGAAGAGAACTCTCACCAGACCCCAACCCTGCCGGTGCCCTGCTCTTGAACTTCCGGGCTCTAGAACTTGTTGCTGTACTTGGTCTATAGTACTTTGTTATAAAAACTGAACAACGACTCCATCAGAAGCAGGTTAGGGCCCTGGCCGGTTGGCTCAGTGGTAGAGCGTCGGCCTGGCGTGCAGAAGTCCCGGGTTCGATTCCCGGCCAGGGCACACAGGAGAAGTGCCCATCTGCTTCTCCACCCCTCCCCCTCTCCTTCCTCTCTGTCTCTCTCTTCCCCTCCCGCAGCCGAGGCTCCATTGGAGCAAGGATGGCCCGGGCGCTGGGGATGGCTCCTTGGCCTCTGCCCCAGGCGCTAGAGTGGCTCTGGTCGGGGCTGAGCATCGCCCCCTGGTGGGCAGAGCATCGCCCCCTGGTGGGCAGAGCATCGCCCCCTGGTGGGCGTGCCGAGTGGATCCCGGTCGGGCGCATGCGGGAGTCTGTCTGACTGTCTATCCCCGTTTCCAGCTTCGGAAAAATACAAAAAAAGAAAAAGAAAAAAAAAGAAGCAGGTTAGAGGTGCCCTGGTGTAATCATGTGTGTTAAACATCCTCACTGTTGCTTGTACTGAAGTTCTGAAAACACTCAACAAGATGCGAGAAAACTCCAATAGGCAACTTAATAAGCTCACCTAGGAGATTGAAACTTTAAAAACAGAAACAAAGAACTCAACACATGAATTGAAAACTGAGGTAGCAAGTTTAGCTAACAGAACAGGCCAGATAGAGGAGAGAATCAGTGACATCGCAGACAGGCAGTTAGAGACACTACAGAGAGAAGAGAGAGACTCACAAATTAAAAGAAAAAAAAAAGATAGAGCTCTACAAGAACCGTCTGACTCCATCAGAAAGAGCAACCTGGGAATAATGGGAGTATCAGAAGAAGAGAGAGAGAAGGGGATGGAGCACATATCCAAACAAGTAATGGATGAGAACTTCCCAAGCCCATGGAAAGACTTAGATCCTCGAATCCAAGAAGCAAACAGAATACTGAGTTACCCCAACCCGAACAGACCTACTCCCAAGGCACATCGTAATAAAACTGTCAAAAGTCAATGACAAAGAAAGAATCGTCAAGGCAGCTAGGGAGAAGAAGACCATGACCTATAACAACCATCAGGTTGTTATCCGACTTCTCAGCAAACTCTCTACCAGCCAGCAGAGGGTGGACCCAAACAGTCAAAGTACCGAAAGGGAGGAACCGCCAGCCACAGACGATGTCGGAGTAACGGCGACATGAGAGATACTCCTGACTTCTTCCCTGGACATGGAAACGAACTGAACGACGATAATGCAGCGAAGGAACCCCAGCCGGGCTCGCGGGTGCGCCTGAAAGACCCAGGCACCCAGTGGCCGAGAAAAGGAGGCCGCACTGACCCAGGGGGCGGGAGACAAACCGCAAGCGTGGTGGGCTGAGCAAGGACGCGGCCGGCACGACCTGGAGGGTGAAGGCTTCTCGGTGCGCCACGCGGCCCGCAGGCCTGGTTCCACTTCCCTTCCCCGAAAGGCGGACTCGCCGTCCTCTCTCTCTTTCCTTAGGAGCCCCTGGTCCCCGAGCCCCAGCCGGCGGCCCGCAGGGGACGCCAGTGGCCACACGGTGGCAGCGCGCCCCCAGGTTTGGCTCTTCCGCGCCGCGGAGCTACGGCTGTGAAGTGAACGCAGCTGTGTCTCTTTGTCCTTGAGAGGGCGACGGCTTTTGGCTTCAAAGAGCAGGCTTCTTTGTATTTGATGGCTCTTTGCTTCTCCAGCTCTGCCTCCTGAGGATGGGGGGTAGGGGGAAGGGGTCAGGGTGTGAGAAGGGAGTGGGACTCTCCCTGGGGGCTGCTGAGATGACCACAGAGAAAGGGTTGGGGGTGGGATGAGGAATTTGGGCTTCCAGAGATGGGAAGAGACCGGCCCAAGGTCACGGAGCTGAAGGGGGCCGGAACGGAGGGCACCTGCTACTTCCTCATCTAGAATGCCACTGCCCCCACTCTCCCAGGCCTGGGGCACAGCTGTCGGGTGGGGGTGGGGGTGAGCTGGGAAGGGCAATGGGAAGAGGAGCAGAGTGAGCACTGGACCGAGAGTCCAGAGACGTGAGCTTCACACCCAGCTCCTGAGAAGTGGGGGTCTGAGTAAGGGGGTCTGTCTCTGCTGCTGGCGCGCCCCTTGGGACTTGGTTTTCACATCTGTCAAGTGGGCATAAACAATTGGGTGGTGCCTGTGTCTAGACACCAGAGGGGGTGGAATCTTTATTCAGACACCTCAATACCTATTTTGGGAGAACTTTTACGATGACTGCCTCCCCCTCCCCAAATTTACAACTTTGGGGAATCAAGTACACCCGAGGTGAGAGCCCACGTCCTAGGTATATAATTTTAATATCTCTGAGCCTCCGTTCCCTCCTCTGTGAAATGGGTTCCAATAATACCACAGATTAAACGACATAATCCAGGTAGAGAGTCCAGCCCAGTCCTGAACATGTTATAAAGGTCAACTACATATTAAAACTGGGATGGGGCGGGCAGGGGAGGGGTAGCTAAGGTCAGAGTGCAGGGAGGCTCAGGCAGAATCAGACCAGAAGCCTGAGGACACCGTGTCGGTTCCCTGGGTGAGAGAACGGGAGACCGAGGAGCCAGGCTTGAGATGGAAAGTAAAGATAAAATAACCACAGTGGCCTGACCTGTGGTGGTGCAGTGGATAAAGCGCTGACCTGGAAATGCTGAGGTTGTCGGTTTGAAACCCTGGGCTTGCCTGGTCAAGGCACATATGGGAGTTGATGCTTCCAGCTCCTCTCGGTCTCTCTCCTCTCTGTCTCTCTCTCTCCTCTCTAAAAATGAATAAATAAATAAATAAATAAATAACCACAGCGGCCGCTAGTTCATGTGTCCCTCTTCCTCCCAGCGATCCCAGAAACGGGCACTGCGGATAAGTCCATCCTCTGGCAGTGGTGACAGAGGCTCAGAGAGGTTAGTAACTTGCCTGAAGCTGCACAGCCAATAAAGAGCAGCATTCGGATGTCTCCCAGAGCCCCTAATATTCTGCTACCCTCATCTCATCTGGGGACGATGAAATCTACAGGGACTCACTGTGCGATGCAGGTTCTGACCACTATCCCTTGCAGATAATCTTGAATTCCTCTAGAAAGACATGAACACAAATAGTAACTGGGCTCCGGGAGAAAAATGAACTAACCATAAAAAAAAAACCCCAAAACAACAATTAACCTTTTATAATTTTATTTATTTTCACCTTTTTATTATGATAATTTTCACAATCATCCTATATGCCAAATCATTCCATTGTACACCTTACACTTACATAATGTTCTGCATTAATTATATCTCAAAAAGTCGGGGAGGGGGAGGAACTGTGTAGAGGGAGGGAGAATTGAGATGAATTTGACAAGATTTTTTAAAGTTAGATTTTGAGAATTTTTTAAAAAAATTTTTATTCATTTTAGAAAGAAGAGAGGGAGAGAGAGGAGAGAGACAGAGAGAGACGGGGGAGGAGCTGGAAGCATCAACTCCCATATGTGCCTTGACCAGGCAAGTCCAGGGTTTCGAACCGGCAACCTCAGCATTTCCAGGTTGACGCTTTATCCACTGCGCCACCACAGGTCAGGCTTTTTTTTTTTTTAATTTTTTTTCAATTTTTATTTATTTATTCATTTTAGAGGAGATAGAGAGAGAAGGGGGGAGGAGCAGGAAGCATCAACTCCCATATGTGCCTTGACCGGGCAAGCCCAGGGTTTTGAACTGGCAACCTCAGTGTTCCAGGTCGAAGCTTGATCCACTGTGCCACCACAGGTCAGATATCTATATCTTTATAGCTATAGATATAAATTTCTCATATCTCTCTCTATATATAAATGGTTACAATAAGTAAGATTAGTGAGCACATCCATCAGTTCACATAATTATGACTTTGTGTGTGTGTGTGTGTGTGTGTGGTGAGAATATTAAAAGTCTCTTAGCAACTTTCAAATATATTATACAATACAGCATTGTTACGTATAGTCGGGGAAGACTGTATTTTGTGTTGTTGAGAAAGTTAGCAAGCATGGCTCCTCTCTATTTTAGGAACTCACATCACTGGTGGAAGCCTGCCCAGTGGCATTTGTGGGACCATCAGCCTGCCAGTGTTGGTGGCTGTGGCTTCATAAAAGCTTTTAAGTCTGGCTACATCATCCGGATGTCTTCTGGGTGGCGATGCCTGGGTGTTTATGTGTTTTTATTATGGCTGTCCCTTAAATGTTTTTCTTTATATCAGAATCAGGTTATTACATTGATTTCACAAATATTGCATGTACAGTGTCCTTGAGTTTCCCTTTAGGAGAGTAATGCGGGATGACACACAGTTTTATTACAGAAAAAGGAGCCACTGGATCTGGAAGGTTGTGACCCATTAGCTTGGAAGGACCTCCTGGAGCTGGGCCACCTTCTCCGGGTGCTTGGCTACCAGACTGGAGGTCAAATCCCTATTCTTTAAAAAAAAAAAAAAAAGAGAGAGAATACCTTGAACATAAAATTCGTGATTTTAAACAATCCTGTCGATTTTAGTGCCTTCGTGGAGTTGGGCAACCATGATCACTATCTCATTCCGGGATATTTTTATCATCCCATGAAGAGACCTTGTCTTCATTTGAAGTCACTTCCCGTTTCCTCTAAACCCCGCCCGGGGCCACCAGGCTGCTCTTTGTCTTGGAGGATTTGACTCTCCTGGACGTTTCATATCAGTGGCACCATGTGACACAAGACCTTCCATGTCCGGCTTTCTGGACGGAACACGATGTCTTCACAAGGTGTGTCCCCGTGGCAGCGGGCACCAGCGCTCCATTCTCCGTGCGGCTGTGTCGCGTCTGGCTGATCCATTCATCGGGTGATGGACACCTGGGTTCTCCCCACGTTGTGATTATCGTGACTAGCGCTGCCGTGGACACGCGTGTCCATGTGCTTGGTGTGGACAGATGCCTTCGTTTCTGTTGGGTCTACACGTAAGAGTGGCATTGCTGGGTCGCATGCCAACTCCATGTTGAACTTTTTTTTTTTTTTTTTTTTTTGTATTTTTCTGAAGCTGGAAACGGGGAGAGACAGTCAGACAGACTCCCACATGCGCCCGACCGGGACCCACCCGGCATCCATGTTGAACTTTTTGAGGAGCTGTCAGACTGTTGTCCACAGGCAGCACTGACTCCGCCTCTTTGTGGGGGAAGTGACCTCACCTCTCTGAGCCTGGGCCTCCTCCTCCGTGGGTGGAATGGGGACCATTCGCCTCCCAGCCACCTCGGGCTGCAGTGCCGCCCGAATAAAACAATGGAGGCGAAGTTCCACAGGGGACAGCCCTGTTACTAAGTAACAGCACTTAATACCTGCGAGCTCTTCCCGTTATTTACCTACATAGCTGCTTGTTTATGAAAGGAACACAGCCCCAAATGATATGCAGCCCTCAACAGGCAGAGGAACAATAGAAATAGGCTTAGAAAATCGATGAGGATTCACATGGTGATGGTTCCTGGAGGTCTGAGTGTGGGTTTTGTTCAAGCCCAACTCGAGAATCATTCCTGCATCGGAGCTGAGCAGATTCAGAGCCTGAGCAAAACAGACTGTTCAGAGACCTAGCCAGGCACCTGGGGGCGGGGGGGTTTAGATCCCTGGGGGTTGCGTGTCCCACCCTGGTGTCCTTGTTTCTTTTGCTATTGAGACAGTGATTTGAAGACTGGGTAGATCTGTGGTGGGTGGCATGCGGGAAGGAGTCAAGAAAGAGGCTGGAAGGAATTCCCGCAAATTGTCTACTGCCCTTGGCAACAGTTACAATCGGAACAGCTACAATTAAAAAAAAAAAAATTTCTAGGCCCTGGCCAGTTGGCTCAGCGGTAGAGCGTCAGCCTGGCGTGCGGGGGAGCCGGGTTCGATTCCCGGCCAGGGCACATAGGAGAAGTGCCCATTTGCTTCTCCACCCCCCCTCCTTCCTCTCTGTCTCTCTCTTCCCCTCCCGCAGCCAAGGCTCCATTGGAGCAAAGATGGCCCGGGCGCTGGGGATGGCTCCTTGGCCTCTGCCCCAGGTGCTAGAGTGGCTCTGGTCGCGGCAGAGTGACGCCCCGGAGGGGCAGAGCATCGCCCCTGGTGGGCGTGCCGGGTGGATCCCGGTCGGGCGCATGCAGGAGTCTGTCTGACTGTCTCTCCCCGTTTCCAGCTTCAGAAAAATACAAAAAAAAAAAATCTTATGAGAGAAGCGGGGAGGCAGAGAGACAGACTCTCATATGCACCCCGACTGGGATCCACTCAGCAAGCCCCCTATGGGGCGTTGCTCTGCCCATCTGGGGCTGTTGCTTGGTTGCTCGGCAACTGAACTATTTTAGTGCCTGAGGGGGAGGTCAATGGAACCGTCCTCAGTGCCCGGGGCCAACTTGCTCCAGCTGAGCCATGGCTGTGGGAGAGGAAGAGAGAGTAGAGATAGAGAAGGGAGAGGGGAAAGGGTGGAGAAGCAGTTGGGCACTTCTCCTGTGTGCCCTGACTGGGAATTGAACCCAGGACATCCACATGCCGGGCCGACACTCTACCGCTGAGCCAACCACCCAAAGGCCAACCATTTTTTGAGCACTGCTGTGTGCCAGGTGCTTTGTTCAAAGCTGGGGATAGAACTCTTGACTGTTGACTATGTCACAATTGCATGAATCTTTTTGGCCAAGGATGTAATTAATAAATAATAATGTGTCCTAATAGGTGTTGGGCGCTCTACTAACTTTCTTACGTGAGTTATCTATTTTATCTATGTATTTAATTCACATAATAAATCTATAGGTTCTTTCCACTTCCTGCCTCTGTTATAGGTAAAGAAACAGTGGCTCAGACCAGTTGGAAGACTTCCCCCCCAGGGCTCTCCCTGAGTGAGAAGTGAAGTTGGCACAGGAACACGGGTCTGTTTCGCGCCATGGTTTGACCGGAGCGGGCGGTAGGCAGCCGGGCTTGCTGGTGTGCGTGAAGGACGGGTCCTTCTCTTCCTGTCTCTCGTCTCCTCCTGGTCCCTGGGCTCCAGCCTCTTCAGCCGCCTTTCAGTTCTGAGGACGCACCGACCTCCCTCTCTTCCTGGAACCTTTGTGCCTGCCACTCCGTCTGCCTGGAAGCAGCTCTCCCTGCCAACCCGCTCACTTCCTCCCCTCTTGTGGTTCTGAGTCCACAGCATTTGCCCCTTTCTTGGTATCAGCTCTGGGTGATGCCTGAGACGCTACCTTTCCCAGCCTCTCTTTGCGACACGGTTTGTTCCTGTGACCAATTTCTGGGCAATGTGACGGAAGTAAAGAATATTCTGTAAGACAAGAGCCAGCTTCTTTCTCTGCCCTGGCCCTGTCCTGTGTCTATGACACAGACACGGTGACCGGGAGCTCTAGCGATCATGTTGGACCGTGGGGTTACCTTGAAAATGGAAGCCGCATGCTGAGGAATGCGGACGAGTAGACAGGAAGAGGTTGGGCTCTCGATAACGAGCGGACCTACTCAAATCGATCTCGCTGCCTGGCTCTGGCTGCTTGTGGGAGGAGAGAGAAATGAAACTGTTCTGTTAAACCCTCCTAAGCTGAGTCTCTGTTACTAGCAACTAAATGAAATGTTTTTGTTAAATGTATTTCTTTTTTTTATTTTTAATTTATTGTGTTGACATGGCTTCAAGCGTCCCATTCAATAGATCACATTCCACCCACTGCATCGTGGCCCCCATGCCAGGCGAGGTGAAGGAATAGCTTCTCAGACCCAGCGGCTGGGCGCCGTGGGGAAAGAGGAAGCCCAGGGGTGGCCAGAGCTACTGACTTTAACCTATTGGTTCTTGACCTGGGCCGCCCAGTGGAATCACCTGGGAGCTCGTAGAAAGGCTAATGCCAGAGTCCCACACCCACAGATTCCAAATAAAGGTGTGGGGTGTGGCCCAAGGATCTGGGTATATATATATTTTTTGTGACAGAGACAGAGAGAGGGACAGATAAGGGCAGACAGATAGAAAAGGAGAGAAATGACAAGCATCAGTTCTTCGTTGCAACACCTTCGTTGTTCATTGATTGCTTTCTCATATGTGCCTTGACCCAGGAGGGCTACAGCAGAGCGAGTGACCCCTTGCTCAAGCCAGCGACCTTCAGTTCAAGCTGGTGAGCTTTGCTCAAATCAGATGAGCCCGTGCTCAAGCTGGCGACCTTGGGGTCTCGAACCTGGGTCCTCTGCATCCCAGTCCGATGCTCTATTCACTGCACCACCGCCTGGTCAGGTGTTGTATCTGGGTATTTAAAAAAGTGTTTTTTTAAAAATTTACTCATTTTGGGGAGGGGAGAAGCAGGAAGCATCAACTCCCATACATGCTCTGTGGACCGCCTTTTTTTTTTTTTTTTTTTTTTTTTTTTTTTTTTTTTACAGAGAAAGAGAGTCAGAGAGAGGGATAGACAGGGACAGACAGGAATGGAGATATGAGAAGCCTCAATCATTAGTTTTTCATTGCGCGTTGCAACACCTTAGTTGTTCATTGATTGCTTTCTCATATGTGCCTTGACCGGGGGCTACAGCAGAGTGAGTAACCCCTTGTTCGAGCCAGCGACCTTGGGTCCAAGCTGGTGAGCTTTTGCTCAAACCAGATGAGCCCGCGCTCAAGCTGGTGACCCTGAAGTCTTGAACCTGGGTCCTTCCGCATCCCAGTCCGACGCTCTATCCACTGCGCCACCGCCTGGTCAGGTTGTGGACCAACTTTGGAGTGGCAGTGTTTAAAGAGAAGCTGCCCTGAGGTCGCCGGTTCAAAACCCTGGGCTTGCCTGGTCAAGGCACATACACGAGTTGATGCTTCCTGCTCCTCCCCCGTCTCTCTCTCTCGTTTCCCCCCCTTCTCTCTCTCTCTCTCTCCTCTAAAATGAATAAAAAAAATAATTAAAAAAAAAAAGAGAGAAACTGCCAATATGGATCTCAAAAGGGAAAACCTCCTAATAAGAAAACAAACTACTGTGCAAATTAAACAAGTCTGTAGGCTAGGTCTCCCTGGGAGCCGCTGGTCTGACGTCTCTCGTTCTCTCTGTCTCTCTTTCTCCCTCTCCCTCTCAATATCTCTTTGGCAAGGGCTCCTCTGTGGGCAGGGCACAGAGGTCACCTGAGGTTTGAGACCAGGTCCCTGGCTTGCAGGGCCTCAGTGTTGGGAGGCAGGGAGGAATAGGGCAGTGGGCAGACATGTCATCTGGTACCTGCCTGGGAACAGACTTCCCCACAGAGAGCCCGGGGCCGTCTCACCCTTAATTGGCATAACTGGTTTTCCTGCCCAGGAGAAGAGGCCAGACGGGTCCAGACCGCTCTCCACAGCACCCCGGCCCTCGGACCGGACCGCTCATTTCTCCTCTCCCTTTGTTGGGTCCTCGTCTTCCATCAAGCTGTCTGGTGCAGTCTTATTCAATTAAAATTTTTAATTCAGTTTGACCCATGCATTCATCTTCTTTGAAATCTGAGAGATGACAGCATCCACTCCAAATTGGGAGTAAATGGCTGGATTAGCTTTCAGGGAGGATTCAATGAGCCCGTTTCTTCCCTGGGACCACCGGCCCCTTCAGAGGCAGCTGGGCCATGGAGGGCGGGGTGGGGGCGCCGTGGAGAGAGAGATGAACGGGCCCACGGCCCTGGGGCCGGAGCGTCTGGGCTCAAACCCAGTGGAGACTCTGTGCCTCAGTTTCCGCCGCTGTAGGATGAGAATGGTAACAACAGCGCCTGCCTCTCCCCGGGCAGTTGGGGGGATGGAGTGAGTCCAGCACACGGAGCGGTGCCTGGCTGGCGAGGGGCGGTGCGAGTGTCTCAGGGACGCTGGCCAGGTCCCGCAGCGGGGCCACAGCACGCACCCCGTTCGCGTGGGGCGAGCGAAAACCATGCGAGCTTGGCCAAGACATCAGTGAGCAAAACGATCCCCAAGCGGAGGCCTCGGAGGGCGTTTGACTTGCGGGTCAGCGTTCTGTTTCAAATACCAGCAATTTCATGTGGTTCAACCTCCTAGTAGTTTGTAATCATTACTATCGAATAATGTTCCCGTTAACCCTCACTTCCAAAACATAGTTACTCGTCTTTTAAGTGCGGGCTGGCTGTCGTCTTTTGTCGTCAGCAGGGAGAAGCCAGCGTTCCTTTACTTTTCTCCAAACCCCATCTAAGCCCAGCAAGCGGTCACAACTGTCACCGTGCGTGGCCTTACTTTTTGCAGCTTTTTTGTTGTTGTTGTTGCATTTTTCCGAAGTTGGAAATGGGGAGGCAGTCAGACAGACTCCCGCATGTGCCCGACCAGGATCCACCCGGCATGCACACCAGGGGGTGATGCTCTGCCCATCTGGGGCGTTGCTCTATTGCATCTAGAGCCACTCTAGCGCCTGAGGCAGAGGCCACAGAACCATCCTCAGCGCCTGGGCCAACTTTGCTCCAATGGAGCCTTGGCTGTGGAGGGGAAGAGAGAGAGAGAGAGGAAGGAGAGGGGGAGGAGCGGAGAAGCAGATGGGCGCTTCTCCTGTGTGCCCTGGCCGGGAATCGAACTGGGACTCCTGCATGCCAGGCCAATGCTCTACCACTGAGCCAACCGGCCAGGGCTGCAGCATTTTTTAAAAGAATATTTTATTTATTCATTTTAGAAAGGAGAGAGAGAGAGAGAGAGAGAAGGGGGAAGGAGCAGGAAGCATCATCTCCCATATGTGCCTTGACCGGGCAAGCCCAGAGTTTCGAACCGGTGACCTCAGCGTTCCAGGTCGATGCCCTGTCCCCTGTGCTAGCACAGGTCAGGCCCCTTCTGGCAGCATTCTTCCTCATCCCGGCCTGGAGGGTGGGGGAAAGCCCCTGGTCAGAGATGCTCTCTGCATCTTCCATCTAGAGACAGTTCTTTCATTTGTGTGTGTTCTTGCCCGGGCCAATAGGCTGTTTCACTAGTGACCTGGCTTCATAAGGTCCAGCAGCCGCTGGGGAGAATTAACAGCTTCTTTTTGGGGACAGTCGGGGGCTTTTGCTGGCTCGTGGACTTACCTTCAGGGTGCGGAGCCCCAGGGATCCTGTCCCAGAGTCCCCTCCACCCCCCACTCCAAGTCCTGGGCTGTCACGTGACCTCCTGACCAGTCCTCTGGGCTCCTGCTCCGCGTCCTCTGGCTGATCGTGGCCGTCTGACGAGGCAGGAGAGGAGGGGCCGACACTGTGGTGGAGGGACTTATTCCGCTAAGATTGCCAACCCCCGGTCATGTTGTTACTCCTTCCCCACAAAATAGATAGACCCCTGAGGTGCTGAAATAGCACTGTATCCGAGTCCCTTCTGGCTGTGTCCTGGTCACAGTGCAGGGAGACCTGTCTCAGTCACTCTGGGTCCTGTGTCATCCTGTGTACCCGAGTCCCTTCTGGCTGTGTCCTGGTCGCAGTGCAGGGAGACCTGTCTCAGTCACTCTGGGTCCTGTGTCATCCTGTGTACCCGAGTCCCCTCTGGCTGTGTCCTGGTCACAGTGCAGGGAGACCCGTCTCAGTCACTCTGGGTCCTGTGTCATCCTGTGTACCCGAGTCCCCTCTGGCTGTGTCCTGGTCACAGTGCAGGGAGACCTGTCTCAGTCACTCTGGGTCCTGTGTCATCCTGTGTACCCGAGTCCCCTCTGGCTGTGTCCTGGTCACAGTGCAGGGAGACCCGTCTCAGTCACTCTGGGTCCTGTGTCATCCTGTGTACCTGAGTCCCTTCTGGCTGTGTCCTGGTCGCAGTGCAGGGAGACCTGTCTCAGTCACTCTGGGTCCTGTGTCATCCTGTGTACCCGAGTCCCCTCTGGCTGTGTCCTGGTCACAGTGCAGGGAGACCCGTCTCAGTCACTCTGGGTCCTGTGTCATCCTGTGTACCCGAGTCCCCTCTGGCTGTGTCCTGGTCACAGTGCAGGGAGACCTGTCTCAGTCACTCTGGGTCCTGTGTCATCCTGTGGACCTGGAATGATGCTCGATTCTCTGCCCCTTTGAAACAGGTGCCTTCTGCCGCTCCTTCCAGCGCTGATCTCCCAAGGCCCCGCCGGGAAGGAAACGGACCTCAATCATTCTTTCCGTCCTTCCGTGCATCTCTGCCCCTCTGAGCCCAACCCTCTTCCTGCTGGCTCCTTCGGCCATATATGAAAAGCCTAAATAGTTACTGTTCCCTGAGGGCTGTGTGAGGTTTTATAATTAATTTTCCCCAATCATCCGCTTTCCAGGAAGAGGACTCGACCTTCCTGCCTGTTGCCGTGTGATTGCTGCACAAGCTGACGGACGCTGGGCTTGACCCTGTGACCTGCTCTGGCCCACGTGGCCTTGGGTGAGATGGGACGGACGCTGAACAGATGTGTAAACCTCCTGCGTGTTTCCGCCAACTCTCCTGTTCTCTCCCTCCTGCCGCGAGCACGGCGTCTCAGAGCTCATGCCAGCCGGCAGCTAACAACCTTGATCATGGGTTCGAGAAGTCAACACCTGCGGTTGTGAGCCACTGCGATTTCGGGGTTATCGGATATCTAACAGAGCTGATTAACACAAAGGCCTACCAGGTTCTAGGCACCGTTCTGTATGTATTTGTTAGTTAATTCGACTCACAACAACTTAATGAGAACCATGTCCGTCGGGATAAGGTGGGTTTTGCTGCAAACCACAAGAACCCCCAAGTACTCAGTGGCTCCTCAAGACCCCCAAGTACTCAATGGCTCCACAAGAACCCCAAGTACTCAGTGGCTCCACAGGACCCCCGAGTACTCAATGGCTCCACAGGACCCCCAAGTACTCAATGGCTCCACAAGAACCCCCAAGTATTCAGTGGCTCCCCAAGACCCCCAATTACTCAGTGGCTCCCCAAGACCCCCAAGTACTCAATGGCTCCACAGGACCCCCAAGTACTCAATGGCTCCACAGGACCCCCGAGTACTCAGTGGCTCCACAGGACCCCCAAGTACTCAATGGCTCCACAGGACCCCCAAGTACTCAGTGGCTCCACAGGAACCCCAAGTACTCAGTGGCTCCACAGGACCCCCAAGTACTCAATGGCTCCACAGGACCCCCAAGTACTCAGTGGCTCCACAGGAACCCCAAGTACTCAATGGCTCCACAGGACCCCCAAATACTCAATGGCTCCACAAAACCCCCAAGTACTCAGTGGCTCCACAGGACCCCCAAGTACTCAGTGGCTCATCAGGAACCCCAAGTACTCAATGGCTCCACAGGACCCCCGAGTACTCAATGGCTCCACAGGACCCCCAAGTACTCAATGGCTCCACAGGACCCCCGAGTACTCAATGGCTCCACAAGAACCCCCGAGTACTCAATGGCTCCACAGGACCCCCGAGTACTCAGTGGCTCCACAGGAACCCCGAGTACTCAGTGGCTCCACAGGAACCCCGAGTACTCAGTGGCTCCACAGGAACCCCGAGTACTCAGTGGCTCCACAAGACCCCCGAGTACTCAGTGGCTCCACAGGAACCCCGAGTACTCAGTGGCTCCACAAGACCCCCAAGTACTCAGTGGCTCCACAGGACCCCCAAGTACTCAATGGCTCCACAAGACCCCCAAGTACTCAGTGGCTCCACAGGACCCCCAAGTACTCAGTGGCTGCACAGGACCCCCAAGTACTCAGTGGCTCCCCAAGACCCCCAAGTACTCAATGGCTCCACAGGACCCCCAAGTACTCAATGGCTCCACAGGACCCCCAAGTACTCAGTGGCTCCCCAAGACCCCCAAGTACTCAGTGGCTCCACAAGACCCCCAAGTACTCAGTGGCTCCACAGGACCCCCAAGTACTCAGTGGCTCCACAGGACCCCCAAGTACTCAGTGGCTCCACAGGACCCCCAAGTACTCAATGGCTCCACAGGACCCCCAAGTACTCAATGGCTCCACAAGAACCCCCAAGTATTCAGTGGCTCCCCAAGGCCCCCAAGTACTCAGTGGCTCCCCAAGACCCCCGAGTACTCAGTGGCTCCACAAGAACCCCCAAGTACTCAGTGGCTCCACAGGACCCCCGAGTACTCAATGGCTCCACAGGACCCCCGAGTACTCAATGGCTCCACAGGACCCCCGAGTACTCAGTGGCTCCACAGAAACCTGTTTTTGACTCGAGCTGCGAGTCTGCGCAGAGCCTGCCCGGGGGTCTCCCCTCACTGTCTCCGAGGGACCAGGGCTGGTGGAGGCTCCGCTCTCGGGATGTGGTGGCAATGCAGGGAGGGTGCACGGATAACCGCGCCTTGGCTCTTAACGTCTGTGCCTCCACTGTGCTCACGCCGCGGTGGGTCAGAGCGCGTCCCAGAGCGATGGTTCTCTGAGTCGCAGGAGGCAGCCCTGCGCAGGAGGCGGGCTTCTCTCCCGTTTGCAGAGAGGGGATCTGAGGGGCGGCCGCTGGAGGACCCGCTCGAGACCACACGGGGCGTGAGCCCTGTGCACTGACCTCAGGGCCCTCTGGCTTCTGGTCCTGTTTTCTGAACTGCTCCAGTCCTATCACCCAGGAAGAGCTGGCTGCCCGTGGTTCCCACAAGGAGAAGCTGCCTGGTGTTCAGACGTTTCGCTTTCCTTAGCTTGGAAACTGCCAACCGGGAGGGAGCCCAAGAGGTGGATTCGACCTCTCGACGCAGTGTGTTTGGCGGCACGGTGTTAAAAACAGTCTCAAGGGTTAATTGCAGGTATTAAAATGGAGGTATTCCACAAGCGCGCGCGCGCGCGCACACACACACACACACACACACACACGTCCTTTCTCCAAGTTTCAGGAGAACGGAACCTCCGGTACCACCAGGCTCTCGTTTGCACAGGACAGAGGGATGGGGACTGCAGAGGGCCGTTCCCTGTAGAGAGTGGCTGCGTTCTCTGCTCCACCATTCCCTGTTTTCCTCAGATTTCCTCCTTTGCCCCACTCCCCGGGGAACCCCGCCCTGACCTTCCCTTGTTCAGCCTAGTGGAGGGTCGTTAGGTGAAAAGCTGCCCTATACCCAAAGAACCAGGGTCCGTGGGAACTTCTTACTAAGAATCAACCATCAGCAAAAGGGCTGCCCACCAATAAAGCTGCCTCGCCATCCTCCAGGGCGGTCCCAGCCACCGGGACAAGCGGGTCAGACACGCAGGGGCAGGCTGAGGGCGACCCGGTTCAATAAATAGGAACTTTGTATCAGCAAGCTGCTGCCGCCAGCTCACTGAGCTGGAGAAAGAGGTTCGGGGCGGAGGACCCACTTAACACACTGCAGCCAGGAGGAGGGTTGATGAGGCCTCTGGCCAGCGCCTCACCAGGGGGGATCGACACAGGCAACGAGGGGACATTCATCACAGCTGCGGAGGGAACCCCAGGAAGCCCCACCAGGCACAAGGGCCACCCCAGGGGAGCAGAGGCAGCAGGTCAGCCAGGGCAGTGTGCCTGCGGTCCTGATGACAGGAGGGGCTCCGGCTGCCACTCTGCCCCCTGCCGCCCGCTGCCGCCCGCTGCCGGCCCCTGCCGCCCGCTGCCGCCCCCTGCCGCCCGCTGCCGCCCGCTGCCGGCCCCTGCCGGCCCCTGCCGCCCGCTGCCGGCCCCTGCCGGCCCCTGCCACCCCCTGCCGCCCGCTGCCGCCCCCTGCCGCCCGCTGCCGCCCGCTGCCGCCCCCTGCCGCCCCCTGCCGCCCCCTGCCGCCCCCTGCCGGCCCCTGCCGCCCCCTGCCGGCCCCTGCCGGCCCCTGCCGCCCTCTGCCGCCCCCTGCCGCCCCCTGCCGCCCCCTGCCGCCCGCTGCCGCCCCCTGCCGCCCCCTGCCGCCCGCTGCTGCTCCCTGCCGCCCCCTGCCGGCCCCTGCCGGCCCCTGCCGCCCCCTGCCGGCCCCTGCCGCCCGCTGCCGCCCCCTGCCGCCCCCTGCCGCCCGCTGCCGCCCCCTGCCGCCCCCTGCCGCCCGCTGCCGCCCCCTGCCGCCCCCTGCCGCCCGCTGCCGCCCCCTGCCGCTCCCTGCCGCCCGCTGCCGCCCCCTGCCGCCCGCTGCTGCTCCCTGCTGCCCCCTGCAGGAATGCTTTCCTCCCCCTCGCAGAACAGGTTTGCTACACGGTCTTGTACAACTGTTACAATCCTAGGGGATGCTGTCACACCCTGAACTGTCACAATCCTAGGGGACGCCACCTGTACCGTGTCAACAGGAAATCACCCCCCGAAACTTGTGTGCCGTGCGCAGCTCCTGCAGGGGCACCTGGCAGCCTGGCCCCTGCCCTTTGCAGATTCACAGACCCTTCCAAGGGGGGCTGAAAGGTCACAGCGAGCAGCAGCCCCTCCCAGCCCCTCCCTCTGACTGCATCTGCCCTGGGCTGCCTCAGTTCCGGGGGCGTTTTGCATCCCTCCGAGGGTTCCTCCCTGTCCCCCAGCCTCGACGCCTTGGCTCTTGTCATTCTCTGTCGTAGCATCACATCCTCTTCCTTCGTGGCCTTTACCCCCGTTTGTAATTAGATCTTTTTCTCTGTGATGATTATTTCACGTCCCTTTAAGCAGCTGGGCTGCAGGTTGCCCCGGAGAGCAGGAGACTGAGCCTCGATGTGCTCAGCGCTGCGGTCTCACCTCCAGGACGTCTCGGTGCTCAGTGAACATTTAATGGCTGAGATAAAATTCCCCACGTCACTCCACTCACTACCCTTCAGGCTGAGGGGCCAGAGACTGACCTTATTCATGTTTGAAGCCCCTGAGTACTTAGCGGAGGCTGCGTACACAGCAGGTGCTCAATAAGTGTTTACTGGAGGAGTAGACAACCACCACCACCACAACAACATAAGTGAGCGTCAATGATCCGGTTGACGAAATTGTCTCTGTTTCTCCCCCAAATACACATCCCTTCCTGGGGCTCTCCCAGGTCTGCTGGTCCTCTGTCTTTCTCCAGCTTTTCGTCTGCCGGGGTCGAGCACGTAATGGACAGACCCGGGTTCAATCCTTCCTTAGAGCAGTGTTCCCGTAGCTCAAGGGCTCACCCACTGCAGGCAGCCCACGGGGCGGAGCCTGCCCGCTGCCTGCTTTGTGAATAAAACTTTACTGTGCACACAGCCAAGCCCATGGATTTATGTATTGTAGCTTCTGTGCTGTTACCGGAGCTGAGTGGTCGCCACAGAGGCGGTAGGAACACGACCCCGAAAGAGCCACCAGCTGGCGCCTTCACAGAGAACCTTTGCCGAGACCCGAGCTCCGGCTCCGTCGCCTCAGACCCAGCTGTTACCCTTTCTGAACCTCAGATGTCTCCCTTGTAAAAGGGCTTTACAATGCCTGCTTCCAACCGTGGTTGGGAAGTGTCACAGGTCGTAGGTCAGGCGCTCGGTGACTACACTGCTCACCAAAAATAGGGGATATTCACTTTGAGATATCCCTTAGTTTTTGTGTGCAATAGACTTAATTTCTCTTTCTCCTTTTATAAATGGGATTTGGGGCCCTCTTCTCAATTTCAACAGAATCCCCGTTTTCGGTCATCCAGCGCACAAATATTTATCGAGCGCCGAACGGGATAATATTTTGTCCGGTGCCGAGGATCCAGTGGTGAACAGCACAGACTCTGACCTGATGGGTCTCCTGGTTTATAAGGGGAGACAGTGGACAGGTTCCCAGACCCAGTGTGGTCAGTGCTGGGACAGCAGAGACTTTAGGGACAGGGAGCACGTAGGGGGAGGGGCTGCTCATTCATTCTCTTCAGGCCAGGGAGGCATCCTGGAGGAAGTGACCTTTAAGCTTAAACTAGCAGAGAGGGTGAGTGAGCCAGGGGAGCCGACCTTCGGAGGACCACTCCAGAACTGCCGCTCGGTTTGTACGTAATCAATATTTCGAGCGCAGGATGGTGTGTTATCACTGAGTTTCGGCCGCGGTCCTGCTAGACAGAGCCGGCGCTGCAGAGGGGAGGGGCGAGCCACTCTCCTGGGCACGAAAGCAGGAGTTCGGGTTTAAAGGAGCATCTTCTTCCAGGTCCGTCCCCAGAAACGTGGGTGCCGAGGCCTGGGGAGCCCCCGGCCGGGGAAGACTTGAGCTGGAGCTTTGGAATAAGGGTGTCGGAGCCCCTGATGCCGAAAAGGAGCCATGATGGGGACATGTCCTTTCAATCAGGCCCTCAGGGTTACCAGTGCCGAGGCCCGAGGCCCGCAGGCCCGCTGAAGGATGCCCGTGAGGGACGGCGCGAAGATTCGGTGCTCTATGTGGGAAGACAGCAGCGACCCCGTCAATCCATGGTGGGCAGTTACCACTCGGTCCAGGGAGGGAGGTGTTGCCACGGCTACATAAAAAACAAAACAAAACTAGCCTGACCAGGCGGTGGCACAGTGGATGGAGCGTTGGACTGGGATGTAGAGGACCCAGGCTTGAATCCCCAAGGTTGATGGCTTGAGCACTGGCTCACCAGCTTGAGTGAGTGTGGGATCACAGGCTTGAGCGTGGGATCACAGACATGACCCCATGGTCACCGGCTTGAAGCCCAAGGTCGCTGACTTGAACAAAGGGTCACTCACTCTGCTGTAGCCCCCCCCATCAAGGCACATATGAGAAAGCAATCAATGAACAACTAAGATGCCACAATGAAGAATTGATGCTTCTCATCGCTCTCCCTTCCTGTCTGTCTGCCCCTATCTGTCCTTTTCTCTGTCTCTCTTGCTAAAAATAAATAAATAAACCTGGAAATCTAGATTTTAATATCAATAGCTAACCTTTATGAAGTTACAAATTACTCTACACCAGACGGTCTTCTATAAGCTTTCCTTCAATGAGCATGTTTAACACCCGCACATCCCTGTGAGGGGTGAACTGTCACCACCCCATTGGGCGGGTGAGGAAACAGATCTAGAGAGGGTCACAGGGGCACAGCTGGAGACTGGGGGAGCAGGGATTTAAACCTGGGGAGTCTGGCAGCAACTTCCAACCTTTTTCATCTTATGGCACACATAAACCAATTATTAAAATTCTGTGACACACCAAAAATACATACATACATACATATATATTTTGTGTGTGTGTGTGTGTGTGTGTGTGCCGATCTGACAAAATAGGGATAATTTTGATTCATTCACAGCCAGACAGCAATGGTGTTGGCTGATGTCATTTTTATTACTCGACAATCTAAGAGAAAAGAGGTCAGTGCCGCTGACTAAATAGACAGGTATTGCATGCTTTAAAAGTTCCGGTGGCACAGCGGTTGAAAATCACTGCTTCAGCGCCCCGACCAGATTCTTCTCAAAACCCCGGGCGAGGAGAGTGGCCGGGGAGACTGAACAGCCAGCCAAAGATTCTTGGCTGGCCAGCATTAGGGCACCGATCAAGAGGACATAAATGGACTCCACAAATGAAACATGATAATGAATTTAACAATCTGACTCCCGAATGTAAAATAAGCCTCTTTCAAAAGCTCCTTGTCCTTCACGGATCGCGATCAAGACGTGGCAGTCAAGACGGGCCGACGCCCTTGATGTGAACACCAGCTTCAGGGCCCACGAGACTCTTTCTGGGTATTTTGTTTTTAAGTGCAGACTGCTGAACTTGGGGCGGGGGAGAACATCTGATTCCCAGACCAGGGGCAGGGCTCAGGAATCTGCATTTGACACACATTTAATCGAGTCCCAGTTTGATTCTACTACGGATGAATCCAAGACCGGCTTGCAGGAAATGTCCGGTCCGGCCTTCAAGTGAGTGAGGAGGAGGAGGAGGTTGAGATGCTGCTTCTGTCTCTCTGGGCATCACGCCAGCTGGAAGAACTCAACAGTGGACTTCAGAAACCATGACTGCACCGTGTCTGGTCATGTGTCCCCTCCCTGGGAAAGCCACTCCATCTCCCCAACCTCAGTTTTCTCATACATTAAAACGGCCATCATGGAACAGGGTCTGACCGCGTTAGCTTCTGAGCTGTGCAATATCGAGAAAGCCCCAGAACCTCTCTGAGCCTCAGTGTTCTCATAAAGAAAATAGTCGCTAATCATAGTGAAGACGTAAGACTGTTGAGTAATAAAAGTAAAAAAATAAAAAAATAAAAAAAAATTTAAATAAGAGACAATACATGGGAAGGGTAAACAGACAAGTTATTAGGAGACTGCTGATCAATGTTTTTTCTCCTGGCTTCCTCCCACCTTTATTGGTCCACTTACTTGCTTCCTCCGGGTGAATTTGTCCCTCGTTCACAATAGGCACTCAGCCCAGTTGGTCAGGATGTGGAGAGAATTCGAGCCCAAATGTGGTCTGATCCCCAAGGCCCTGGGTTACTGAGAGGCCCTCCCGTGGGTCCCCTCAGGCCAGGTGGCACCCACTGCCAGCCTAAGGCGCTGTCTGGCTAAGCAGACAAGGGAAGGTAGGTGGACAGAGGTAGTCGTCGATGACCATGACCAGCCAGACCCTTTCCCAAGAAAGACCCAGGTTGCCCTCTGTAGTGGTCAGCAGCAACGTCCAGGAGTCAGAAGACAGCTCATTGGGAGCTTATTAACGAGGCTGGAAGAGCTCACTCGGTGTCCTTGAAGGCCCGGCCGGCCAAGGCTGGCAACTGGCCCGCCCTCCTAGCGGGATCTCAGGGAGCTTTGGGAACAGCCCGTGAGAGCCTGCCCCAGACTCTCAGGAAGACCTTCGTCAACCTGTAGGGGACTTACAGGGGCCTCCTTGCCTGCTTCATGAGGCAAAGGTGGCAGAGAAGCACTTATATATAGAGAAAATATCAGTGTGTGTGTGTGGGGGGGTGGGGGGGGTGACTGTAGTAAGCGGGATTTTCCACAAAGCCTGCCTGGACACCATCCCGGCCTTTGGAGAGAGCAGACCACTCCCTGCTTCGTGCCACGTGGTACCCGGGCACCTGTACCGCCTCCCCGTACCATTGATGGTGATCATGAGTCACGCAATGCCTGCAACTTCGTTCCTGCAAAAACTGAAAATGCTGCAGAGGTATAAAGCCCCTTAGTCCTTGACTCTTATCCCCGTACCCTTCTCGATGTAATTACTGATTTTAGCTTTGTGTCTCTCTTTCCAGAACAATAATAATAATAGCAATGATAACCATCGCAGTAGTGTTGATAACAGGGACCACCCACTAGCCCCCTCAGCTCATGTCATCCCCATAGCACTATGATATGAATGTTGTTTACAGTATCGCTTTATAATTCTCTTCTTACAGATGAGGAACTGAGGCTGAAAGGATTTCAGAAATAGTCACAAGGCTGCACGACCCGCAGACAACATAACCAGCAAGGTGAATGCCAGGAGTCTGATTCCAGAGCCTGGTCCTTAACCATTATGTTGTGTTCTTCATTACCTACATGTTTATGTCTCTGTTGGAGATAAATGTCACATGTATGTATCCATGTGTGTGCGTGCGTAGAGTAGATTCCTTTTTAAACATAAACGATGTATCAAACAGTTCTGTTTGATATTGCTTTTTTTTCCCCAATTTCAATAAGCAGTGTGTGTCGGAATATTTGCCGTGTCAGTAGATATATCATATATACAATAGACTTATTTTATTATTTTTAAATGGCAGTTAAGCACTTCGTGGACTTCATGAATAACAAATCTTACCGTGTTTTGGTTACCTTGTTTTTTGTCATTCCCCTGTTGATGGGCACATTTAAGGGTTTCTCTTCTCCTTTATTATAAACTAAAACTTACGTTTAAATGTTAATTAAAAGTTGTATTCTTAAACACTGAGGATGTACGTTTTGAGGAAGGATATGGCCGTGCTATGGACCCTGCACCCTTGAACACAGACTGGGCACATTTCTGGAGGACTGTGAACCTTGCTCTCAGTTACATGCATGTCTGATGCTGCCTGACACCTGAAGATACAGAGCGAGCCTCTGGTGTCTTCGTCATCTATTGCTTCTTAATAAACGACCACGAAGCTCAGCAACTTAGAAGAACACACGTGTATTATCTCACAGTGTCCGTGGGTCAGGGATTCAGACGGAGCTCAGCTGGGTGAGGGGGCTCAGGGTCTCTCCCAGGCTACAACCCAGGTGTCCGTGAGCGCTTTGGCCGCCTCAAGGCCCAACTGGGGCAGGACCTGCTTTCAAACTCACGTGGCTGTTGGGAGGCTGCAATTCCTCATGGCGGATGGAGTGAGAGGGCCTCCGTTCCTCCTGTCTGTTGCCTCTCCAACACGGCAGCTTGCCTTATCCGAATACGCAAGCTGGGAGGTAATAGTCTCCTGGCACAACAGGAGTCAAAATCTTCTGTACCCGTTGCAGTCATGCAAGGGACAGCCCATCCCTTTTGTCACGCTCTGTGGATTAGAAGCAGGCCACGGGTCCCATGCACACGAAAAGGAGGGGTTTCCCTAAGGGTGTGAATGCTAAGAAGGAGGGTTACTCCTTGGGCAAGACAAAAAGCCAGGGCTTGAACTGAGGAATTATTCTATGAGTTTAAGCATTAAAACCGCCCATTCAGTTCTGAGGTTTGGCTTAAGGCATTCTCAAGTACAGGGGAGGGTTACAAAGAGGCACCCTGGCGCGGTGAAAAGTGAGGAGGTTTGGGCCTGGCTGATTACCAGCACTTACTCTGTGTTGTTTTGTTCACAAGCGCCATTCTGACAGGTGTGAGGTGGTATCTCATTATGGTTTTAATTTGCTTTTCTCTGATGATTAGTGATGTTGAGCATTTTTTTCATATGTCTGTTGGCCATCTGTGTATCCTCTCTGGAGAAGTGTCCATTCAGGCCCTTTGCCCGTTTTCTTTGCCCAGTCTGGCTCCTCCCCTGCCCTGTTCTCCTGCATCATTCCACGCAGGGTGTGTGACATGCACTGAATTTACCTAACTGGTTTGCATGCTGACTTCTTCTCCCCCCACTGGGTTATAGGCTCCGTAAAGGCAGAGACGTAGTTTAAGTGATCTATCCATGTCTTCTGAGCTTGAACGATACCTGACATACGTGCAGAGCTCAATAATGTTTGCCCCATGAATAAACAAAGATTTTAAATTATAGTGGCTACACACCGCTGTATACACGGTGTTATGTCATCATCTGCGCATGCGCACATGCTGCCACATCATCCTACAGAAACTGGGAGGGTTTTCCTTTTATTTGGTGCAGATTTCACATTTCTATCATCTTTTGTTGCTTTCCTGTGACCGGTCAGAAGTGCACCATGACTTTACGGACACACTGTATAGTGGCTGCAACTCATCAGGGACCGGCTGAGCACTCCGGCTATGTCCGCCCGTCCAGTCCTGCAAACAACACCACCTCCAGCTCTACAGCCGAGGAAACCGGTGTTCACAGCGAGTGAGGTCAGAGGTCGACCTTGGGCCCGGCTTCCGCCTCTCAGAATCCTCCCCTCTCCACATCGGGCTGCCCGTTCCGCCCCGCCTCCCCGGAAATGGGGAACATGTCCCCGGACCCTCCTTTTCCCGCCTCCAGTCCCTGGGGGCCCCGGAGAAGGGGATGGATTGCAGAATTCCAGGCCGTCCCAGCCCTGTGCGGGAAGCCTCTTCCCCAAGGCGGGGACAGCGATCTGGGAAGGTTCCCGAGGGGCCTGCCAGGTCTGCTGCGTCTCAGGTCCCAGAGCCCCGGGATTTGTACGCTGCCTCTGCCACGGCTGCCTGCACGACGGCCTGGCCGTCACGTAGCCCCGGACGGCAGGCGTCCTCCACCAGACCCTTCTTCACGAAGAAAATGTAATTAGGGCTGCACAGTTGCCAGACTCTATTTCCACTCCTGCCTTAGGAGAGAAATCAAAGGGCAGCGCCTGGAGGGCCTCGTGTCTGTGCGTGCGGCCGTGTGTGCCTGTGTGTGTGAACGCATGTCTGGGTTAACTCTTACATGATTCACAGCACATTGCCGAGGAGGGGGAAACTAGCGCTTTTCCTTCCTGCCTCTCCCTTCAGGAGTAACAGTTACATTTCTGCAGGATTTACCTTGTGCCGGCTACTATGTTGCATGCTTCTTCACGTGTATCGTGTCATTTAAAACTTCTGGCCATGCGATAAAGTTAACTCCCATGTTACAGGTAAGAAAACAGTGTCAAAGAAGCTGAGTCCACCCAGTGGGTACTCGTCGGAGACAGGAATTGCACCCAGGTCAGTCAGACACTATTTGTCTACCTCAGGGTGCCATCTTTTCTGCCGCTCAATTTGTAAGCAGACTGAAAACCATCCTGTCTTGACATCTAATAGATTCTTTTTTTTTTTTTGCATTTTTTTGAAGCTGGAAACAGGGAGAGACAGTCAGACAGACTCCCGCATGCGCCCGACCGGGATCCACCCGGCACGCCCACCAGGGGCGACGCTCTGCCCACCAGGGGGCGATGCTCTGCCCATCCTGGGCGTCGCCATGTTGCGACCCTCCTGGGTGTTGCCATGTTGCGACCAGAGCCACTCTAGCGCCTGGGGCAGAGGCCACAGAGCCATCCCCAGCGCCCGGGCCATCTTTGCTCCAATGGAGCCTTGGCTGCGGGAGGGGAAGAGAGAGACAGAGAGGAAGGCGCGGCGGAGGGGTGGAGAAGCAAATGGGCGCTTCTCCTGTGTGCCCTGGCCGGGAATCGAACCCGGGTCCTCCGCACGCTAGGCCGACGCTCTACCGCTGAGCCAACCGGCCAGGGCCAGATTCTTCTATCTTTATGGGTGACCTTGTAATTATTACTCAAGGGAGGCAAAGTGATGCCGTGGTAACAAACGTCACCAAAATGTAGCTGCTTAACACACATGTGTTCTCACTCATTTAAAGTTCACTCTCCGGGTGACGGACCTCCAAGCATCGGCTTGTCCCAGATTCTTTCAACAACGGCTTGGCAGAGAAGGAGAGCGCTCAGTGAGCCTTAAAGACAGTCGCCCAGTGAGTCTTCAACGCAGAAAAGTGACGTGTGTCACTTGTGCTCACATCCCACTGGCCAAAGAAAGCCACGTGTCTATGCCTCACCGTCAGAGGGTGTGTGCCCAGGAAGAGAGAAGAGCCCACAGTCGTCAAGTTTCCCGCGATGGCCCCCTCCCATCTCCGCTTTCCGTGTTTGACGGAATCTTCTCAAACGCCCGTGTCTTGTCCATCCCGCCTCTTCTGTGTCCTGTTACTGGTTACGGTCATATAAGGGACAGATCCCACACTTGGGGGCACACAGGCCTGAACAAGGGTCTTGACTGCCCTGCGCTCTATCTATTAGCTGAGTGGCTTGGAGCACGATACTTGTCCCCTCCGAGTTTCTCTCATCTCACTTGTAAAAGGAGAGTGCTGAGAGGTCCTGCCTGGAGGAATCATGAGGATTACACGAGTTAATACGTCTGAAACTCCGAGCACTGAGCCTGGTACTCAGAGAGGCTAGCGATCGTAGCAAAAACACTCTTTGGATCGACTGAGTCCTTATAGCAGGTTATCAATAAATCTATTAGAATGATTCTGACTCTTCCCACTTTTACATTATACATAGTTATTCATGGGCTCTTCTTATCTTTCTAGCCATTCATGTATTGAAAAGGTATCCACTGAGACCACTCTGTGCCGTGGACTACCTCACCAGTTGGAGAGATTTTGGGGCAGACATTAGATACAGTCCTGACCCTCAGGAAGTTTTATCCTCCTTCTCCCTTCTTCTCCCTTTCTGTTTCTATCTCTTTCCTTCCTTTCCTCCTTCCCATTTTCCTTTCTCTCTAACTCAAGGTTTACCTTCATTAGACAGTGAACAGATTTTCACCAAGTGTCTACTGTGTGCATAGCTTTTGATTTCTGCTTTTATTTCTTCTTTGACCCAGTCATTTTTTAGAAATATGTTGTTTAATTTCCACATTTTTGTGGGTTTCTTCTTTCTTTCTTTCTTTTTTTTTTTTGCAGTTGAATTGTAATTTTATAGCTTTATGGTCAGAAAATATGCCTGGTATAATTCCAGTCTTCCTGAATTTGTTGATGTTAGTTTTGTGGTGCAACATATGGCCTATCTTTGAGAATGTTCCATGCACACTGGAGAAGAATGTATAATCTGATTTTTTGGGGATGAAATGTCCTATAAATATCTATTATGTTTATTTGGGCTGGAGTGTCATTTAAGGCCAATATTTCTTTTTATTTATTTATTTTTATTTATTTATTTTTTCTTTTTTCTTCTTTTTTTTTCTGAAGCTGGAAACGGGGAGAGACAGTCAGACAGACTCCCGCATGTGCCCGACCGGGATCCACCCGGCACGCCCACCAGGGGTGACGCTCTGCCCACCAGGGGGCGATGCTCTGCCCCTCTGGGGCATCGCTCTGCCGTGACCAGAGCCACTCTAGCGCCTGGGGCAGAGGCCAAGGAGCCATCCCCAACACCCGGGCCATCTTTGCTCCAATGGAGCCTTGGCTGAGGGAGGGGAAGAGAGAGACAGAGAGGAAGGAGGGAGGGGGTGGAGAAGCAAATGGGCGCTTCTCCTATGTGCCCTGGCCGGGAATCGAACCCGGGTCCCCCGCAAGCCAGGCCGACGCTCTACTGCTGAGCCAACCGGCCAGGGCCAATATTTCTTTTTATAAATTTTTTTTTATTTTTCCGAAGTTAGAAGCAGGGAGGCAGTCACTGGGATCCACCACCCGGCCTGTCCACCAGGGGGTGAGGCTCTGCCCATCTGGGGCGTTGTTCCATTGCGACCAGAGCCATTCTAGCACCTGAGGAGGAGGCCATGGAGTCGTCCTCAGTGCTGGGGCCAACTTTGCTCCAATGGAGCCTTGGCTGCAGGAGGGGAAGAGAGAGATAGAGAGAAAGGAGAGGGGGAAGGGTGGAGAAGCAGATGGGTGCTTCTCCTGTGTGCGCTGGCCGGGAATCAAACCTGGGACTTCCACATGCCGGGCCGGTGCTCTACCATTGAGCCAACCGGCCAGGGCCAGGCCAATATTTCTTTATTCATCTTCTGTCTGGTTGATCTATCTGCAGCCATCAATGGTGTGTTGAAATCTCCAAGTATGATTGTGTTCTTGTCTGCTTCTATTTTTAGCTCATTTCGTAGATTTTAAAGTATATTTTGGTGCACCCTGGTCTTATTCCTAATCTTAACAGTAACGTGTTTGGTTTTTTTCCCACCGAGTATGATGTTAGCTGTGGGTTTGTCATATGTGGACTTGATTATGTAGAAGCCGTGTTCTTTCCATTCCCACTTTAAGTTTTTATTCTAAGTGGATACTGAATTTTGTCAGTTGCTTTTTCTGCATCTATTGATATAATTATATGATTTTTGTTCTTTATTATTTTTTGTTTAAATGTGGATATTAATCAATATCCACATGTATTGATTTGTGGCTATTGGAACAACCTTGCAACCCCAAGAATAAATCCCACTTGATTATGGTATATGAACATTTTAGGGTATTGCTGGATGTTGTTTGCTAACCTTTTCTTGAGAATTTTTGCCTCTACGTTTATCAGACACACTGGCCTGTAATTTCCTTTCTTTGTGGTGTCTTTAATTTGGTTTTGGAATCAGGATAATGCTGCCCTTGGAAAAGAAGCATGATCACCCTCCCTCCTCTTGAACTTCTTTGAGCAAGTAAAGAAAACAGGTGTTAGTTCTTCTTCAAATGCTTGGCAATATTCACCCGTGAAATCATCTAGACCAGGACTTCTGTTTGTTGGGAGGTTGTTTTTAATTTTGATTTTTAATTTATGGTGTTGACATGCTTTCAAGCGCCCACTCAGTGTAACGCCTTCTGGCCCCTGCGTTGTGCCCCCCACACCCCCTGCGCTGTGCCCTTCACGCCCCCTGCAGGGTCTTCTCACCTCCACCCCCTCCTCCCTTTCACTCCCTCCCCCGAACTCTACCTCTCTCTTGTTTTTCTGGTTATTGCTACCCTGTTGTCCAAATATATGTATAATGTCTATATGTTTTTGGGTGATCCCTTCACCTTCTTTGATCAAATTCCCTCTTTCCATTTTCCTTTTACAGATGTCTGTTTCCTGTGACCCTGCCTCTTTCTCTATGTTTTTTTTTTTACTGCTTTGATTTCATTGGTCATACTGTGTTTATTCAGATTGTATGTTTCTAGAAAAATCAACCATTTCATCCAGATTGCCCTGTTTGTGGTCATATGTTTTTCAGTATTGTGTTCTTAGGAGCCTTTGCACTTCCATGGTGTCAGTCATCGCTTCTCTTTTATTCTTAATTATTTTATCTTATTTATTTATTTTAGAGCGGAGAGAGAGAGAAGGGAGGAGGAGCAGGAAGCATCAACTCCCATCTGTGCCTCGAGTAGGCAAGCCCAGGGTTTCAAGCCGGGGACCTCAGCTTTCCAGGTTGACACTTTATCCACTGCGCCACCACAGGTCAGGATATTTTAAATTTTATTTTACTTGATCCTCTCTTTTTTTTTTTGTCTTGATGACTGTGTTTATCAATCTTCTTTATCTTTTCAAAGAGCAAGCTCTTGGTTTCATTGATCTTTTGCATTCTTTAAGGTTCTATTTTGTTTATTTCAGCTCTTATCTCAATTATTTCCTTCCTTCTACTAACTCTGGGCTTTGCTTTTTTTTTTTTTCTAGTTCCATTAGGTGTAAAGTTAGAGAGTTAATTTGAATTTTTTTTTTTGTATTTTTCTGAAATTGGAAACGGGGAGGCAGTCAGACAGACTCCCGCATGCGCCCGACCGGGATCCACCTGGCATGCCCACCAGGGGGCGATGCTCTGCCCCTCTGGGGCATTGCTCTGTTGCAACCAGAGCCATTCTAGCACCTGAGGCAGAGGCCACAGAGCCATCCTCAGCGCCCGGGCCATCTTTGCTCCAATGGAGCCTTGGCTGCAGGAGGGGAAGACAGAGACAGAGAGGAAGGAGAGGGGGAGGGGTGGAGAAGCAGATGGGTGCTTTTCCTGTGTGCCCTGGCCGGGAATCAAACCTGGGACTCCTGCATGCCAGGCCAATGCTCTACCACTGAACTAACTGGCCAGGGCTTTTTGTTTTTTGAGGTAGGCTCATATTGCTACAAATATCTCTCTTCGGACTGCTTTTGTTCTGTCACATAGATTTTTGGTTTCATGTTCTCATTTTCATTTTTCTCAAGGTATCTTTTGATTTCTTTTTTCGATCTCATTGTTAACCTATTCATTGTTTATTAACATTTTTTTTAGCCTCCATGTGTCCGCATGTTTGTCATTTTTTTCTTGTCACTGATTCCTAGTTTTATCCCATTATAGTCAGAGAAGATAGTTGTTATGATTTTAATCTTCTTAAGTTTATTGAGACTTGTTTCATGGTCTAACATATGGTCTATCCTGGAACGTGTCTCATGTTCACTTGAAAATAATGTATATTCTGCTACTTTGGGTTGAATGCTATGAACATATTAGTTAAATCTATCTGGTCTACTGTAGCATTTAAGGCAAGTGTTTCTTTGTTGATTTTTTTGTCTGCAAGACCTTATCCATTGATGACAATAGAGTGTTAAATCCCCTACAAGGACTATGTTACTGTCAACCTCTCCCTCTCTGTTTGTCTATATTTGCTTTATATGTTTCGGTGCTCCTATGTTGGGTACACAAATGCTTACGAGAGTTACAACCACTTATTAGATCGATCCTTTTATCATTATGTAATGTCCGTCTTTGTCTCTTATAGCCTTTGTTTCAAAGACAATTTTACGTAAGTATTGTTATCCCAGCTTTTCGTTGTTGTTTCCATTTGCAGGAAATATTTTTATCCATTCCTTTACTTTCAGTCTGTTTGGGTTTTTGTTCTGAAGTGGGGTCACTTGTTGAAATCACATATAAGTTCATTCATTCCTCCCCTAAGTTTCCAGAGTATTTGTATAAACATCGTTTTGAACTCTTTATCTGGTAGATTATTTGCCTACATTTCATTTAGTTATATCTCCTGTTCCTTAATTAGGGGCATGTTTCTTTGTTTCTATATTTTGGTTGCCTCTCTTTATCTGTTTCTGTGTATTAAGCAAATACTTAATACACAGAAACTATGTATGAAAGCTATGTTTCCCAGTTTGGCATGGCGGCCTTATCTAGTAGGCCACTGTGATGCTCAGTCTCCCTAATCACCTGAACTATGGGTTTCAAGAGTGTCCCTTGTATGGGTTATGGGAGGTCACCTGTTGTAGTTGAGTCTTGACCTATTGGTGGGTGGGATTGACCCTTAGGCTAGCTGAGTGTGAAGGCTGACCAACCACAGTATGTGAGTTGTTATGCAAGGGCTGACTCTATGAAGCAAAATTTGTCCAAAAAATGTCTAGTGCCTACTAAGCGCTCCCTTTGGATGTGTGTGGATCTCGTTGGTTCATGCTCTGATACGGCCTGAAGCCTGAACACTGGTGAGTGTGCTGCTCCCGCGGCCCCTTGTAAGAGACCCCAGTTCAGGTCAATGTCAGATGCTGCCTGTGACCAACCCTGAGCAGCCTGTTAGTAGCTGCAAGGTGATCCCCAGTTGATCACTGACTCTGTTGGACTTTGATGTGTTTGGGGGAGGCCACGCTATATATGAAAGTCAGTGTCCACCAGTAGCCAACCAGGGAGAGGTCAGCAAAAGGCCCAGGGAGCCCAGAGATCCACCTCCACCTGCCAGCTGCCCATTAGGCTCCCTTTTCTGGAAGACCCTCTGGAGGTGGGTGGGTTGTGTGAGGTGGGTTTACAGTAAGTCGTCAGGTAGGGGAACGTTGCGTTCACCAGGTTGACACAGATGTAAACTCAGGGCCAGTGCCATGTCTGAGGCCACTGAGCAAAAGTATCAGGGTGCTCCAGAACCAGCCACCACCCGCCTGGGGCCCGGTGACCTTGGTGGGGAGAGGGCAGGGTCTCGGGGAGTCGTCAGGGTGAGGCCAGTGGTTTCTATCAGGCTGGAACAGGTTACTGTCTGGATGTGTAAAGGGAGGACACTGAACAGAATGGGGGCACCGGTTGGTCAGGTGCAAGGAGACAGTGGCCCCTGCTCTACAGCCACACAATCCAGTCTCACCTGGGTGTCTCTGACACCTTCTGAGCCTGCCCTCCTGTGGGTCTTGCAAGAAAGACTGCACCATGGGCTCAGGCTGGGTGCAACCAGAGGATTCCTCCATGGGGCACAAGCTCAGCAGGGTGGAGTTGGCAGGATAAGGCCGGTGCATTCTTCTGGGCTGATGCCCTATAAGGAGGGGGTTCTTGACCCAGGAAAGATGACACCTGTGGGTGGTGTAGGAGAGCAGCTCAGCACACAGGGACATCGGTGACTGTCCCTCTAGCCCTCTGCTTGAAGCCATACCACCCTATCACCCCCTTTATAACTCCAGTCCCCTCTGAGCCGCTGTTCTTTTCCCAGAGCCCAGAGTGAATGTCCATGAGTGTGTTTATTGGCACTTTAAGAGGGTGCCTGCGTCTCTAGCAGACTCCTGTCTCTCCCTGGTGGACAGAATCCCTGCTGGTTTTCACAGTCAGTTATTATGCGGGACCCTCTTCCCAGCTCTGGTGCTCTGGACTGGGGAGCCCGGCCTGGGGCTGAGACCCCTTGCCTCTCCGGTGGACCCTGTGCAGCTGAGACAGTTCTGCAGGTTCTCAACCATCACAGGTGGCTGCTGGGCCTTCCTGCATCCTTGCATCACTAACCTTCCTGCACCGTATGCGGCTTCTGTAGATCCTGGGTTCTGAGACTTCCGTTCAGCTAGTCTTTAGTTGGTCATTCACGTCGATTGTTATGATTTAGCTGTACTTTCAGTTTTGTCCTAGAAGGAGGTGAGAGTAACTTTCACCTACTTAGCCATCATCTCGGATCTTCCTCCACAAAGTTTTCTCAATCTATATGTTGCCTTTCTTGCTCAATTCAAAGTTGTTCCCAAATTGATTTCAGCACCGTGGACAGAAACGAGGCTGTCGTTTTAAAAGGCCAGCGTCTATCTAAACTTGAGAAGGACGAAGAGTTGAAGTCTGTGGATAAAACCATTTGCAAAAACAATGACACTGAAAATCTTAACGAGGATTTTGCAGAAAAGTTTTAAAAATATAGATACCTTTTAAAAACTTTAATATGAGAATCAAATAAAATTTTATTCACTCTTCTTTTCCTCTCGATTTCTTCCAAAGCAGAGTTGTTTCCAAGATCCACATTATCTTTTACGTCACATGCTTGACTGCCCTCCGTGATTGCTTCGGGACTTCCTAGCACGTCTTCTGAGAAGCCCGTAATGCAGGAATTCATCTCATTTCCACCTGCTGGCCGTCCTCGTCCATCACGGGGCAGCTGGAGAACCCTTCTCTCCCCATGTGTGGGCTTCTGGCTCACCGGTTACTTCGCCATCACATAGTCGTTGACTGGACACCTCTCTGGCTCTTCTTTAGTCATTTGGGAGACTTCAGGATCACAGAACACGGGCTCACTTCTCGGTGGGGAGCTCGCTCAGTGTTCCTGGACCTCTTCTTCATCACAGGGTGCCCAGCGGGCGTCACGGTCCCCTTCCCCCTCAGTAGGTGGTGGCTGTGCACTCTCTCTATTTCTCCTTTGTTAATCATGTCTGGGGCTTTGAGATCACAGGCCACATCCTGTGGCTCAACCATCCTCCCCTGTGAAAGGATGTATACTTGAAAGTTCTTTTTAGCTTTACTGTTAATAATCACCCCATGAGGTATGTATTGGGATTACTATTCACCCGACTTTTGTACAGGAAGTTGAGGCTCAGAGAGATTGAGGACACTGTCCAAGGTGATACGGTTAGAAAGGGGCAGAGCCTGCATAGTTAGAACCCATAATAACTGACTCGGAACCTTGATCTCTTGACCATGAACGTTTCTACTTACCTTACTGGCAACTGGGAAAAAAAATTAACTTGTGTGCCATTTTCTACCTGAAGATATTCTTCCAGAGATCTTCAAGGCTTTGCTCAAAACCATACATCTAATAAATGGTAGCGCTGTGGCAAGAACCACGATCGTCTGACTTCGAAGTCTGAGCTCTTAGCTGTTATGCTAGATTTTCCACTTCAGATTAGCTATCACTGTCTTGAAGTCACATAGAGGAAATGATTACAAGGGAATTCAGATTTATACCTCATCCAGGATCATTAGAAACCAAGTTCAGTAGTCTTAAATGCTAAAATATGCCTGGCTAGCCAGGATGCAGGCAAGACTCAGGTCTCATTCTAGCCACAGCACAAAGTACAAGTAAGGTGCTTATTTAAACAAATTTAATCAGAGTTCTGCGATGCCTTGAACATATATGCAAGTCCCAAAACACCATATTTGAATTGATCATAGTACAAACAAGTGCAAACACGATGTATTATCTAGTTAAGAAAATATGAATATTTACTGTTTTTCTGTTATAATACTCTATTCTATTCTTTGAGCCGGAATACCTAACATTAAAGTTTGTTGTTTTTTTTTTGCTTGTTTTATTCACTTCAGATAGGTCCCCAGGTTGGACCAGTAGGTACCAGCTGTGCAAAGGAGTCTCCAACTGCAGTGTTTGAAGAATGGAAGTTCGTGCCTGTTCACGACCTGTGTTTGTATGGCTTGTCTGTCTCCTCCTCCTCGCCTTCCCCGTGAGACGGTTCAGTGCTCGAGTTGGTCAGTAAAGAGACACAGTCTGTGTGTCCTGCAGCATCACTGCACATCCAAGGAAGGACACGAATTACACAGCAAGGGGGTGGGGGACAGTTAACAATCTTTGTAGGAAAAGCATCACAAAAACCCGATTAAGGCAATTGCTTAAATGCCCTCAACAGCCACTGTTTAGAGAACAGGCTTCAAAATTCAAGGCTTTATTTCCAAAACTGGCCTGAAAAAAAAGACAAATTTTTTTTTTAAAGAATCATTTTCATTCTTGTCCACAATTATTACTATCAGTAATAATAAATCAAAAGTCCCTCGACTATCTGGGGTAAAGTTTTGGAAACATGTATCAACCTAACCCAGCAGACATTCGTATGTATCTTTATCAGACGACAGTAAGTGAGAGTGTGCCTTCAAGAATTGTTTTAAGGGATTCAGAAGGACCCATCGGTGGTGACAAAGCAGTCATGGGGACTTAAGATCGCAATGTCACTAATATTGTAATAACTAGGTACGGTGCCAGGTAGGTACTAGAAATATCGGGGAGGACACTTTGTAATGTATTATGTGATTGTCTAACCACGATGCTGTACCTCTGAAACTAATAAAAGATAATACTGAGAATGAATGGGAACTGAAAAATAAAACATGAGGAAACACAGCTGTTAAAAAGAATCAGACCTTTTTAAAATATTATTTTACCCAAATACAAAATATAGTCAGAAGAAAAAGAGATCACAATCCTACTTCATACAACCTCTGTTGTTAACAGAAGTGAGTGTGTGAAGAAAGATTCCAAACGCACACCCAGTTCTTACTTTTTAAACATCAACAATGAACTTTCACATAGAATTAATACCACAGAGAAGAGCGTTGAGGATTCACACTTCCATTTTCCATCTTACGTAGGTTCTGAAAAAAAGAATCACCTAACCTTTTAAAATGTATCTATTGCGCTGCGGCTCATTCACGTCTAGCTCAGACTAACGTTTTTCACAACAAAGGGGTTTATAAAATAAATATATAGTCCTCTCTCTATATATATTCAGGGTAGGTAGCCTTTGGTTAACGTTCATTCGTAAGGGAGTCGGGTGAAACGGTATCATACATACATGAAATGAACACACATCTGGCCACACATGCTTGAAAAACAAAACAAAACAAAACAAAACAAAAAAAACCACAGAGAGAAATACAATTTGAGGGAAGTGGGGAGTCTGCCCGCCATTCCACTGAATGCACATATGGGTGACGTGGGGGACAGGAATCTGCTTGTCCCTCCCTCACTCAGCCTCCGCGAATCTCTTCTAATGGGAACACCCTGCCAATCCTAACATTCTCAGACACTTCAGAGTCATACATTGTGGCCCCTGGTCATATCTTGTCCTCATCCCTCCCGACCCCCCCCCCCCACATCCACCTGCTTTACTGGTGGAGAAAGACTTAGCTGTGTCAGATTTTTGAAGGGATTGAGTGTGGCTCCTTCCAGAAGACACTGCCCAGGTAGCTTTGGCTCTGCTGGGTTTTTAAAAAAAAATATGTTGCACTGACTTTAGAACATAATCTTTGGGTAAGACGAGACTCTACTGCAATGATCAAATAGAGGAAGGAATGAGGATCATCGGGACTCACAGGACCTAATATTGTACTGAGTAGGCAGGAGGGCTGTGGCTGACATTTAGGGCTTCCGGTGCAGTGGGACTTCTTTTTACTGGGCTCGTGCATCACGCAGTCCCTGTGAAAGGGTAGACCAGTCTTCTAATTAGAAACAAAAATGCCTGAGGAGGCCCTGGCTGGTTGGCTCAGCGGTAGAGTGTTGGCCTGGTGTGCAGGAGTCCTGGGTTCAATTCCCGGCCAGGGCACACAGGAGAAGCCCCCCTCTCCTTCCTCTCTGTCTCTCTCTTCCCCTCCCGCAGCCAAGGCTCCATTGGAGCAAAGTTGGCCCGGGTGCTGAGGATGGCTCTGTGGCCTCTGCCTCAGGTGCTAAAATGGCTCTGGATGCAACAGAGCAATGCCCCAATGGACAGAGCGTCGCCCCCTGGTGGGCATGCCGGGTGGATCCCGGTCGGGCGCATGCGGGAGTCTGTCTGACTGCCTCCCCGTTTCCAACTTCGGAAAAATGAAAAAAAAAAAATGCCTGAGGAACCAGGGAATCCAGGTAGACTATCTCCTTTTTGTTTGGTCATGAAGAATATTACCCAATTCCACAACTGTTCTGGAAGAAATGGAATCTAGGAGAGAAATAAAAAGGAACTCTAGTGTGTATTTTCCTTTTAAAACACATCACCAAAGTGTCCCTCGGTAAAGGACTGGATAAAGAAGAGGTGGTACATATATACATGGAACACTACTCAGTCATAAGAAATGATGACATGATGTCATTTATGACAACATAGATGCACCTTGATAACATTATACGGAGTGAAATAAGTAAATCAGAAAAAGCTAAGAACTATATGATTTCATACATGGGTGGGATATAAAACTGAGACTCACAGATAAAAGTGAAGTGGTTACCTGGGGAAGGGGGACATGGAGGAAGAGTGGGGGGAGAAGTAAAGAGGGACAAACAGGAGGTGATGGAAAGTGATCTGACTTTGGGTGATGGGCACACAACATAATCCACAGTTCCGATGCTATAGGAACGTTCACCTGAAACCTGCGTACTTTTATCAAATTTAATTTTCACCCCATGAAATGATTTTCTAAATAAAACAAAGAACACACACACACAGCTCACTGGATACATAAAAGCTAATATAGTCAAGCGTGTGCGCGCGTGCGCGTACGTTCGTAAGAGTGGTAATACCCGGGGAGCCTGCTACTCATCACCACCTCGAACTGTTCTTGCTTCAGACGGGCAAAAGGGAGAATGAAGAAATAAATGCACATTTTATCATTTTGCAAAGGATCTGGGTTAAATAGCTTCACCAAGAACGAGCACCACCCTTCTGTGCCGTGTGCAGTGAAGCGCAGACAAGCGGCCAACACGGGCCGCCCTCCACGTGGCTGCGGCAGCATCGGCGGCAGAGCGCCCCCCCCACGTGGCTGCGTCAGCATCGGCGGCAGAGCGCCCCCCCCCACGTGGCTGCGGCAGCATCTGCGGCAGAGCGCCCCCCCCACGTGGCTGCGGCAGCATCTGCGGCAGCGCGCCCCCCCACGTGGCTGCGGCAGCATCGGCGGCAGAGCGCCCCCCCCCACGTGGCTGCGGCAGCATCTGCGGCAGAGCGCCCCCCCCACGTGGCTGCGGCAGCATCTGCGGCAGCGCGCCCCCCCACGTGGCTGCGGCAGCATCGGCGGCAGCGCGCCCCCCCCACGTGGCTGCGGCAGCATCTGCGGCAGAGCGCCCCCCCCCACGTGGCTGCGGCAGCATCTGCGGCAGAGCGCCCCCCCCCCACGTGGCTGCGGCAGCATCGGCGGCAGCGCGGCCAGGCCAGCTAGACGGTGAGGCCGAGCGGAGGACGGCTCTGCGCACCTGGAGAGCTACACTTCCTGAAGTACAATTCGGGAGTCACCTCAAATCAAACAGTTTGGAGAGGGCTTTTCAAGTCATGGCAGAGTCGGCAACGCTGTGTGTCAAAGGCGTCTCGGGGAAGCTCGAGTGGTCCCACAACAAGAAGCTATTTGGACCCAAAGAACTGTACACAGCTGACACAGGACAGATCGAAACAGTGGCAAGAGTGGGCTTATTATTATTGTTTTTTTTTCTGGGCTCAAGAAATCCTCTTTTCCTCCCGTGCACCAGGCAGGGTCTTTGCTTTGGAGGAGATAGACAAAATTTATACGTCATGGCAAATAGAAAGACTGCATCTTAGACCCTAGGTCTGAGGGGCAGAGTGATGCGGGTTTAAAAACCTTTCCAGAGAAGCTCTGGCCAGAGTCTGGATGGGATTCAATACTACCCTGTCCTCACAGAGTCATTCGGTCGCTGGAGGTGCTTGCTAAGGCCGCTTCAAGTCCGAGGCCCTCTCTAGGACAAAGGGTCCCTTGAAAAAAAACCCCCAAATCGGACAGCATCGCTAGCTGCTGGGAAGAGAACAGGGAAGGAACGGATAACCTCAGCTCTGTGAAGGGCGGGGGTGGGGTGGGTGCTCAGGCTACGGTGCTACTGAGCTTGACACGTCACATAAATCACAGCGGCACCCAGTGACTGCGGATGGGGTTAAGGCTAAGTCCCAGACTATGTCACACACTTCTCTACTGGGTATCCTTAGGGGCCACAGGATGATGGCCTGACCCCCAAAGGCATCTTCAGACCGGTAGGCACCGTGGCTTTGCGACCATAACCGCGCAAAGGGAACAAGCGACTCGCGGTCTTCCTTCTTCTCTGCCACCTTCTGTCGTCTGCCAGTCCGAGAGTGGCTCAGTCTGTCTGCAGAGGGAGGAAGTCAAGGCAGCACAAGCTGGGCCACACTCCAATCTGGACATAGATCAGGCCGAGGCAGAAGATGCCAGACCTGGGTGGGGGGTGTCACGGGGTGACTCTCACAGCTTTTCCGTGTTTGTCATACTGGTACACCACCGTCTTCACACAGTGGGAGTTGGCCGGCGAGATCCAGGGGCTGCTGGTGATGGAAAAGTTGTGGTTGGTGTAGAACTGGACGGGCTGCTTCTGGCACTTGAAGAAGGCCTTGAGCGTGGCGGCCGCCATGGCGCGGAAGCGCTTGCTGATGAAGCAGTAGAGGAAGAAGTTGATGGCCGTGTTCAGGAGGGCCAGCATGTTGGCCACGTCCGACACCACGTGCACCAGCCAGCGGTTCCCGACGACGGGCGCCCCGTACAGGTGGTAGAGGATCATGACGATGCGGGGCGCCCAGAGGGCGGCGAAGATGGAGGTGATGGTGAACAGGATGGCGGTGGTCTTCCCCGTCGAGTAGCCTCGGAGGGGCAGGCTGGTCTTCCTGCGGAGCTTGTAGACGATGATGGAGTTCAGGACGAAGAAGATGGAGCAGGGCACCAGGTAGACGGTGAAGCAGTGGCCCCAGACGAGTGCGTGGTGCGCGGAGGTGCTGGTGTAGTCCTCCGTCCAGATGTTGGGCCACCAGTAGTAGGGGATGCTGGTCAGGAAGCAGGTGAGGTACACGCCCAGGATGACTCTGCGGGTGCGGGCGGGGTAGGAGACGGTGTGGTACCTGAGCGGGTGGCAGACGGCGATGTACCGGTCGACCGTCAGGGGCACGGTGATCCAGGTGGAGGTGTGGATGGAGGAGAACTCCAGCACTTCTATGATCTTGTCGGGCACCTGGGGCAGCTGCATGTGCAAGATGAAATCTTCCAGCAGGAAGTCCACAAACACAATGAAAAAGAGGACCAAGATGTCGGCCGCCGCCAGGGCCAAGAGGTAGTTGTAGGAGGACTTCTGCCGCCTGGCCACCAGCTGCGAGAGGATGATCACCGTCAGGATGTTCGCTGTGGAGAGAAGAGAGCTGCTTTATCTCTGGAGGAGGGTGACTTTGTGGGCTACACCAGGGCGCGGGTTTATTGGGGGTGCTCCCAGGAAAGCTGCAGGAACAGGACCACGGCTTTCCAGGGTTACTCTCTGCACCACACATAGCACCTCACATGAACATCTGGGTCCTGGTTTTGACCCAGTTTTATTCTCATATTGTTGTTTATTCTTTCTTCACACAGTCACGACAGGTCCTCACTGCAGACAGACAATGGGGGCTCAGAGAGCTTTAGGAACTTACTTAAGAGTCACACAGCAAGGGTGACAGAGACCACACCTGGATACTCTCATCCCAGATCCCATGATCTTTCTTTTGTCCAGCTGCATGGAGACTATGGGGCTCGAATGGCTTTTCTTGCTTTAGGAATTCAGGCAGGAGACTGGGCCAAACAACCTCCTAAGAACCTTTTTAGAAATTGGATTTCAGGTCTTTTCCTTTTTAAATAGGTTTAGAATCGAAGAAGCAGAGAAGATCATGACCTTCCAATTAATTTAAAGATAAATTATGATGATTATTCCCAAGCAGGTAATCTACACACATGATACACAATTAAAAAATAAAAACAGAGAAAAGTAAATTTTCTCTCCCATCTTGGTCTCCAACCACCCATGCATACCCTCCGTCAGGGCAATCACAGTTAATAAGTAACCCTGCTTACGTTTGTCCGTATAATATAGCTGAATAGAGTTTTTGCAGAGAGAGTAGCACTACATTATTTTCCTTGGGGTCAGATTTGTTTGCAAAATGCAGCCACATAATTTCTCATTAGTTCTGAAAACAAATGTCTCTTTGAATAACACACATCTGGAAAGTCAATAGGGACTTACTCTAGAATGCTATTCCGATGAATAATATCTGGATGTCATTGCACATATTTGTGCTCATTTACTCTCAGAGTCAACCCTGAATTTTGAACATTATTAATCCTATTTTGCAAACAAGGCTCTCAGAGAACTTATGTCCCTTGTCTGAACTCCAGTGACCATGCTGGAATCTAGAAATCTCTTTTTATCTTTTCTTATAAAATATTAAACAATATTTCACATATAAAAAATGTCTTGTAATATACACACCCTTGGGTACTCAAGTTAAACAAATTTTAACATTTTGTTATATTTGCTTCTGTGAGAGGAAGGGAGGCAGAGAGACTCCCGCATGTGCCCTGACTGGGAACCACCCATCAAGCCCACTAGGGGGCGATGCTCTGCCTATCTGGGGCACTGCTTCATTGTTCTGTTGCTCAGCAACAGAGCTCTTCTTAGTGCCTGAGGTGGAGACCATGGAGCCATCCTCAGCGCCCCAGGCCAACTTGCTCCAATCAAGCCATGGCTGCAGGAGGAGAAGAGAGAGAGAGAGACAGAGAGAAAGGGAAGGGGGAAGGCTGGAGAAGCAGACGGTTGCTGCTCCTGTGTGCTCTGACTGGAAATCAAACCCAGGACATCCACATGCCAGGCCAATGCTCTGCCACTGAGCCAACTGGCCAGGGTCACTTTTTTTTTTAATAAACAAAGAAACAACACTATAGATACAGTTGAAGTCCTCTTTTAAATTGCTGTAGGAGGGTATGGGGGCAAACTGGTGCAGGACAAAGACTTAACTTGGGGGGTGAGTGTACATTAAGGTGTATAGAGTTGTGTTGTAGCATCGGGCACCTGGAGACCGTATAATTACGTTAACCAGTGTCACCCCCATAAATCCAATTAAAAAAGAAATAAATGAATTAAAAAAATGAATTGCTGCAGTTCCATTTTTCCCTCCTTCTTTCTCTCTCTCCCTGGAGGCAGGCACAGGGCTGCATCTTCAGGACCGTGCTGTGTCCTTCTACTTTCTTCTTCACTAAAAAACATTACTTTTAAAATTGTTTATTTTATTGATTTTAGAGAGAGAGGAAGGGAGAGAGGGAGAGAGAGGAACATTGATCTGCTCCTGTATGTGCCCTGACTGGGGATCAAACCTCTGTGCTTGGGGAATGATGCTCTCACCAGCTGAACTGTCCGTCCAGGGCCTTTTACCTCCTTTTATACTGAATCTACCATCCAGCATGCTGCTTTTTATCCTCAACATTCGTTTCTGAGGCTTCTGTTGGTTGATACACACAGATCTGGTTCACCTGATTTAATGACTCTAGCATTCCATTGTGCAAACTTAGTGCAATTTATTTATTCATATGCATACATACACAGACATATCTCTACAATAGAGATCTACACACATGTTTGGATACGTGTAGAAATGTGTATATATCCAAATTCTTTTTTTTTTTCTGAAGCTGGAAATGGGGAGAGACAGTCAGACAGACTCCTGCAAGCGCCCGACCAGGATCCACCCGGCACGCCCACCAGGGGCAATGCTCTGCCCACCAGGGGGTGATGCTCTGCCCCTCCGGGGCATCGCCCTGCCGCAACCAGAGCCACTCTAGTGCCTGGGGAAGAGGCCAAGGAGCCATCCCCAGCGCCCGGGCCATCTTTGCTCCAATGGAGCCTTGGCTGCGGGAGGGGAAGAGAGAGACAGAGAGGAAGGAGAGGGGGAGGGGTGGAGAAGCAAATGGGTGCCTCTCCTATGTGCCCTGGCCGGGAATTGAACCTGGGTCCCCCGCACGCCAGGCCGATGCTCTACCGCTGAGCCAACCCGCCAGGGCCTCCAAATTCTTTAAAAACATTTCTGCCCCGCCTAATGAATGCTTTAGGTCAGGAAGTCATCAACTATATTGCGAGGCGTTCCTATTTGACATTTTCTTCAGTTCCTAGTACTTGCCTTTTCTTGAGCGACTAACCCGCAGACACTGAGTTTCCTATTTTTTTTCCCGTAGATCCCTCAGGGCACCATGAAGACACTTAGGAGATCCTTCGGACGAGACAGATGTGTGGGCGACCAAGGCCCACAGGGGGAAGAAACATGCCTGTGAACTGATTTTCTAGAGTAGGATTGAGAAGGTCGAGTTTTTAACTCCTAACTCTTGACATTCGCAGTTAATTCCCCACATCAAAACTCCTTTCCTTTCCACAGTGACATGCCCGCCCCCAACAACAACAACCACAACAACATAGTGGTGTTGACAGAATCTGTGCGTATTTACAATGGTGGGGGGAAGTGAAGAAATTCAAGTTGTCACTGCCTGAAATTCCCTTTCAGTTCTTCCCTCTCATTAAACAAAGAGTCTGTTGTTGTGGACACCCAGCCAGTCTTACCCAAGCAAGCCCCAGTGAATTTCGTGATCCAAACATCAGTGCTCCTGGAAAGCACATCCTGTCCGTCCGCGGTGTCGTTGGACAGGTTGACACTCCTGCGCGGTCCGGAGCCCACGTCTGGTGATTGCAAAGCTTCCTGGTTGTTTTCTCGGGGGAATTAGTTTCCTGCACTTTGCAGCGTGTGGGGGGAAGTGGCTGAGGGAACAGCACAGGCTGTCAGACCCCACCACAGAACGGTCACCTGCCAGGCACGGGTCAAGGTCTCCCAGGGGTATTGTCTGTGTCTGTGAGGACGAGAGGTCCCTGCAGACTCCTTGGGAGAGGCAGCTGGGAACAAAGCACTGACTGGGAGTTCTCACTTTATATCTCTTAGTTCCGCTCTGTTTCGTTTTCTTTTTTCTTTTTTTGTCTTTGAAGATTACCCCATGGTTCCTGGCTTGAGCCCAGATGTCGCTGGCTTGAGCAAGGGGTCACTGGCTTAGCTGGAGCCCCCACATCAAGGCACATATGAAGAGCAATCAATGAACAACTAAGGAGCCGCAACGACAAGTTGATGCTTCTCATCTCTCTCCCTTCCCGCCTGTCTGTTCCTGTCTGTCCCTTTCTCTCTCTCTTTCAAAAAAAAAAAAAAATCATGAATTTTTTTTTCTATTTTAGTTATAGTCACAGGATATTCATTCATGACTAAATAGTGCTTATTTTATTTTTTGGCCACCGCAGACCTTTGTTAAGCATCTTTGTATATTTCTATTAAATAAATTCCCCAAAGGAAAAGTGATAGTTTAATGGGTAACACATTATTTTTCCATCCGTCCCTCTTTTCTTTTTTTCTTTTCCCCAAAGGTAGCCAAGAGAATTTGTAAAGAAAAAAGAGCTCAAGTTGGAGCTGCCAAAGGATTTAGGCTTGACACCAGGCACTGTGTGACTGCCACGGCTGTACCATGAACAAGACCAGGTCACCGATACCTCCGAGTGGCTGGCCCATGCAGCTCCTCTGAAAAGGGCGGAGAGTTTCCTCACCTGAGCTGAGTCAGTCCCTGGGACGACATTCTGAACACCCGTTGTCTCTGCAGCCTAACTGATGTTCTCGTGGATTTCCAAGAGAGAGCCACTCCCCTCTTTCAGCCACGTCCCCAGTGACTGGAATGCGTCCTCCTTCCAGCTGCACGAGGAGGTCAGCCCCCGTGACCTGCAGACACCCATGACTCCCCGAGACCACGAGCTACCCCCCCCATGACCTCTCAGCTGCTCCGGGGACGTGTAGGTCAGACAGGGATCGGAGACTGAATTGCAGGGGGAGGGGGGACGATAGCATGGCCTCTTGGAAGCTATCGCTTCCCTCGCTGTGACCTGCTCCCCTCTGGGAGCGGAAGGGAGGGGACGAGGAAAGACGATGACGGCTGGACTCGGGGCTCAGTCTCTTCGGCGTCCGGATGGTGTCAGCAGGTGTCCAGGGGGTGCTGGTCTGAGGGCTCCTCCCAGGAGAGAGGCAGGGAAGGCTGTCTGTAGGGTCACTGTCCCCTGAGCGGTTCCAGCTGCAGACACCGCCCTGTTTCCCACTGTTACACTTGCTCCGGTGCGGGAACTTGGAACACGGAGTGTCTTTCCTGTAGCTGGTGATTTGGGGGCACAGAACAGACGGCAGGTGGAGATCGAACCGTGGGAGACACCTCTGGGTTAGCGTGGGTTCCGACACAGGCCCCCGGGTGCCCTTGATCAAGCCATTTTCCTTCCCAGGGTCTTGGTTCCCAGTTCCGCAAAATGGGCCAGTTGGTGGCAAAGCAATAACGATGAAGACAGTCATCGTGTCACACGTCCTAGTGCAGGTGAGTGAGGGTCTGACGGACAGGCGGGGCAATGAGCAGCACGTGCAAAGGCCAGGAGGTAGGAGAGAGGAGGGCCCCCACCCTGCTCACAGCGCGGTCGACTCTGTGTCGGGCCCTGAGCTCACGTCTGCACGTACAGGGAGTCTATTTCGTATCTAGAACATCCGATATGACCTGAGATTAAACATCCAGGGTAAATCCTTCCTAATAAAGTATGTCACGTTTCCATTCCCTCGTGTAGAGGAAAGAGGCGGAGGCCCCGGGGAAGGCTGAGAAGATGACTGAGCCTGGACACAAAGGGGTGAAACGTCGCTTTCAGTTCCCCCGCTCACGATACCTGTGACACGAGAACCGAGTTCACTGAACAACAATCGGAACGCTCATTAATGGGAGTTCCGTTTACGAAACACTTACTCTACGTGGCTCCCTGGGGAGAGGCTTGATTCGCATGGACTCTGACCCTCACAGGACATGAGGAGGGAGGTACTCTCCTCTCCCCCTTACAGAGATGGGAACACTGAGGCTCGCTGGGAGAGGGGCCTGTCTCCATCAGACATCAGGTCGGAGCCAGACCCAGGGCTCAGAACCAGCTCATCAGCCTCGGGGGCCCGCGCGAGACACCTGCCTGTCCATGTGCTTCTGCACGTAGCTCAAGGGAGCTGACCCCCAAGGAGAAGTGAACCGGTTTACTTTTTCCCTTCCTTTCCTTTTTTGTTTTTTAGATTTAAACAAACAGTGTGGGTCAGCTGGCACGAATGTGCCGTGAGAGAACGTGCAGAGGAGTGGTGAGGATACCCACCACTCCCAGCCCCCAGGGACCAGCGGGGGAGAGAGACAGTGAGTTCCTCTCTGCCCCTGAGGATTGAATTACTTTCTTGAAATCCAGGGCGTGTGACTGAGACCCTCTCCACTGCCCCTTCCGACATCGTGTGACATCCCGCTGACCGACTGTCCCTTATACTCGCCCCAGGGGCTCACTGGCAGTGCCATGCCCCCCCCTGCAGCTGGTGCCTGCCCTGCACACGGGATGCTCTCTGTTCTTGCTGTTTCGTAGCCCCAGGGGTGATGGTCATGGGGTGTCAGTGAACCCACGGGAAGCCAGAGGCTCCTGGGGTCTTCGTCTGAGTTCACTGGGGTGTCAGAGACGAACTGTGGCTCTGCTTGGGTCGTCTCTGTTTGAGTAAACATCTTCAGCTAGGCACCACCCCTCTGCCTCCCCAGTGGCTGCCAGGGGTGGGTATTTTAGCTGTGGTCAAATAGCTGATCAATTGTGCATATAAAACACAGCCTACACAAAGCCTTCATTTTCTGTTGCCCGTCTTTTTTCAGAAGAATGCAAGGAGGCTGGCACTCATTTATTCACTCAACAACCATCAACCGAGCCGCCCACCCTGCACCAGGCACTGGGCCAGAAACGGGACGTAGCAATGAACAGACACGCAGGTGGATGGAGGCCACATGGTGCTTACAATCTGTTTTGACGGAGTGTCATTCCGTTCTGCTACCTACTCGCTGTGTGGCCTTGGCCTTGTGTAAGCCACACACTTCTCTGGGCTGCCTTCTTTCATTCAGAAAGCGTGTGTCGTGTGCTGTGCACAGTGCTGAGGCGGGGGGTGAGGGGTGGGGTCTCTTTCGCCTCCAGGGAGACAGGCAGACAAGGGAAAAGAGGTCGCATGAACACGCAGCATGACCCAGGAGGCCCAGGCGTTCTCTTGGGCCCACAAAGAGGCAGTGGCCACGCTGCTCCACACCGGAACCAGGAAGGGCCGCGCAGGGTCGTGACGGAGGCGACAGGAGAGGGGCACTCCCAGATTCCGCAGTGGCGCGAGCCACGGGGCCCCATCTGTCTTTCCATCCTGAGGGTGTCTCTTTTGTGGAGACCTCTTCCTAGGGGCAGCTGTCGCCCTGCAGCCAAGGTCACATGCAAATGGCAGCCGTCAGTGGTTGACGCTGCACCCCAGTATGAGCTCTGCATCGCACTGTCCCCAACTCAGAGGAGGAAAAGGCAATCACGTGGGATGACAAGGGGGAAAACACGAGCTCTTATAGACAAACGTTTCAGAGTGTGTTGTCGGGGTTCCTCTACCTGCCCAGACACAGCCAGAGCAGACCTCCACCATAATGACCAGCACTCGGAAGCTTCAAGAGGCGGGTCAGGGGCTCCCGGGGTCATCCCAGAGAGACCAGTGGCCAAGAGTACAGCTGTGGGGGCCGGGCTGCGAGGGTTCAGACCCGCGTTGGCCGCTCTGCTCTGGGCAGCTGACTTCCCTTTCCCGTGCCTCAGTTTACTCACCTGTGGAAAGCATGATGACATGGCGTCCACCAC